>NW_004444228.1:802811-824567 GCF_000243295.1 Trichechus manatus latirostris | reverse complement strand
ATCAAATCACTTGTTTTTCCAGGTCTTTGTTGTAAGAGGGATATAGGAAGCGTCTAACTAGTCCGCCATGTTGACCACGCCTCCTACAGATTAATTTTAAAGGAAAGTGTTACATTTAGATTATTGAATTTGGATGGAGTGTTATTTTTTTTTTCCCAGTGAAGAGTTCTCCATTGACGGAAGAGTCAGTTTCAGAGCAGTGCCATTACTACTTTTATATCTCATCTGTAATTTTATTTTGCACATTTATGCATAATACCCATTTATTGAAACTCTCCCAGAATAATTTAGTTCTCTACAAAATGGTTGGGACTGTTGTGGGTTCTGTTGCAGCATAAACTTTTGCTGGTTGTTTTTCTTTTAAATTTATGCAATATTTGCACCAGTGTTAGACAGAGTCCAGTGAGAAAAAGTACTCTTAAGAACTGAAAGCACAGGTAATTAATGCAGGAAATTGTGGGCTTACAAAATCATTTGGATGGGATGGAAGAGTGGAATTCAGAATGTTGTCACTGGATTTTTGGCTTAGGGTTAATCCACTAAAGTTGTGATCCAAAGCTGATGGTAGTGCTGTTGTACTGCTTCCACCACTGCTGTCCATGGCAGGCCCACATCCTCCAAATGGTTGAACAGACGGTGGAAAGTGGAGTTGCTCCTGTGGACACATCTATTCAAGCTTGCTTGTCAGCTGGCACTTCCAAAGAGGGACATCTCTACTTCTCGTTCTGCTTTTACCTCATGGGAACGCATCTCACTGGTAGGTTCTAAATTGCCTCTAGATCCTAGCTACAGAGGAAGCATTGGAAAGGTGATTTTTAACTTTCTAGCTCCTGTAATACAGAAAGCCACATAGAAGAAAGAAGCTCTGCATGACAGGTGTCAATGGGTATTGTCTAGTTTGCTTCTTTTGGAGTTCTAGGAGTTTCATATTTCCAAGATTTAGAGTAGAATCAGTGTGATTGTTTTCGAACAGGTGAAAAACTACTGTTGAAAATGGTTCTCCCTGACCTATTTACCATTAGCACAAAACTACATGCATAATAGGGATGGCATTTACATATTTGGTCCCTCAAACCCTCAAGGGTCAAGGTTGTTAATATTCTATGTAAAGTTAATTATCAAAAAGGAAAAATATACCTTTACAATGGAAAAATCTGGTAGTCATATCCTTAACCAAATGTTCAAATTAAGCCACATCTATAGTGGGACAGAAACCCTGGTGGCAGAGTGGTTAAGAGCTACGGCTGCTAACCAAAAGGTTGGCAGTTCGAATCCATCAGGTGCTCCTTAGAAACCCTATGGGGCAGTTCTACTCTGTCCTACAGGATTGCTATGAGTCGGAATCGACTCGACAGCAATTGGTTTGGTGTTTTTGGTTTATAGTGGGACAGGTTGATATTATATGCCTTCTGATTTGACACTAGAAGAGGTGAATTTTATCACTCTTTGGGTGTTTGTGCCAAAAACATTTGAAGTATTTAGGAGGCGAGAATGAAATCCACAATTTGGGAACTCTATAAGACAACTGTCTGGACAATTTAAAAATGGTCATGTCCTAAAAAAGAAAGAAAGAAAGAGGTAGCATACTGTTTTCTATTTAGAGACAGAAGAACCAAAACAACTTAAAGTCTATGGATGGTATATAAGATGATATTATAGAATTCTTGTTAATTATTTAGGTGTGATGATGTTCTTGTGGGTATATGGGAGGAGCATGTTGAAGTCTTCGGGGGTTGTAATGTCTACAACTTACTTTCATGTAGTCCAGGAAAATAAATTACACACATGCACACACACACAGAAGGTAAATGTGTTAGGTCCAGAAAAAGTGTACATGGGTGTTTGTTGTACTATTCTTTAAATTTTTATGAAGATTTGAAAATTTCAACAAAAAAAATTAGAAAAATGAAAAATAATTCTGTGTATTCTTTAAGCTCACTCTGTTAACAAAGCAGGTGCTATAGTTCCAGCATGTGAATGCTCAGGATGGCTTCTTCACAGAGCAAATTCCATTCATTATCACAAGGTGCTGGGTGGCACATCAGTCTTTAGGGAAGAGTGGTTCACACCATCATGGCTTAGTAGACAAGGCAGTCAACTATAAAACCTATAAAATTTGGGGCATATTAAGAAACATATTTCATTAAATCGATGATGTGATAAGGAGCCCTGGTGGCTCAGCACTTAAGGGCTTAGCTACTAACAAAAAGGTTGATGGTTAGAACCCAACCAACTGCTCCACAGGAGAAAAGACTTGATGATCTGCTCCGGTAAAAATTAGCCAAACCCGTTCCCCTCCAGTCCATTCTCGCTCATAGGCACCCTACAGGACAGAGTAGAACTCTCCCATAGGGTTTCCAAGGCTGGTGGCACAGTGGTTAAGAGCTCGGCTGCTAACCAAAAGGTCACCAGATCCAATCCACCAGGCACTCCTTGGAAACCCAATGGGGCAGTTCTACTCTGTCCTGTAGAATTGCTATGAGTAAGAATGGACTCAAGGGCAATGGGGTTGGTTTTTTGGGAATCTTTACGTAAGCGGACTGCCACATCTTTCTCTTAGGGAGCTGCCGGTGGGTTAAAACTGACCATCTTTAAAGGTTAGCAGCTGAGCTGGTTAACCACTGCAACTCCAGGGCTCCTTCCCTAAAGTTTACTGCCTAGAAAACCATACGGTACAGTTCTACTCTGTCACATGGGGTCGCTATGAGTGCAAAGTGACTCCACGGAACATAATAACAACCAGATGTGATAGATTTGGTCCACACTGTGCCCACCCAGTCTGTCTCTGGCCTGTATAGGAACTCAGGCTCACGCTATGTTCACCGAGCCGCTCTACCCCAGGTCTGGCTTCTCGGTTGCCTTCAGTGGGGCCTGGCTGATCAAAAAGTCCAAGCTGCACTGCGCTCCGCTCCACTGCGCAAGTCATTCTCTCCCACCCGGGACCCACACCGTCCTGTGGTGTGCCACAGAGCTCTTTCTTAGGTCTGCGGCGTCAGCCTTCCCTGCCCGTGGTACCCTCACCGGGGCCTGGCTGTTCGCAAAATCCAAGCCGCACTGCGCTCTGAGCCTGTTGCCGCCGCCCCATGATGTCTACGCGGCGTTTGGGAGGAAGGTGGACTGGGGACGCTCTGTGAACCTCCACTCTCTCGCGGTCAGTATGTTACCTTTTACTTCACTCAGTGTTCCCTGTGGTCCTCCAACCCTTTAACTGGTGCTCAGTTGTTGAGACTATCTATTTTTATGGTTATTTGCTTGTTTTCTTCTGTAATAGTGTGTGTGTGTGTGTGTTGGGGGGGGGGTTCGGTCCATGTGACTGCTTTCGCTGCCATCTTGCTGTCTCCATTTTTCGTGTATAGTAAAAGAAATAAGCTAAAACCATCCTCTTCAAAAAATTAAGGAGCATTTATAGACTCTTCCTTCACAATCCACAAAAATCACTGAAAGATTGCGTTTAATTTACATCTTTAAATTAAAATTTTTGAATAGGCAAATGAACTCACAAGTTTCAGAAATTAAAATAATTTAAAAAACGTTCATTGAGTAAAAATACCTAAATATAAGTTTGTGAACTCGATTCATCAAACTCTTTAAAATAGCGTCACGCTTTTCATTATGAAAGAAAAGCAGTTGAGGGGAACACAAGATCCCCAAATAAATTTGATATTTGTCAAATGTGCTTAAGGCAGACTATCTCTAAGTTACCCAGAGAATTTGGTAAATTCATCCTGTATTCTTTCATGGAGTTGGAACAAACAGAGGAACAGTTTGTTTATTCTAATTTCACATGAGCTCTCAAAACTTCCTAATTATCTTACTATCTCTTGTGATCCTCGTTTGTTCTTTGTAAAGGTTCTTCCAAAGCTTTCTGTTTTTAAATATAACTCAGCCTAGCTATTTAAATTCTCTATTTTCCTCAAGAAAAAATTGTTGCTGTGTGCCGTGGAGTTCATTCCTCCTCATGGCAACTCTATAGGACAGAGTAGAACTGCCCCATAGGGTTTCCTACGCTGTAATCTTTACAGAAGCAGATTGCCAGGTCTTTTCTCACTTGGAGTGGCCGACCACTGACCTCTTGATTAGCAGCTGAGAACTTAGCCACTGCACTACCAGGGTTTCTTGAGAAAAATTACTTATTGATACAAGATTACATGTATCTTACTACAAATTGAAATAGTTTGATACATTTTATGTTGAAGTCCTTCATATTAAAGTTGCAAAATAACTTGCATCTTTTCTACCCTAGACATACCCAGTATTCTGGCCTAATTGGACCATTTCCTGCCCTTTCCTGGCCAGACCTTAGTTTACATTCTTTCTTCTTTCTGAATTTCTTCCGTCCCTTATTTTCCTAATGCCTTCTGGTTGATATCTTTCTGAAAGCCTAGAGTTTCATTTCTACCCCTTCATTGTCACTGACAAAGTGTTTTTTTTTCACTTTCTTTATCATCATTACCCATGTTCTTGGCTTTTATACAATTGTAAGCTCTTGAAAGGGAGAAACTGGGTTTTACTTATTATTGTATTGTGTATATTTTGTACACAGAGCCTTATCCAAAGTGCCTACTCAAGTAATTTTTTAAAAATTGAATTTATTGTTAATGTCACTATTAAATATCAATTAGTAAGGGCTGTAAAAATTAATTGTATTGTTCTCAGCAAGGAAGAAACCAGTAGGCAGAGTATCACTGAATTTCAAAACTCTTATTATAAGAATAGTTCTGGTTGCTCTCAAGAGCCGTTATATCCATATTAAAATTCACTTATAGATGGGAACACTCAAACATTATTTATTAAGGGTAATTTTCTCAGAAGACCTAAAGTTGCTAAATTAAAAGTTGAGTTTCACAGTGGAGATGTTATCTCAGCATTAACTGCAATATAGATAATTTAAGTTAGACTTAATGGCCACTTTTTAAAGTATTGTTGTTTAGGATATCAATGAAAAAATACCATTAGCACATTGTAAAGATGTTAATACACTCATTTGATCTCCATTTTTCCTGTCAGAAAGGAATGAATGTTTAAAGACTAGCCTTTTCCCTTCATTTTGCCAAGTTTTCGGTCGATTTTTACAAAGTGCCATTTTAAAAATATTCCCAATGTGGTAGAGTTACTTTAATGGATTTCTGAATGGAGTGGGCTCAATGAAAGATTTGGCTACATGTATTGTTTTCTTTAGCTAAAAGCCATATTTTGTTTTTACAGCAGAGCTGCATACAAGCAAAGCCATTAAAATATTCCTTAGTGGAAGAAACCAATTTTAATAGGTGTTTAATGAAATTAGGTATTACTGTTACAGAAATTTGTTAATTTTTTTTTTGGCTGTAGTTCTTAGATTTTAAGAGTATTACAGAATATTATATTTGGAAGGAACCTCTCCAATACTAGAAACCTTTTTTTTTTTTTTTTTTTTTTTACAACTTCTAAAGACGACCCTCAATTTTGTGTATAAACTTATATACAAATGAGAGTTGTTTCCTTCCTGAGGTGGTCTCTTCCTTTGAAATTTCTAGCTACTTAAATGTGTTATGTACTTGAAACAATGCAGTATAAACTCTGCTCTTTTTCCAGATAATTGCCTTTCGAATACCTGAGGCTAACTTTCTGTGTTGTCTCATCTTCAATCCTTCATTATTCTGACCTCATACTTTGGATGACCCTCTTAGGAAGCGACACTGAGAACAAAATACAATGTCTCAAATGTCATCTGGCTATAATACAGAGACAGCGGGGCTATTAACTCTCTTTATCATGATCCTTGTGCACATAGTAGCTGGTCAATTATCAATGTTGGATTAATGAATAGCATCGTCCATGATTTTAAAATCATCATTTTTAGTAGCTATTTATTGAACTTGAGGTTAATGAAATTTCATGGAGAAATTTTTACATTACTAGTGTCCATATTATGGATCATTGGAACAAAGATTGAGGAATTAATTTAACACTTTTGTTCATCCTTTAAGTCCCTTGAAATTTATTTGAATTTTGGTTGTGAGATATTCCTTCTAAATTTAAATCATCTTCAAATTTGATATAGGTGTTTTCTATATACTTACTAACACTGTTGATAAAATAGTTGAAAAATTAGCCCTGGAAGCAAAAATCAAGCCACTCATGATCTTTTTCTCTGACACCAATTATTTAACTTTTTTTGGGGGGGGGGGCACAGTTCTTAAAGCAACTACAAATCTCCTTCTTGCTCTATAGATTTGATTTTATTTAAATGGGATTTTTTGCTCATTTGTTTTGAACTTTAATTCCATCATTTGAGGATGTCTCCATGCTCTGTGGAGGCAGAAGATAGGAATGCTTAAGTGCACAGGCTCTTTGTCTTAATGCTCTGGTTTGAAGTATGCTTCCACCATTAATGAGCTGTGTGATTTTTGGCAAGCTATTTAACCTCCCGGTGACTTGGCTTATTCATCTGGAAAATGGGAATAATAATAGTATATGATTCAGAGAGTACTTAACGAAGATCAAATGAAGCAATACATGTAAACAACTTATAACAATTTCTGGCACTCAGTAGTAAATTCTCAGTGAATGTTTGCCTTTATTAATTTTTCTTAGTGATAGAATGTGTGAACTGAACAGGATTGCTTTTCTTCTGTCATCTCTTATACCATCTTCCGTAACTAGCTAGTCTATTTTATCCCTCCCCCCAACACTTTCTTTTTGAACACAGATTTAAAAATGTTTAAAATGTTCAGTTATGTATATGTCCTATGAAACATTGGTAGTCCTCAAAGTAAATCAAGATGTTTTGCTGCTGGTTAATTTATTCACAATTCATAGGAAACATATCCTAAACAAATGTATTGAATTCTCACAACTGAACTTTTCTTCTATCTTAAAATTTCTTAGTATCTTAAATTTCTAAGACTTTAAAAAATAAGAATACAGTTAGAAAAAAAAAATTGCAGGAAAGTGTTCACAGTAGAATTATTTATAATAAAAAATAAAACAACCTAAATGTCTAATAATAGAGAGATGTTTAAGTGATCTTGTGATATGTTCACTTGTCATAATATTATGTAGCCATTTGAAATTATATTTCTGTTAATAGTGGAAGACTTTATATTAATGTGGAAGAAAGTTTCTAGCATAAAGGGAAAGGACAACAGATGTTATAAATATGTTTTTACAGAATAATCACGCCTAAGAAAAAAATTAACTAATGATTATTCATATAAAAATAAAGGAAAAATAACTCTGAGATGTTAATATAGGTTGTTTTTAGGTAGAGAGGGACTATTAACCATACTCTTCTTCGTTTTCTTCAGTTGCTGTCGAGTTGACTCTGACTTGTGGTGACACTCTGTGTATCAGAGTAAAACTATGCTCCATAGGTTTTTTTTTATCATAGTGAAAACATACACACCAAAACATCCGCCAACACAATAACTTCCATATTTACAACTCGGTAACATTGATTACATTTTTCATGTTGTGCCACCATTATTGCTATCCTCATCCAAAGCATTCCACCACCATTAATATAAACTCAGTGCCCTGAAACTAAAACTTTCCCCTTTCCCATCCCTTCTGCCTCTGGTAACCATTAATAATCTTTGGTGTCTATGTGTTTGCTTATTTTCATATAAGTGAGATCAGTACAGTATTTGTCCTTTTGTGACTGACTTATTCTGATCAGCATTACGTTTTCAAGGTTCATCCATTTGTGGCATGCATCAGAACTTCATTTCTCTTTATAGCTGCATAATATTTCACTGTCTGTATATACCACATTTTGCTTATTTGTTCATCTGTTGATGGACATTTCAGTTGTTTCCACCTTTTGGCTAGCGTGAAAAGTGCCACTGTGAACATTGGTGTACAGGTTTCTGTTTGTGTTCCTGCCTTCACTTCTGGGTATATATCTAGGAATGGGATTGCTGGGTCATATGGTAATTCTATGTTCAACCTTTTGGGGAACCGCCAAACTGTTTTCCACGATGGCTGTACCATTTTACATTCCCACCAGTAATGGACGAGGGAGGATTTCAGTTTCTTCACAACTTCTCCAACACTTACTGTTTTTGTTTTCTTGATCATTGCCATTCTAATGAGGGTGAGGTGATACCTCATTGTGGTTTTGATTTGCAGTACTGGTGGCAGAGCGGTTAAGAGGTATGGCTGCTAATCAAAAGGCGGTAGTTCGAATCCACCAACCACTCCTTGGAAACCCTATGGGGCAGCTCTACTCTGTACTTTATGGTCACTGAGTTGGAATCTACCTGACGGCAATGGGTTTGATTTCGTTAATGACTAATACTAATGATGCTGAGCATCTTTTCATGTGTCCATAGGGTTTTCAAAGGCTGATGTTTTGGAAGTAGATTGCTGGGTCTTTCTTCCCACATGTTTGTGGGTGGACTTGAACCTGCAACCTTTCGGTTAACAGCTGAGAGCCTTAACCATTTACACCACCGAAGGATTCCATGCTAATCAGTATTAATATATAGTAAAGTAGATACATTTAAATAAAATAATCATTAATAACAGTATTTAGATCAATAGCTTATTTTGATCTAGTTTACATGTGTTTGTAGTGATACATGTGCTACCATATAACAATATTTTTTGCTAGTAAAATCTCTTCTAATATGTATGATGGGATTAAATATATTGCTGTTTCATTTGTTCTGCAAGGGGCATCCTGTTCCGTAAAGGGTCTCCTGGTCTCCAGGTGCTCTGCCTAATAAAAAAATTTGTGACCCATAGAGGTGCTTGTGCCATAAGAATTGCAGCAATTCACAGTTTCTTTGGATTGTCAGGTCATGTGTGAGGATCGTGGACATTTTATCTTCGCTTGCTAGGGAGAATGGAGTTTCACTCCTATTTTTAATGACTAGCCAGGTATATTAGAATCATACTTACTTACATGTATTGAACGCTTACTGTGTGCTGGTCATGGTACTTTAGAAAAGTCATAACTAATTTAACTTTACGTTAATGCTATGAGGAAGGCACTATTATTATTATTTCTATTATTACCCTTCCCATTTTACAGATGAGAAAATGGAGTCACAGAGAAGTTAAATAAACTGCTCAAGGTTGCATAGCACAAACTTGGTAGAGCTGAGATTCCAATCCTGGCATTTTTGACTCTAGAGCCCACTATAATATCACATTGTCTAAAATCAGAATGAGTTTCAAAATAACGGGTATTCTTTTTTTGCATACTTTATCTCTTGCATTATGAAAACATTATCCATGGTTGTCAAAATTTTATTAAGTACTATCTTTCTTCGGTAAAGAAACACGTTTCTGTTTGTCCAGAAAATAAGTAATAACAAAGTGGTTTGTGTTATGGATTGAATTGTGTCTCCCAAAAATATGTGTCAACTTGGCTAGGCCATGATTCCCAGTATTGTGTGGTTGTCCACCACTTTGTGATATGATGTGATTTTCCTATGTGTTGTAAATCCTGCCTCTATAATGTTAATGAGGCAGGATTGGAGGCAGTTATGTTAATGAGGCAGGACTCAATCTACAGGATTAGGTTGTATCTTGAGTCAATATCTTTTGAGAGATAAAAGAGAGAATGGAGCAGAGGGGAGAGGGACCTCATGCCACCAAGAATGAAGAACCAGGAGGGGAGTGTGTCCTTTGGACCTGGGGTTCCCATGCAGAGAAACTCCTAGACCAGGGGAAGATTGATGACAAGGACCTTCCGCCAGAGCTGACACACAGAGAAAGGCTTCCTCTGGAGCTGGCACCCTGAACTCGGATTTACAGCCTCCTAAACGGTGAGAGAATAAATTTCTATTTGTTAAAGCCATCCACTCGTGGTATTTCTGTTATAGCAGCACTAGGTAACTAAGATAATTTGTTAAGAATTTATTTATATTCATAAAATCAGCTCTTTGCTATATACAGTATTTTCTTTATGCCTAGATAATGTGAATCTATATTAATCTACTGTTGTAAAACAACAGATTTAACCCTAGACTTCAGCTTTTTAAATTCTGTCCTGTTTTTATGACAAGCTAATTCATTAAGATGTTTTATGTAGGGTCACGTTGGAGGTGGCACCAAGTTAGGTTTGTGGCTGCTGTGATGAATGACACAATGCCTCTAACCTCAAGGAACTCATAGTCTAGTAGTGGAAACAGACATTGCTCAACATTCATGCGACCATACAATAGGAGCCTGACATGGTGTTCTATGTTGAATCTCACAATGACAAGACACTGTTTTGGGACTCAAGAAGATGTAAATCATTAGAATGCAATATATTAATTGCCAATGGGTTAAATATAAAGTGTCTGTTAGGATTGGGAGTGGACTTGGAAGACTTCAGAGAGGAAATGATAATTGAATTCAGTCTTAAAGGATAAGTAGGAGCCTACCATATGAACAAATTGGGAACACCATACCAGAAAGACAAATTACAGGAGTACAGGCATAATGACATAGCAGAACACGGGGCTCTTACGGGAATGTGAGCAGTTAAATGTGGCTAGACTATATGGATATTTTGAGGGAGTAATTGACAACGAAACTGGAATAATAGGAAAGGTTCATATCATGCTAACTCTCATTTATTTTATCATAATGATTTTTGGCTTAACTATGTGTTAAGGAGCCCTGGTGGTGCAGTGGTTAAAGTGCTTGGCTGCTAACGGAAAGGTTGGCAGTTAGAACCCACTAGACGCTCTCTGGAAGAAAGATGTGGCAGTCTGCTTCCATAAAGATTAGAGCCTTGGAAACCCTATGGGTGCAGTTCTACTCTGTCCTGTAAGGTCGCTATAAGTTGGAATCACCTTGACAGCAGCTGGTAACTGTGTGCTAGGTACATGGATAGAAAACACAGAATGTCTTGCTCATACTATGGAAATCGTTTGACTATAAATGACTTTTCTGAAATTTGTCTTTTTGAAGAAGAGTCAGCTTACATATAGGTACATATAATTTTAATTAAGTCTTTCAAAGATCTGAGTGACTCAGAAAAACAAACACATAAACCATTCAGGGATTTTTATGCTACATTTACAAGAAAAAAAATTTATCCAATATGTTTGAGATTTATATATGTATTTTTGGAAAAGAATATAACTCTGTGTCCTGAGAACATACTGATCAGTAAAGAGATTTTATTACAACTCTAAACAGCCACAATAATTAAATATTTTGTTCAGGTACCATTTGTTATTTTGGTTTTCTTTCCAATCATCTCTGGTTTTGCTTTTTAGATTATTAAAATCTCTTGCATCTGTTATGATCTTGAGCCATGTTTCTTTTAATAGCTTACATTTTAAATTTATTTGTAATCTTATTTGCAGTTTTACTTGTATTTTGCTTTGCTTATTACCAAACTGCCTGCTTCTTACCTGCATGTCTAGAGCCTCCTCTCTACTAAGAGCTAGTTTGCATTTTTTATGTGCCTAAGGCAAACAGAGAAACAACTAAAAATTAAAAAAATATTCAAAGGTGAGTTGAGTTCAATTGCTCAGTGCTTTTCAGTTATTACCTTTTCAACTCCTGGAAGCTTCTGAGTTAAAAGGCAGCTTTGTAAACAAGTAAAGATGGTTTTGCTGATCTTTTATTTTCAAGGGAGAATTCTCCGCAGTGAAGTCACTTAGAATCAGGCTCTCAATAGGGCCAATAGTGGAGTGTTTTATTCCTTTCAGAATCTCTTTCTGCATCTGAAATGTTTTGGGGATGTCAGGAGACACCTAATAAGAACTGCTTGATTAAATAATTGACGTACACCTTCCGTTTGTATCTTTCTGCTTTCCTCTACGGTGATGTGTTGAGGGTGATACTAAGAAAAAACAAACAAACAAAAAAACCATGATCCCATCCTCAGTGAGCTTCAAAATGACTAGAAGCTAGAAAACTGATGACTATGGAACTCGATAATACAAATTAATTCCCAAAAGACAGGTAGGCATTCAAGTAAGGAAAAAAATCACTTTTTTAAAGAAAGAGATCAGGAAACACACAGAGTTTTGCAGGTGTAGGTTACGTGGGTGATGTCCTCCTAAGCAGAAGAAATGAAAAAAGGACGAAAACAGTAAAGTATAGTTGGAGGGACAGAGAATTAGTTAGACTGGAACATTTAATTAGCTAAGGGTCTCTGGGTGGCCAAATGGTTTGCACTTGACTACTAACCTAAAGGTTGGTGATTCGAACCCACTCAATTACACTGTGGAAGAAAGGCCTGGTGATCTTCTTCCTCCTTAAAGATTGCACCAAGAAAATCCTATGGAACAGTTCTACTCTGTAGTACGTGAGATCACCATGAGTTGGAGTCAACTCAATGGCAATGAGTTTGGTTTTGGTTTTAATTGGGGGAGAGAAGGAGGGAAGGATAGTTTGGGGCCAGATTATAGGAGATTTAAAAAGCCAGGCTTAGAAGTTAGGATTTAATATGCTAGGAAAAATAAAGGAATTTGAACAGTGGAGTAACATGAACAAACATATACGTTATGAAAGTGTGGCAGCAATGTGCTCGCAGTCTGGTGTAGGAGGGACTCCAGAGGCAAAGGGACAACCCCCCAAAAAACCTGACGGTCATCGGGTCAGTTCCAACTCATAGTGACCCCATAGGGTTTCCAAGACTGTAAATCTCTACAGAAACAGACTGCCACATCTTTCTTCTGTGGAGCCACTGGTGGTTTTGAACCACCAACCTTTTGGTTAGCAGTCGATTGCTTTTAACCACTGCGCCACCAGACATCCTAAAGGGACAACTAGAAGATGTTTTTATAGGTAGGAAATAATGAGGTCCTGAATCAGAATACTGAAAATGCATTCTAGAAACAATGGTAGTGGTGGTGGTAGGGGGTGATCTACAGGATTGGCCATGTTTGGAGGCATAGGGAGAGGAAAAAATGAATAATTTCAAAATTTTGTCTGAGATCAAGAGAACAGTGAGGCTGTTAAAGGAAGTTAGGAGTCAGGAGGAGGAGTAGAATTTGAAAGGATAAGATGATAATTTCAGTATTGTATATATCAAAGTGAAGGGTTATAGCAGGCTTTGGATATGAATTTTGAAGACGCATGCATGGATGGGCTTGTCAAAAGCCTAGAAAATGATAAGACTGCTTAGAGGAAGAAAATAAGAAAAATAGAGTTTTAAGAAGAATATTTGGGGAAATGCAGTAGATAAAATAAGGCAATGTGGATTCAGGAAAAGAGAAGAAAAGGAATAGCCAGAGTGGTGGAAGGTAAGGTGGAGAGTATGCTTTCTGTGGATGAAAAGGAAGGAAAGAATGCCAGGAAAGGAGGCTGTCACTAGTCTCAAATACTTCGAGAGGTAGGGGAGGAAGAGGGGAGGGTGCTGAGAAAACTATGATGTTGGCAATTTTGAAGTCAAGAAATTTCTCAGTGGGGCAATAGGCATTTTAAGGAGTTAAGGAGAAAGTGACAATGAAGAAGTATAGCCATTGGATACAGACAACCCTTTCAACAAATTTAGATCCAGAGGAGACAGTAGAGTTTAGGGGAAGGAACAGATGGTTCGTTAACATTTCTTTGAGGAACTCTGTCCCGTTTCTTCATTTCTGGGCTGCCCACTTGTACATGACCACAGCATATTTGGAGAAATCTTTCCTGTTTCTTTGTGGCTGTCCCTAACAACAGCTGGCCGTCTCTTTCCACAACAGAGTTCTCTGGTCTTTATTATTCTGAAACAGTCTCTGCATTTTAGGTTCAAAACACCATACTTGACAGCAGCCTCAAAAAATAACCAAAGGCCTTAGAACTTTAACTCATTTGTTCAGATGTTTTTTTGAAGATTTGCTATGGATAATGTCCCATGCAAAGTTCTAAAAAGATAATAGTGAGCAAGGCAATAATTATAATAGCTAGTATTTACTACATGCCTTCCCTGTGCAGTTTATTACCTCAGTCAAAGCTGATAAGAGCTCTAGGACTCACATGCTAATGTTATTCCTGTTTTATAGATGAGGGAAACTAGTTCCAATAATTTCCCCAAGGTTACATAGCGAGTAAGTGGAGGAACGAGGGTTTGAAGGCACAAATTGTGAAGCTAGGGCCTGTCTGATTAACTTCTCTGTGAAGGTGTCTTTGTGAGCACCCACCTCCAAAGGGTATCAAGTCTAGTGGGAGAGAGAAACAGGTATGCATCCTTGGAATTGAAATACAGTGTGAGAGTCCCTTGGTGGTATGAACAGTTAACACGCTCTGTTGCAAATCCAAAGGCTAGAGGTTCTAGTTCATCTAGAAGTAGATGCCTTTGAAGAAAGGCTTGACAGTCTACTTCTGTAAAATCAGCCATTGAAAATCCTAAGGAGCATAGTTCTACTCTGTCACACATGGGGTTGCCATGAGTCAGAGTCTATGTGATGGTGACTGTTTTTTTTAAGAACTACCAAAAAGGTAAAAGAGGATGATTTTATGGATTGAATTGTGTCCCCCGAAAATGTGTGTCAATTTGGCTGGGCCATGATTCCCAGTATTGTGTGGTTGTACTTCATTTTGTGATCTGATGTAATTATCCTGCCTGTTGTAAATCCTAACCTTTATGATGTTAATGAGGCAGCATTAGAGGCAGTTACGTTAATGATGCAGAACATAATCTACAGGATTAGGCTGCATCTTGAGTCAGTCTCTTTTGAGATATAAAAGAGAGAAGGGGCCTACTACCACCAAGAAAGAAGAGCCAGAAGTGGAACACATCCTTTGGACCCAGGGCCCCTGCACTGAGAAACTTCTAGACCCTGGGGGAAGATTGATAACAGGGACCCTCCCTCAGAGCTGACAGAGAGAGAAAGGCTTCCTCTGGAGCTGGCGCCCTGAATTCAGACTTCTAGCCTCCTAAACTGTAAGAGAATAGATTTCTATTTGTTAAAGCCGTCCGCTTGTGGTATTTCTATTACAGCAGTGCTAGATAACTAAGACAGATGGAGTAGAAATCTATCTACTTTTTTAGGCCAGGGAAAGCTTCCCAAAGGAAGGGAAGGCTAGGATGATATCTGAAGGTAGGGTGATGATTAAGGATTTGCCAGAAAGAGACTGGGGTGAGTGCTAGAATCCACTGTGGATCCGGGTATGTGGGCTCCTCAGAGAGTCTTCCGAAGGCCTCAGTCTCCTGTCAAGTCCCTCCCCGGGGATCTGAGGACAAGACCTCCATATTTCATTAGGCATACATCTCTTGTAACTTCAGGCTACATTTGTTTCTCCCAGAGAAGCTCTCTGACTTATAAAATAATTCTGTTCTAGAAGGTCTTGTATAACTCTGATTTTGCTTAATTCAAAACTGTACATTGAAGTTTGCCTTGCTAAGGGATTTAAATTTATCTGATATTCTGAGTAGTCAGTAAACAGAGGTTTTAATAAATAAATTCTTTAAGACTGAACTGTATGTTTTACAGCCTTAAATCCTGCTTTTTTTGTTAACTTTTCAGAAATATATGCTGTATTTGGGATTATACCCCATACCACCTAGTTTTTTTTTTCCCATTGAAATTTGCTGTGCTCTTTGACCTCCTTCTTCTGTAATTTTTCTTAACATATTCAGACACATTATCTGCTTTGTTTTTTATCAGCTCTTGTGACCTTACTACAGGCTTCCCTGTGCAGTTTAGTAGCCACCAGTCACATGTGGCTATTGAGTACTTGAAGTGGGGCTAGACTGAATTGTGCTAGATGTGCTGTAAATGTAAGATCACACCAGATATCAAAGATTTTGTATGAAAAAAGAATTTATTAAAATTAATTTTACAGTTTCTTATTTTTTTTGTTACTGTGGCTACTAGGATATTTGTAATTACATATGTGCCTTGCATTTGTGGCTAACATTCTATTTCTCTTAAAGAGTGCTGTTCTAAGGTATGCTGTTAAAAGCTTTACACGAGTTGTCCTTCTTTAAGCTCCACAACTAATCTGGTGGGGTAGATACTATTCTCATGTTATAGATGAGGAAATTGAGGTCCCATCACAGCTAACAAGAGGTGGAGAAGGGATCTATCCACTCTATGGTTCTAGACAGAAGACTGGTAGTCAAACAGAAGATCTAAATTATCATTAGGCTAAGAAACACACATTTTTTAATTTGCTTTTCTCTCTGCTTTGGTAGTAAATTTTTCATTTCACATATGAACTTCTGAAGTCTGCTTTGTTATCACCGGCAGTTTTAAAGTTACAGAGCCTTTCACGTGTCTACTATCCACATGTATAATGCATACCAAAATGTATAATGTACACGTGATGTATAATGTATATCCATCTGGGTTCAATACAAGATCAAGTTAACTACCTGGATCTGGAAGGTGTTTCAGAGACTGAATGGAAGGACCTTTTTAAAGTTCTGCCCCAGCTGTGTGGTTCATGGTCAGAATCTAGCTCATGTGTGTAGACAGGGGTATTGCTAATATCTTTTTGATCCCATTGGGATGAAAACTTGAGTTGGCTTTCTAGCCTCTTCCAGTTTTTAACTGAAGCTCTGAGTTCTCATTACCCAATAGACCTCCAGGTGGTTCTTCTTTTCTAATGAATTATAGAACGTTCCTTGGGTCTAACTGATAGTTGTTAGATGCATGGAGATGAGTCTCTGAGAAGTCATGCTTGAATTTTTTATAAAACCACTTCTTTAATTTCTTCTTTATTCAAATATTGTGATGCCTCTGGCTGTTCCCTAAGGTGGAATAATTTGGAGAATACTCTCTTAAGACTCTTGATCCCTTTCTGCTTTTGACATGTTACTTTCATTCTGAAGTTCTTAATAAAGTTGCTATTGTATATCCAGAGCCTGGGAGAGCATGTATCTTCTTTTCATTTGCCCCAAATTTACCTCTTCTAAGTTTCAAGAGTGCCCTGATATTTGGTGAAAACATGAATCTACTCATGTATTATTAATTCAATAGATGCAGCTGTACATTGTGTTCTGGCTTTGTACTGTATTCCTGGTGGTCAGAATGAACCAGCTTTTTATATTTCAGACTTAGCAAGAGGTGTTTTGCAACTTCTCTTGGTGAGTGTCTTAGTTACCTAGTGCTGCTGTAACCCAGCTGCCACAAGTGGGTGGCTTTAAAGAACAGAAATTTATTTTCTCACAGTTCCTTCCTTGTTGGTAACCCCAGGGATTCCTTGGTTCCTTAGCATTCCTTGGTTTGTTGACATTCCTCACATGGTGTCTGTCTTCCCCTGTGTGTTTCTGAGTCCATTCTGCTCTTTTTATAACTCGAAAGTGGTTAGATTTAGAACCCACCCTACCTGGGGAAGGAGCCCTGGTGGCAGAATGGTTAAGTGCTTGCCTACTAACTGAAAGGTTGGCAGCTCAAACCCACGAGCCACTCTGCAGGAGAAAAGCCCTGGTGATCTAAGTTTTATAGAAAAGGAAAAATGTCATTTATTTATCAATCTATCTGTTTACCCATGTGACTGTCCATCCATCCATTCATCTATTCAACTGTTTATCTGTCTATCCACTATTTATCGATATCTAATCGAGAACATTTTCACTTAAAAAAATTTTAAGGTTTATGGTGTTTGTTAAAAAGACTGACAAGCATGATCAGAAATAATTTAGAAGAAGAAAGATATTTGTACTGAGACCTAGGGTGAGACAGCCACAACAACTAAGCTCTACGATTTTCTGTTCTCTGCCTCCCTACAAAAGGGAAGCAACACAGGATTAATCGTAATTTTTGTGTGACAAAAATTCAAATATGAGTTTGTCTGGAATGATATTTTTTTTTCTTGCTACTAAATTATAGGAGAATAATTTTGAGTGGTTTCTTACATAAAGGATACCAAGTAATAACATATTTCCAGTATGAGAAGATGTAATTACAATCTTCAAATGACATTAAATGGTAACTCTACAGACACCTTTCTGCTAGGAACTGTGCTAATATAACCCAGGTATGCTGTTTCAAGAGATGTAAGTTAATAAGTGGAAACCACACAGAACACCTGAAAAAGTAGATACATCATAAATCCTCTCAGTTGAGCTTCAGTGTATGCTTGAGAGCAGTTATCTTAAAGTGGTGCTTTCTGGCTGGTGATTATACTTTGTTCCATTACTTGGGACACATTCTATACTTGATGGATAGGTAATATGCATTCTGCAATTTTGAATGCTGTTGTGATACCCGTCTTGACCAACTGTGGCTCAGTAAGGGCTAGTACTGTCAAGGTACTATTCTCCCTGCTTTAAGAGATACCTCTCTGTATGTTTCACAGTACCATAAACAAATTTTATCATAGCACCTATTACAGAGAATGTTTTAATTTTAATTTAATTTAATTTTATGTTTTGTTCTTTCTTCTCTCATCTATGAGCTAAGTTGTATCTCCAGCTCCTAGAATAGATGACTGTAGAAAGTACTCGATAAATAGTGATAAATGAATGAATGAATGCATGAATTAATTTACCACTGATTAATATTTTCATCTAGACAAAAGACTGTTTTACTTTGCTCATTAGAGAGCCACAGGGATCAAATAACAGTATCCTATCACATATTTTTGAGTTCTGTGATGATTTTATGAAGCTGTTTTCAAAATTTCTTTAATTATAGGTAAAGTTGGATTCATCCACCAGGCTGTTCAGCAAGGTTGTATTTTGGCTGAGTGAAGTTCTGTTCCCTGGTTTTCCAGCATCAGGTAACTGATTTTACCTAGGAGAGTTTAGTATCATGCTTGTCAAATTCACAGGAGATTAATTTGTAAATCCAAATGCCAATTTGTTGATTTACCAGAGAGAGATCTTTAACATGGAGACTCTCTGGGATATGGTAGCCAAGTGCATTGCCCTCTTTTACTTTAAAGGCATTTTTGTCTAAGGAGCTGTTCCAGTCTGTTTATCAATTGCTGTTTCTAGTAAAGGGATTGTGGAACACAGATATAGCAGATGTTAATGGATAGACCATAAAATAGTAGTTTCATGGTGAAATAAATTTGGAAAAAAAAAAAGCAAACTGTAGACTCCTCTTGGAGATTCACAACTGACACTAGAAATCCTTCCATAAAGAAATCTGTTTAACTCTTAAGAGAATAAATTTCTGCTTGTTAAAGGCATCCACTTGTGGTATTTCTGTTATAGCAACACTAGATAACTAAGACACCCCCTTAGAAACTTGAGTGCTCTAGTTTTACAGTTCATTTTAACACCTCACTTATACCCAGAAGAAATAGCCTCTCACCTTCTATCTTATATCTCAGGTTTGTCTTCAGTCACTGCAACGAGGAATGGGGTAACTGACCTTCTGCTGGCCAAAGTTCAAGCTATATCTGACGTGAGAAAGGCTGTGGATGGCTATACCATCCGTTTTGGAGGTCTCAGAATGAGGAATAGTGAGGGAGAAGAGACAATACAATGAAAATTTAGAGATGTGCCTTTAGGTCAAATTTAGCCCTGTGAAGGGAGCAAAGACAGTTTACCTGTGGAGAGAAACCTCTGGAAAAGCAAAATTAACATTGTTAGAAGAGAAAAATCTTCCTTGCCCCCACCAACAATGCTGGGTAATCTTTTCTTGCACATAGAAAACACCCTGCCTTCGGTGATAGGGGCTGAAATCTGTAGCTTTAATTACAATATTTTAACAGAAAACTAAAAGAAAAGCCTGTTTTTCCTACATCAATCCCAAAACTGGAATCAGTTGTTAAAAACGCGAGCATTTTTTCCTCCAATACTTGTTTCTTTTAAAGACGTTAGAATTTCTGTTTACAATTTTCAGAAAAAAAGTGATTAATATTTTTATTAATTATAGAAGTAGCATTAAATCAAATTGTGATTTATGTATGTATGTACACACAACACACATACATATGATATATGAAAATAAAAGATATACCCATAATTTTCACTGCCATCTCCTCAGTGTCCACACTTTTAACTGTTCTAAGTGTATTAAACACTCAAGAAAGCTGGGGGAAGGAGAAAACATGTAAAGTTCTCATAGATCAGTGTTCTAGTTTCTTGGTCCACTTGGATTGTATATTGCCTCTCCCAATAGCTTACTGGGGCCCTGGCACAGTGGTTAAGAGCTTGGCTGCTAACCAAAAGGTCAACAGTTTGAATCCACCAGCGGCTCTTGGAAACCTTTTGGGGCGGTTCTACTCTGTCCTATAGAGTCGCTGTGAGTCGGGATCAACTCGACGGCAATGGGTTTGGTTTGTTTTTTTGGAATAGCTTATTTGGTATAATAATCCATCTTGCAGCTGCCTTCCTTGGTTCTGATATGGCAACCTCATTTCCTTCTGTTTCGTGCACTGAAACCAAAGCTCATCTGCATTCTGCCCAAACACTGAGCATACTACCAGCTGGGATATTGTGCTTTCCAACACCTGTGCATCTTGAAAAGCGTTTGTGTAAATATCACTGACTCAGTATGTAAAAATCCTTATGACAAATTATAATTTCCAAGATGAAAGTTTTCCTTACTTTTTAGATGGCAATTTTATGATGATATATCAGGAGGTATTTCCATAAGGTAAAGATCACTTCATAAAGTGATACCTAGATCTCAGAGTAGACTTATCTTCATCGAGTTTGGTAATTTTGGTCCTCTTCAGCCTGAGGTCTCAAATTAAAATGCTTAGAGGCCATTCAGGTGCAGAAAGAAAAGGGCCAGATTAGGACAATAGGAAGTGGTGTGGACTGCAGTAACCTCAGTGTGCATGCCCCAGCTGAAGGGGCAGCCGCAGGTTAGCTCCAGGCATTGCTGCCGTATGGGAACGTGATTGCCAAGTGACTGGATTTCCTTTTAAAGAGAAGTTGAAAATTCAATATTGCATGTGAATATCCTTATTTTTAAATACTAGTAACTTACTCATTTTTTGGTTTCTTGTGTTTTAACACACCGGGTGGGGGAAAAATAACTAGACCGTGTATTGCTGTTTTGTAGTCTCTGAGCTAGAGAGTAGAGGTTGATGACCTTTCCCCTAGATTTAGGGAATGTTTTTTTATTATTATTCAGGAAAGGTGTGCATCAGAGTTGTATATTTTCACCATACTTATTCAATTTTTGTGTTGAGCAAATAATCCAAGAAGCTGGACTATATGAAGAAGAACATGGCATCAGGATTGGAAGAAGACTAACAATCTGCAATATGTAGATGACACAACCTTGCTTGCTGAAAATGAAGAGGACTTGAAGCACTTACTGATGAAGATCAAAGACTTCAACCTTCCGTATGGTTTACACCTCAACATAAATAAAACAAAAATCATCACAAATGGACCAATAAAAGTTGTCAAGAAAAGATTGAAGTTGTCAAGGATTTCATTTTACTTGGATCCACAGTTGACACCCATGGAAGCAGCAGTCAAGAAATCAAATGAGAGGCGTGGTCAACATGGCGGAGTAGTTAGATGCTTCCTATATCCCTCTTACAACAAAGACCTGGAAAAACAAGTGATTTGATTCTATATGAATATCTGGGAGCCCTGAACAAGGCAAGATTAAGAAATCTGCCTGAGTGATACGGGAGAGGGAGACCGTTTGGAAGAGGTGAGGAGGGCCAGAGCTGTGGCGGTGAAACTGCACCACTGCAGCCAAGCTGGTCCGCAGTGAAGTAGGCAAATAGCTGTGCTGTGCGTGTGCTCAGGAAGCAGTTTCCACATCGAGAGAGACCTGGCAGCAGAGATTCTGCTTGGACACTCTGAACCAGTGAAGAGCAGCTCCCAAGAGGCTAAGTACATGTGTGTACCCTTTCGTGGGGATTTAAAAAAAAAAAAAAAAAAAAAAAAGCCCATTTGGGAAAAACCTCTCTCCTTTTTACCTCCTCCCTCTGCACTGTGTACTGGGAGTCCGCTGGGCCAGAAGTAGATCC
>NW_004444228.1:785389-802041 GCF_000243295.1 Trichechus manatus latirostris | reverse complement strand
AATGGGGTGAGCGGTTGGGGTCTCATAACAATGTATGTAAAAAAAAAAATTCTGTATGGGAGACTAACTTGAAATGTAAACTTCATTTAATTACAACAAGAAAAAAAGTGTAAAAAAAAAAAAATCAAATGACATATTGCATTGGGCAAATCTGCGGCAAAAGACCTCTTTAAAGTGTTAAAAAGCAAAGATGTCACCTTGAGGACTAAGGTGCGCCCGACTCAAGCCATGATATTTTCAGTTCCCTCATATGCATATGAAAGCTGGATGATAAAGATGGAAGACTGAAGAAGAATTGATGCCTTTGAATTATGGTGTTGGCAAAGATTATTGAATGTACCGTGGACTGCCAGAAGAATGAACAATTCTGTCTTGGAAGAGCTCAGCCAGAATGCTCCTTAGAAGCAAGGATGGTGAGACTTGTCTCACGTACTTTGGACATGCTATCAGGAGGGACCAGTACCTGGAGAAGGACATCATGCTTGGTAAAGTAGAGGGTCAGTGAAAAAGAGGAAGACCCCCTATGAGATAGATTGACACAGTGACTGAACAATGGGCTCAAGCATAGCAACGACTGTGAGGATGGTGCAGGACCAGGCAGTGTTTCCTTCTGTTGCACTTAAGGTCACTATGAGTTGGAACCAACTTGGCAGCACTTAACAACAACATTATTGTTTTTATTTTGGGACTTGTTCATCATCCTGAGGTTTTTATTATAAAGATACTTCTGAACTTTTGTAATGAAAAAGCCTAGAAATTAGAATCAGAAAATGCAGAAAAGTATAAAATTAAGATATCTTCAAAATTAAACATATCATTATTTTTTGAAAGAGGAAACTCCTTCTATGAAACATGTTCAAATTAACATTCTCACCTTAAGCATTCATGGAAATTCTAGTATTGACAGCAGGGCACCTTGATAGGAGCTGTATGATTGACTTTTCCTCACCTGCAAATCATGCTCGGGTTACTTTTATCCAGATCATTTACATTGACTTTAAAATGGGAATCTTTATGTGTACTTTATTGAAATACTGATGATCAGACAAAACAGTCTGAATTATGTGAAAAGAATAAATTTGGTAAAATTATAGAAAAGGGTTACTATAAAAAAATAAACATCAGCAAATGTGTATCAAGGAAAATATTAGATTATAGGACTTAAAAGTTTTAATTTATTGATTGCTTTATGAATTTTTTTTTTGAGGTATTATACCTCTAATGAGGAAATCAGGGTCTGCATGCCCTTGGGAGCATTTAGACATGTTTCTAATTCAGTGAATGCAAGATCTTTGTCTTCTTTAGTGTATAATACACAATTTCCTAGACTTAATATGATTCCAAATTCCTACATTTTTCTTGTGTTGCTAAACTAAAATTGGGAACATTTAGTTTATTTATGCTTGGCTAATTGCAATTAATAAGATATGACCAACCATTCATATTTTTCACTAAAATATTCTCATAAAAATATCTAAGGTATCTAAGAAATTGATTGTTTTTATTATAAAAGAAGAAACCTTGGCATTTACAAGGTACTTCTGAATGTTATTGCATTTGAATTGTTTTTAGCAACCTTTTAACACTGATGAGGAAGTCCCTAGCCTTTATTAATACACATTGTTCTGAAGCCGTAAGAAGTAGGATGTATGTATGAGTGAATTGCAATCCGTAGTTTCATCAATGATATATACTCTATTAATGGTCTTGTTTGCCTCTTGTAATTTTTCAGCAGTAAGGTGCTAGTTGACCTTGCATGTACTCTGTTATAATCAAGTTTCATTTACACATTTTTCTCTGAGACGATAAAATGATTAAATTGAGAAATATTAAAAAAAGGAGTCTAATCACCTAAAAGCAAATTCTTAAATCAATTATGATAGACTTCATGACAAACTGCTAATATGCCACACAGTTGTGCTTATAGTTCATATAAAATAATTATTAACTTCTGTAATTTGAGATAATTCTTTCCATGAAGAGATTCAAAATGTAAATATCAAGGACATAATGTTAACATTTTTCTATCATAAGCAGTAAAAATAAATTGGGGCATTTTAATTTAGGTTCTAAACCAAGTAACCATTTGCCATTGAGTCAATTCCAACTTATAGTGACCCTATCTGACAGAGTAGAACTGCCGTAGGGTTGCCAAGGCTGTAAATCTTTATGGAAGCAGATTGCCACATCTTTCTCCTGTGGAGTGGCTGGTGGGTTTGAACCATTGACCTTTTGGTTAGCAGCCAAGCATTTAACCACTGTGCCACCAGGGCTCCTTAAACCAAGTAAATTGTAACTAAATATAAGATAAATGATGAGAAATGCCTGAAATTTAGAGTAGGTTGAAGGATGTTTGGTCTGTTTAAATTCTAATGTTGGATTTGTGAAGATTAATCATAGGGAAGGATGAGACACTCTGTGTAACAGAGAACTCCATCATGTTGTATATACTATTAAAACTATGTTTTCTTTATTTCATTAGAGTTGGTGATTGGGAGGTGGTAGTGGTTTGTTTGGGGATAGACAGCTACCATGTTTCGCCAAAAGTCACCTTGTTTTTTTCTATATTTGTGTAATATGTACTTTAAAGGCACAAACTCTTTCATATTTATAACATTTGTTTCTCACATTAACAATATAAAATGAGAGGGCATCTATTTACATTCTCATTTGCAAATGAGGAACCTGATTTGCAATAAGTATACGCAGCTAGTAAGTAGTAGAGCCAAGACTTGAGCTCAGATTGGGTTGTAACACAAGTGTTTTGACAAAATGTAAATTCTGTTTCTTTTTCCACTATTCTACACTTCTTTTGACATTCTTATATAAGACTAAGGCCTTAATTATGTGACTTAGAATAAATTAATACATCTGTCTCTCTAGGTCTTAGATTTCTCTTGGGTAAAATGAAGACAATCAGTCTTTTGATTTTGTATGTTTTCCCAGAGATCTAGTATAAAGTGCAGTTGACTGTAAGACAGTCTGCATTTTGAGAACTTGTAGAGTCACAAGATGAGTAATAGGCAAAAATATATAAAGAGCATCTTACAAATATATAAGAAAAATATGTGCAATAAAAACGTGCAAAGGACACAAATAGGCAGTTAATAGAAGAATTATAAAAATGACCAATAAATATATGAAAAGACACACAAACTCTCTGACAATAGATAGTAAATTTTTTTGTTAATAGATTATCAAATATTAAAAATTGTTCTGAATATTAAGTGTTGGTAAAGATGTGATGGAAACAGATTCTCAGTATACAGGTAATAGGAGTATAAAATGCTATCTTAGTCATCTAGTGCTGCTATAACAGAAATATCACAAGTAGATGGCTTCAACAAACAGGAGTTTCTTCTCTCACAGTCTAGTAGGCTAGAAGTCCGTATTCAGGGTGTCAGCTCCAGAGGAAGGCTTTTTCTCTCTGTCAGCTCTGGAGGAAGGTCCTTATCATTAATCTTCCCCTGCTCTAGAACCTTATCAGTGCAGGGACCCTGGGTCCAAAGGAGGCACTCTGCTCCTGGCACCAAACGAGCAGAGTATGAGGTCCCCAATGTCTCTCTGCTCGCTTCTGTCTTTTATATCTCAAAAGACATTGACTTAAAACCAACCTAATCGTGTAGATTGAGTCCTGCCTCATTAACATAACTGCCCCTAATCCCACCTCATTAACATCATAGAGGTAGGATTTACAACACATAGGAAAATCACATGACATAACAAAATGGTGGACAATCACACAATCCTGGGACTCATGGCCTGGCCAAGTTGACACATATTTTGGGGGGACACAGTTCAATCCATGACAAATGGTGAATTGGTTTGGAGGGCAATTTGGAAGGATTTATAAAAAAATCAAATTATTGTATTTTTCAAGCCAGTTATTCCACTCCTAGGTATCTATTTTTGGAAAAATTTTTATATGCACATGATGAAACGTGCAAGAATGCTTATTGCAGCTTTGCCTGAAATAATAAAAAGTTGGAGCCCACCTAAATGTCCATCAATTTAAGAATAGTTAAATAAATTAAGCTTCATATATACCATGTAATATTAATCATCAGATTAAGGAATGTAATATCTATGAACTACCATGAAAAAAATCTCTAGAGTATATTAAATGAATAAAGCAAATTGCAGGACAAAATATGCAATATGATTATGTCTGTATAATGTCACTGCCCCCCCAAACCCAACTATGCATTTTATATATATGGAAAATCACAGAAAGAGGTATGACAAATAACCAGCAAACCATAAACAGTAATTTCCTCTGAGGAAAGAAGTAAATTTAGGGATTGGGAAGGTAGTATGACAGTTTCGTTTTTACTATGTATACTTCTTTGTTATAAAAAATATATATAATCACGAATACATTCATATTTCATATTAGATGGATTAAGACTTCAAAACTTGGGCTTGTTATTCTACATTCACTATATAAGAAGGTACATGATGTCAGACTGTCTCATTATTAGTGATTTTAACTTTGATCACTTAGTCTGGATGGTGTCTGGGTATTCCTGTCAAAGGTACATAATCTGAGTTGAATTATGAGAAAACATCAGACAACCCCAATTTGAGGGAATTTCTCTTCTAAAATGTCAATGTAATGAAATGCAAAAAAAAAAGGTGGTGGAACTGTTAGAGATTAAAGGAGACTAAAGAGACATGACAATGAAATGCAACACATGATCCAGGATTTTCTTTTGTTGTCAAGGACATTATTGGAACATTTAGAAATATATGTCTGAATAAGGTCTGTAGATTGAAACATCATCTTAATAGTTAATACTTGACTAGGTATAAAATTCTAGGGTCACTTTCCTGCTTTCAAAATTTGACTATCTTCTAGCAATGAATGCTTCTGTAGATAGTCTCAGGCCAGCCTAGATAGCATGTAAATTTTTGTTTTCCTACCTGGATGCCTGTGTGATTCTTTGTCCTTGTAGTTCAGTAGCTTCCTGATGCTAAGTCTCCACGCTGATCTTACTGTATCATTTTTTCCTGGAACATGATATACCTCTTTCATTTGCAGATTGTTGTTGGTGTTGTTAGGTGCTGACGAGTTGGCTCCGACTCATAGCAACCCTACATACAACAGAAAAAAACACTGCGTAGTCCTGTGCCATCCTGATAATCGCTGCTGTATTTGAGCCCTTTGTTGCAGCTACTGTGTCATTCCATCTTGTTGAGGGTCTTCTTTTTTTTTGCTGACCCTCTACCTTACCAACCATAATATCCTTCTCTAGGGACTGGTCCCTGGTGATGACATGTCCAAAGTATGTGGGACAAGTCTCACCATCCTCCCTTTTTTTTTCTAAATTTTTTTTAAACTGTATTTTTTTTTTTTATTGTGCTTTAGGTGAAAGTTTACAGCTCAAGTTAGTTTCTGATACAAAAATTTATATACACATTGTTATGTGACTCTGGTTGCCATCCCTGTAATGTGATAGCACACTGCCCCTTTCCACCCTGGATTTCCTATGTCCATTCAACCAGCTCCTATCTCTTTCTGCCTTCTCATCTTGCCTCTGGATAGGAGCTGCCCATTTAGTCTCATATATATACTTGAAATAAGAAGTACACTCTTCACGAGTATCATTTTATGTCTTATTGTCCGGTTTAATCTTTATCTGGAGAGTTGGCTTCGGGAATAGTTTTAGTTCTGGGTTAACAGGGAGTACGGGGGCCATGTCTCAGTCAGACCACTAAGTCTGGTCTTTTTATGTGAATTTGAGTTCTGCACCCACATTTCTCCTGCTCTGTCAGGGAGGCTCTGTTGTGTTCCCTGTCAGGGCAGTCATTGGTGGTAGCCAGGCCCCATCTAGTTCTTCTGGTTGCAGGCTGATGGAATCTCTGGTTTATGTGGCCCTTTTGTCTCTTGGGCTAATATTTTTCTACTATCTTTGGTGTTCTTCATTCTCCTTTGCTCCAGGTGGGATGGCACTAATTCTGCATCTTAGATGGCTGCTTGCTAGCTTTTCTGACCCCAGACACCACTCACCAAAGCGGGATGCAGAACATTTTCTTAACTTTGTTATGCCTGTTGACCTAGATGTCCCTTGAAACCATGGTCCCCAGACCCCTGCCCCTGCTACTCTGTCCCTCAAAGTGTTTGGTTGTATTCAGGAAACTTGTTAGCTTTTGGTTTAGTGCAGTTGTGCTGACTTCCCCTGTATTGTATGTTGTCCTTCCCTTCACCTAAGGTAATTCTTGTCTTCTATTTAGTTAGTGAATTCCCTTCTCCCTCCCTTCCCACCCTCATAACCATCGAAGAATAATTTCTTCTGTGTTTAAAGCTTTTCTTGAGTTCTTACGATAGTGGTCTCATACAATATTTGTCCTTTTGTGACTAATTTCACTCAGTACAATGCCTTCCAGATTCATCCATGTTATGAGATGTTTAGCGGATTCATCGTTGTTCTTTATCATTGCATAGTATTCCATTGTGTGAATATACCGTAATTTGTTTATCCATTCGTCCGTTGAAGGGCACCTAGGTTGTTTTCATCTTTTTGCTATTGTCGACAGTGCTGCAGTGAACATGAGTGTGCATATATCTGTTCATGTGATGGCTCTTATTTCTCTAGGATATACTCCAAGGAGTGAGATTGCTGGATCGTATGGTACTTCTATTTCTAGCTTTTTAAGGAAGCACCAAATCGATTTACAAAATGGTTGTACTATTTTACATTCCCACCAGCAGTGTGTAAGTGTTCCAGGCTCTCCACAACCTCTCCAACATTTATTATTTTGTCTTTTTTGGATTAATGCTAGCCTTGTTGGGGTGAGATGGTATCTCATTGTAGTTTTGCTTTGCATTTCTCTAATGGCTAATGATAGTAAACATTTCCTCATGTATCTGTTAGCCACCTGAATGTCTTCTTTGGTGAAGTGCCCATTCATATCCTTTGCCCATTTTTAATTGGGTTACTTGTCTTTTTGTTGTTGAATTTTTGCAGTATCTTGTAGATTTTAGAGATTAGACGCTGATCGGATTTGTCATTGCCAAAATTTTCTTCCCAGTCTGTAGGTTGTCTTTTTATGCTTTTGGTGAAGTCTTTTGATGAGCATAAGTGTTTGATTTTTAGGAGCTCCCAGTTATCTAGTTTCTCTTCTGGTATTTGTGCATTGTTATTTATATTTTATATTCTGTTAATGACATGTATTAGGGCTTCCAGCCATCCTACCTTTTAAGGAGCATTCTGACTATACTTCATCCAAGACAGGTTTGTTCATTGTTCTGATAGTCCATGGTATATTCAATATTCTTTGCCAACACCATAATTCAAAGACATCAATTATTCTGTCTTCCTTATTCACTGTCCAGCTTTCACATGCATATGAGGTGATTGAAAATGCCATGGCTTGAGTCAGGCACACCTGAGTCCTCAAAGTGACATCTTTGCTTTTCAACACTTTAAAGAGATATTTTGCAGTAGATTTTCCCAATGCAATATGTCATTTGATTTCTTGACTGCTACTTCCATTGGTGTTGATTGTGGATCCAAGTAAAATGAAATCCTTGACAACTTAAATCTTTTCTCTGTTTATCATGATGTTGCTTATTGGTTCACTTGTAAGGATTTTTGTTTTCTTTATGTCGAGGCATAATCCATACTGAAGGCTGTAGTTTTCTTTTTATTGTACTTTAGATGAAGGTTAACAGAACAAATAGTTTCTTATTAAACAGTTAGTACACGTATTGTTTTATGACAATGGTTAACAATCCCACAACATGTCAACACTGTCCCTTCTCAACCTTGGGTTCCCTATTGCCAGCTTTCCTGTCCCCTCCTGCCTTCTAGTCCTTGTCCCTGGACTGTTGTGCCCCATTGGTCTTGTTTTGTTTTATGGGGCTGTCTAATCTTTGGCTGAGGGTATATCTCGGGAGTGACTTCATTACTGAGTTAAAAGGGTGTCCAGGGGTCATACTCCCGGGGTTTCTCCAGTCTCTGTCAGGCCAGTAAGTCTAGTCTTTTTTTGTGAGTTAGAATTTTGTTCTACATTTTTCTCCAGCTCTGACCGGGACCCTCTGTTGTGATCCCGGTCAGAACAGTCTGTGGTTGTAGCTGGGCACCATCTAGTTGTACTGAACTCAGTCTGGGGAGGCCATGGTATTTGTGGTCCATTAGTCCTTTGGACTAATCTTTTCCTTGTAACTTGTTTTCTTCATTCTCCTTTGCTCCCGAAGGGGTGAGACCAGTGGAGTATCTTAGATGGCTGCTCATAGGCTTTTAAGACCCTAGATGCTACTCACCAAGGTAGAATGTAGAACATTTTCTTTATAAACTGTTATGCCATTGAGCTAGATGCTCCCTGAGACCATAGTCCCCACAGCCCTCCACCCTTGAAGGCTGTAGTGTTTGATCTTCATTAGTAAGTGCTTCAAGTTTTCTTCATTTTCCGGAAGCAAAGTTGTGTCATCTGCATATCACAAGTTATTAATGAGTCTTCCACCAATCCTGATGGCTTGTTCTTCATATAGTCCAGTTTCTTGAATTATTTGCTCAGCATACAGATTGAATAAGTATGGTGAAGTGGTACAGCCCTGACACACACCTTTCCTGATTGTAAACCACGAAATATCCCCTTCTTCTGTTCAAACAACTGCCTCTTGGTCTTTGTGCAGGTTCCACATGAGCACACTTAAGTGTTCTGGAATTCCCATTTTTCAAAATGTTATCTATCATTTGTTATGATGCACACAGTCAAATGCCTTTGCATAGTCATTAAAAACAGGGAAACATGTTTCTGGTGTTCTCTGCTTTCAGCCAAGATCACCTGACATCAGAAATGTTATCACTTGTTTCACGTTGTCTTCTGAATCCAGCTTGAATTTATAGCAGTTCCCTGTCGATGTACTGCTACAACCATTTTGAATTATCTTCAGCAAAGTTTTGCTTGCATTTAATATTAATGATATTGTTTGATAATTTCTGCATTCTGTTGGATCACCTTTCTTTGGAATGGACACAAGTATGGATCTCTTCCAGTCAGTTGGCCAGGTTGCTGTCTTCCAAATTTCTTGACATAGACGAGTGAGCACTTCCGGTATTGCATCTATTTGTTGAAACATCTCAGTTGGTTATCTGTCAATTCCTTGAGCCTTGTTTTTTGTCAATGCTTTCAGTGCAGCTTGGACTTCCTTCTTCAATTACCATCGGTTCTTGATCATATGCTAGCTCCTGAAAGCCATTATTTCAGGATTGTTTTCTCCTGTTTTAGGCTTGAGTATTTTTTCTGTTCTATTTATTCAGTTCTTTCTTCAGAAAACCATCCCAGTGATGCATTTGTTAGCTCTCTGGCTGTTATCATCTCTATATATCATATGAGTTTTAAATTATTGTTCTTTTTCTTTTGTTTACTATGAATTGCAGAGTCCTGACTCTGTGTTTTCAATTGTATGTGTGGTCTTTTTTTGGGCTACTAATTTTTTCTCACTCTTGTGTTTTTAATTTTTCTTTCTTTTCTGTTCTGAGCTCCCAAACTCCGTTTTCACCTCTTTTTCAGTCTCTTCTTTGAACATTCGAACCTACTTATTGACTTTTTTTTTTTTTAAGGAGAGTTCATAGCTGCACTTTCTTTGAGATAATAGAAAACTCTTAGACTTTTCATACGCTTCAGTGGCTAAATTTCCATTTTATTTGTGTTCTTCATCTGCATCTTCTCATTTTTTTCTCAGATTTTGTGCAAGTTCTGAGTTGGTTCCTTTCTGATTATGACTTATCAAATGGAATTGCCTAACCTCTGGAATAAGAATGAGGATACAAGAGGGAAGATATGGGGAGGGAAGAGGGTTATGGCTGTTTGTGGTTATGTACTACTTGTGGCCTTGATGGGCCCTTTATCAAACCAATCATTTTTACTTTTTTTAAAATCTGGGGCACATCAGTTTTTCTAGGAGGATGGTGTGGCTCAGAGAAAAGCCCCAGGGCACTGACTGGCTATGTTGTGATCTGGCAATTGCTGCTCCTTTTATTTCTCACTACTTCATCTCTGGTGATACTTACTGTGCTGGGAATCTTGGCTGGAAATAATAGAAATAACATGACAATATGGTTTGATCCCTGAGATTTTGTGATGTGTGTGTATATTTAAAGGGTCAAATCTTTATAGGGCCACCAAATCTGCCCCTGCTACACGCCCATGTTCTAGATATTGACATTCTTCTCGGAGTACTTAATTAAGCCTCAGTGGTTAAGAGCTTGGCTGCTAACCAAAATGGTTGGCAGTGTGAATTCACCTACTGCTCCTTGGAAACCCTACGGGGCAGTTCTACTCTGTACTATAGGGTCGTTATGAGTCGGAATTGACTCAGTGGCAGTGGGTTAGACTGAGATCACCATGAGTTGGATTGGCTAGATGGCAACTGGTGCAGTTCCTTGGTGCTGCAAAAGGTTAATGAGCTCAATTGCTAACTGAAATGTTTGAGGTTCTGATCCACCCGGAAGTACCTTGAATGAAAGGCCTGATGATCTACTTCTGAAAAATCAACTATTGAAAACTCTGTGGAGCACAGTTCTACTCTGACACACATGGTTAGATTGAAGTACTCATTTGGGGGAAATTCTGTACCTGCTCAAGGTCCCAGGAGGAGTGATTTCCCTCTCAGCATTTTCCTCTGCCTCCTGATCCAGATTCCATGGTGTTTGGCAGGTGAACATAATTGTATGAGCTTAGAAATTGAAAGAGTTAACAATTCATTGAGTTTTTTTTTCTATTCTCTATTTTTCACACTTTTTGTTGTTTTTGGTAAGGCTTTTGTTATTTTGTGGAAAGGACGTGGAACAAATAAGGATGCTGTTACTCATGAATGTAAACATAAAGTTATTAAGGAGGTAAGCTCTTATTCTCAGTATTCTCTCATCTTCTTTAAACTTAATGGAGTTTATGACATATTATAGTTAATACAACTATTATTCAAATTTACGCTCCCACCACTAATGCGAAAGATGAAGAAACTGAGGATTTTTGCCAACTTCTGCAGTCTGAAATTAATCAAACATGCAGTCAGGATGCATTGATAATTACTGGTGATTGGAATGTGAAAGTTGGAAACAAAGAAGAAGGATTGGTAGTAGGAAAATATGGCCTTGGTGATAGAATTGATGCCAGGGATCGCGTGATAGAATTTTGCAAGACCAGTGACTTATTCATTGCATAGACCTTTTTTCGACAATGTGAACAGTGAGTATACACGTGGACCTTGCCAGATGGAATACACATGAATAAAATTGACTATTTCTGTGGAAGGAGATGATGGAGAAACTCAATATCATCAGTCAGAACAAGGCCAAGGGCCAACTACAGAACAGACCCTCAAGTACTCATATGCAGTTTCAAGTTGAAGCTGTAGAAAATTAAAACAAATCCATGAGAGCCAAAGTATGACCTTGAGTATATCCCATCTGAATTTGGAGACCATCTCAGGAATAGATTTGATGCATTAAACACTAATGAGTGAAGACCAGACAAGTTGTGGGATGACATCAAGGACATCATAATGAAGAAAGCAAGAGGTCATTAAAAAGACAGGAAAGAAAGAAAAGACCAAAATGGACATCAGAAGAGAATCTCAAACTTTCTCTTAAACAAAGAGTAGCTAAAGCAAAAGGAAGAAATGAAGAAGTAAAACAGTTCAACAGAAGATTTCAAAAGGCAGCTTGAGAAAACATAAGTATTATAATGAAATGTGCAAAGACCTGAAGTTAGAAAACCAAAAGGGAAGAACACACTAAGCATTTCTCAAGCTGAATGAACTGAAGAAAAAATTCAAGGCTCCAGTTGCAATATTGAAGGATTCCATGGGCAAAATATTGAATGATTCAGGAAGCATCGAAGTAAGATGGAAGGAATACACGGAGTCACTGAACCAAAAAGAATTGGTTGATGTTCATCCATTTCAGGAGATAGTATATGATCAAGAACTAATGGTATTGGAGGAAGAAGTCCTAGCTGCATCGAAGGCATTGGCAAAAAACAAACCTCCAGGAATTGATGGAATACCAGTTGAAATGTTTCAACAAACTGATGCAACACTGGAAGTGCTCGTTCATCTATGCCAAGAAACCTGGAAGACAGCTACCTGGTCAACTGACTAGAAGAGATTCATATTGGTTCTCATTGAAAAAAAAAAAGGTGATCCAACAGAATGCGGAAATTATTGAACAATATCATTAATATCACATGCAAGTAAAATTTTGCTAAAGATAATTCAAAAACGGTTGCTGCAGTGCGTTGATGGGGAACTGCCAGAAAGTCAAGCTGGATTCAGAAGTTGATGTGGAACAAGTGATATCATTGCTAATGTCAGATGAATCATTGCTGAAAGCAGAGAAAACCAGAAAGAGGTTTCCCAGTGTTTTATTGACTATACACAGGCATTTGACTGTGTGGATCATAACAAATTATGGATAACATTTCAAAGAATGAGAATTCTAGAACATTTAATTGTGCTCATGAGAAACCTGTACAATGACCAAGAAGCAGCTGTTCGGATAGAAAAAGGGGATACTGTGTGGTATAAAATTAGGAAAGGTGTGTGTCAGGGTTGTATATATTCACCATACTTATGCATTTTGTATGCTGAGCAAATAATCTGAGAAGCTGAACTATATGAAGAAGAACGTGCCATCAAAATTGGTGAAAGACTCATTAACAACCTTTGATAGGCAGATGACACAACCTTCCTTGCTGAAAGTGAAGAGGACTTGAAGCACTTACTGATGAAGATCAAAGACCACAGCCTTCAGTATGGATTACACCTCAACATAAAGAAAACAAAAATCACAACTGTACCAGTAAGCGACATCATGATAAATGGAGAAAAGATTGAAGTTGTCAGGGATTTCATTTTACTTGGATCCATAATTTATGCCCATGGAAACATCAGTCAAGCAATCAAAGGACGTATTGCATTGGGCAAATCTGCTACAAAAGACCTCTTTAAAGCACTGAAAAGCAAAGATGTTACTTTGAGGACTAAGGTGCGCCCGACCAAAGACATGATATTTTCAGTCACCTCATATACATGTGAAAGCTGGACAGTGAATAAGGAAGATGGAAGAAGAATTGATACCTTTGAATTATGGCATTGGCAAAGACTGTTGAATATACACTGGATCTCCAGAAGCACGAACAAATCTGTCTTGGAGGAAGTACAGCCAGAATGCTACTTGGAGGTGAGCATGTTGAGTCTTCGCCTCACATACTTTGGACATGTTATCAAGAGGGACGAGTCCCTGGAGAAGGACATCATGCTTGATAATGTAGAGGGTCAGCCTAAAAGAGGAAGACCTTCTATGAGATGGGTTGATACAGTAGCTGCAGCAGTGGGTTCAAACATAGCAACGATTGTGTGGATGGTGCAGAATTGGGCACTGTTTTGTTTTGTTGTGCAGAGGATCACTATGAGTCAGAATCGACTCAATGGTACCCAACTACAACAACATGACATATTATGAAAAGAAGAAATTGACTCATAACAAACAAAATTCAAAAGAATTTGATATCCTGGAGGAAGTAAATAATAGTTGAATTCCATCTTCTATGTGAACTTTACAATCTCATGTTTATGGGCAATACGCTGTATCCTTATGAATATGTATTACTTACAGTATAGATTTGGCTTGAAATTTTTTACTTAATTATGTAGTAACAGATATCCTGAATCTGTAATTATGTTAGCATTTACTGTTGTGTAGAATTCCACTTGATGTTAATTATCCTTAATGATTATAGTTCTTAACAGTAATGACAGTGGAAAATCTGTGAAGCAGAATTATCTTCACTTGTTTAGTAGGCTGTTTTTCAGTTAGAAAAAGAGACCTAACACTTTAGCAATATAGATAGCCCAGTCATAAATTATATTTAATGAGTAATTTTCAGACAAAATAAATAATGTAGTTTCATTAGAAATATAGTGGACTTCTTAGCAAGTTTTTTGTGCCTTTACTTTATCAACCTCTTCTTATTCTTACAAGGCGATAATGAGAAGTAAATAATTTTTATAGTTATAAAATTTTAAATTTTTAGAGACTGAACATAAATGGTATCTTTGGTAGTAGCAGCCTACACAATTCAGACCAGTCTTCCCACAAAGGAAACAAATAAATCTGGGGAAAAATTTTTTTTAGAAGTATTTAAAGGCATAGTAGGGCAAACTAGATTGCACAGAATGAATGGGCTAGAAACAGAGAAGGACTGAGGCTCATGGAGATGAGGGGTACATTTGTGGCCATTTTTCCTCTGAGATCTTTGCAGATTAGGGCCACCAGGGGCAAGGAAGTGCTGATGAAAAGCATGCTTTTTTTTTTTCATTTTAGAACTTCTTTTTAAAAATTTTATTTATTTATTTGTGCTTTAGGTGAAAATTTACAGAGTAAATTAGATTCTCATTAAACAATTAATAAACATATTGTTTTGTGATGTTGACTGCCAACTTCGCAACGTGTCAACACTCTCCCCTTCTCAACCTTGGGTTCCCCATTTGCGTTCATTGAGCTTTCCTGTTCCCTTCTGCCTTGTCCTTGTCTCTGGGCTACTGTGCCCATTTAGTCTCATATACATGGTTGAGCTGCGAGTGTTATTGTTTGTTTTATAGGCCTGTCTAATCTTTGGCTAAAGGGTGGGCCTCAGGAGTGACTTCACTGCTGAGTTAAAAAGTCTCTGGGGACCATACTCTCTGGGCTTCTGCAGTCTCTGTCAGACCAGTAAGTCTGGTCCTTTTTTTTTGTGAGTTTGAATTTTGTTCTACATTTTTCTCCAGCTCTGTCCAGGACCCTCTACTGTGATCCCTGTCAGACCAGTCAGTAGTGGTAGCTGGGCGCCATCTATTTGTGCTGGACTCAATTTGCTAGAGACTGTGCTAGATGTGACCTGTTAGTACTTTGGACTAATCTTTCCCTTGTGTCTTTGGTTTTCTTCATTTTCCCTTGCTCCAGTCAGGATGGGACCAGTAGATGTACTTTAGATGGCCACTCACAAGCTTTCAAGACCCGAGACGCTACTCACCAAAGTAGGATGTAGAACATTTTCTTTATAAACTATACTATGCCCATTGAGTTAGATGTCCCCCAAGACCATGGTCCCCAGCCATCAGCCCAGTAACTCGGTCCCTCAGGGAGTTTGGATGTGTCTATGAATCTTCTATGACTTTGCCTTGGTCAAGTTGTGCTGACTTCCCCAGTATTGTGTACTGTCTTACCCTTCACCAAAGTTACCACTTACCTGTTGTCTATTTAGTATTTACTCTCCTACCCCTCCCATCCCTCATAACCATCAAAGATTGTTTCTTTCTGTGTGTAAACTTTTCATGAGTTTTTGTAATAGTGGTCTCATACAGAATTTGTCCTTTTGTGATTGACTTATTTCACTCAGCATAATGCCCTCCAGATTCATCTGTGTTGTGAGATGTTTCACACATTCATTGTTCTTTATCTTTGCATAGTATTCCATTGTGTGTATGTACTGTAGTTTGTTTGTCTTTGTATAGTATTCCATTGTGTGTATGTACTATAGTTTGTCCATTCATCTGTTGATGGGCACTTAGGTTGTTTCCATCTTTTTGCTATTGTGAATAATACTGCGATGAACATGGGTGTGCATGTGTCTATTTGTGTGACAGCTTTTATTTCTCTAGGATAATATTCCTAGGAATGGGATTGCTGGATGGTATGGTATTTCTATTTCTAGCTTTTTAAGGAAGTGCCGTATCATTTTCCAAAATGGTTGTACCATTTTGCATTCCCACCAGAAGCGCATAAGAGTTCCAATCTCCCCGCAGAGTCTCCAACATTTGTTATTTTGTTTTTTTGATTAGTGCCAGTAATGTTGAGGTGAGATGTTATCTCAATGTAGTTTTTTAAAAAATTATTTATTTATTTTTTCATTGTACTTTAGATGAAGATTTACAGAGCAAACTAGTTTCTCATTAAACAAAGTAGTTTTGATTTGCATTTTTCTAATGGTTAGTGATCTCTAACATTTCCTCATGTGTCTGTTAGCCACCTGAATGTCTTCTTTGGTGAAGTGTCTGTTCATATCCTTTGCCCGTTTTTTAACTGGATTATTTGTCTTTCTGTTGTAGAGGTGTTGGAGTTTCCTGTAGATTTTAGAGATTAGAGCTTTGTCTGATATGTCATTGCCTAAATTTTTTTTCCAGTCTGTAGGTTCTCTTTTTATTCTTTTGCTGAAGTCTTTTGATGAGCATACATGTTTACTTTTTAGAAGATCCCAGTTATCTAGCTTAGCTTCTGGTGTTTGTGTATTGTTAGTTATGGTTTGTATCCTATTTATGCCATAATTATGCCCCTAGCATTGACCCTATTTTTTCTTCCATGATCTTTATAGTTTTTGATTTTATATTTGGGTCTTTTATCCATTTTGAATTCATTTTTGTGTATGGTGTAAGGTATGGGTCCTGTTTCCTGGATTTCCAGTATCCATTCAGCCAGCTCCTGACCCTCTCTGTCTTCTCATATCACCTCTGGATGAGAGCTACTCATATAATCTCATGTATCTACTTGAGCTAAGAAGCACGCTCTTCACAAGTATCATTTTATGTCCCATAGTCCAGTCTAATCTTTGTCTGAAGAGTTAGCCACGGGAATGGTTTTAGTTTTGGGCTAACAGAGAGCCTGGGG
>NW_004444228.1:783232-784374 GCF_000243295.1 Trichechus manatus latirostris | reverse complement strand
TTCTCTAGGATATATTCCAAGGAGTGGGATAGCTGGATCGTATGGTGCTTCTATTTCTAGCTTTTTAAGGAAGCGCCAAATCAATTTCCAAAGTGGTGTACCATTTTACATTCTCACCGATAGTGTATAAGTATTCCATTTTCTCCACAACCTTTCCAACATTTATTATTTTGTGTTTTTTTGGATTAATGCTAGCCTTGTTGGGGTGAGATGGTATCTCATTGTAGTTTTGATTTGTGTTTCTCTAATGGCTAATGATCATGAGCATTTCCTCATGTGTCTGTTAGCTGCCTGAATGTCTTCTTTGGCAAAGTGCCTGTTCATATCCCTTGTCCATTTTTTAATTGGGTTGCTTGTCCTTTTGTTGTTGAGGTTTTGCAGTATCTTGTAGATTTTAGAGATTAGACACTGATTGGTTTGTCATAGCCAAATTTGTTTTTGCAGTCTGTAGGTTGTCTTTTGGTGAAGTCTTTTGATGAGCATAAGTGTTTGATTTTCAGGACCTCCCTGTTATCTTGTTTCTCTTCTGGTGTTTGTACATTGTTACTTATGGTTTGTATTCTGTTTATGCCCTGTATTAGGGCCCCTAGCATTGTCCCTATTTTTTTTCCATGATCTTTATTGTTTTCAATTTTATATTTAGGTCTTTGGTCCATTTTGAGATAGTTTTTGTGCATGGTGTGAAGTATGGGTCTTGTTTCAGTTTTTGTGGATGGATATCCAGTTCTGCCTGTACCATTTGTTAAAGAGACTGTCTTTTCCCCAATTCAAGGACTTTGGGTCTTTGTCAAATATCAGCTGCTCATAGGTGGGTGAATTTACATCTGGATTCTCAATTCTGTTTCAGTGGTCTATGTATCTGTTGTTGTACCAGTACCAGGCTGTTTTGACTACTGTGGTGGTATAACAGATTCTAAAATCAGGTAGTGTGAGGCCCCCTCTTTGGTCTTCTTCTTCAGTAATGCTTTACTTATCTGGGCCTTTTCCCTTTCCATATGAAGTTGGTGATATGTTTCTCCATCTCATTAAAAAATGCTGCTGGAATTTGGATCAGGATTGCACTGTATCTGTAGATTGCTTTGGGTAGAATTGACATTTTCACAATGTTGAGTCTTCCTATCCATGAGCAAGGTATGTTTTTC
>NW_004444228.1:772701-780110 GCF_000243295.1 Trichechus manatus latirostris | reverse complement strand
TGTCATCCCATTGCCTTCTTGCCTGCATGGTTTCTGCTGAGTAGTCTGAGCTTATTCTTATTGACTCTCCTTTTTGGATGACTTTTCGTTTATCCCTAGCTACTCTTAAAATTCTCTCTTTATCTTTGGTTTTGTGAAGTTTGATTATAATATGTCTTGGTGACTTTCTTTTCAGATCTACCTTATATGGGGTTCGATGAGCATCTTGGATAGATACCTTCTCATGTTTCTTGATAACAGGGAAGCTTTCTGTCAACAAATCTTCAAGAATTTTCTCTGTATTTTCTGTTATCTCCCCTGTTTCTGGTACTCCAATCACTCATAGGTTATTTCTCTCGATAGAGTCCCACATAACTTTCAGAGTCTCTGCATTTTTTAAAATTCTTTTATCTGATTTTTCCTCAAATAAGTTGGTGTCAAGTGCTTTATCTTCAGTCTCTCTAATTCTGACTTCTACTGCCTCAATTCTTCTCCTATGACTTCCTGTTGAGTTGCATAATTCTGCAATTTTATTGTTAATCTTCTGGATTTCTGATTGCTGTCTCTCTATGGATTCTTGCAGCCTATTAAATTTGTCATTATGCTCTTGAGTAACCTTCTTAAGCTCCTCTACTGCTTTGTCTGTGTGTTCTTTGGCTTTCTTGTGTTTTGCCAAATTTCTTGAAGAGTTCTGTATATTAATCTTTTGTATTCTGCCTCTGGTAATTCCAAGAAATTCTCTTCCTCTGAAAATTTATTGATTCTTTATTTTGGGAGCTTGCTGAAGCCATCATGGTCTGCTTCTTTATGTGATTTGATATTGACTGTTGTCTCTGAATCATCAATAAGTTATTATAGTTTTTTTATTTTATGTTTGCTTACTGTGTCCTAGCTTCTTTTTTTGTTTTGTTTTGATATGCCCAAATAGGCTGCTCGTGTGAGCTAGTTTGATTATTGGTGCATTTGAAGCTCTAACGTTGTGTCACCAGGTAGTTAGATCTGTTACTAAGTGTGTGAGCCCAGGAGTCCATTAAATTTTCTTGTATGGATTCAGCTCAGGTGTCCAGGTAGTCCTTCACCAAGTATGTGGTACAGGCTCTCACCTGGAGTCCTAGAGAGGCATGGGTGATTGGTGTAGGCACAGGTATCTGGCTGTAGTAGGGGGTCATGTGCTGAGCAAGGCAGGGGGCTGATGGCTGCCCCTGAATGTCTGAAAGGAAAGTGTGTCCGTGTTCCCTAGAGCGAGTAGGTAGGTGAGTTTTGCAGCTGGACTATGAGCACCCTATGCTGTTGGCTGTGAGGACTGGGGGGCACCACTTATTCTTGGACCCTTGTTGCAGGTGGCTAGGTGGCATGGGTGGAGCCGCCAGTCCTGAAGCCCTTGATTTGTGCAGGTAAGTGGCCCGTTTAATGGGCAGAGCAGTGTCAGATGCCACAAACCTGCCACTTCACAGCTGAAACAGTTAAAGTTAGACTTCAGATATTTACCCTCTTGTAATGCGGTAGTGAAGGCTTATGCTGTTGAAATGGGCCCACACAAGTCTATGCAGGGGTGAAAGGCATTCACAGTCTGTGGACCCTGTATGCCAGTGCCTAGGCAAAGGAGCTTTGCCAACCCTGAGGTGCTGGTTTAGGGGAGTCGGCGTGTTATTTTTTCCCTGTTTGTTAATTTGTTCTCCCTCCAAGGCCGGGAGAATGCCTAGGGCACCTTAAGGGTCCTAATTCTGGTCCAGGGGACTCATCAATCGCTGATGCCAGCCGAGACCCATGCAGAGCCAGGAGGGGGGAGGTAAATGGGAGAGATGCTTTTCCCAAATTGGGCATTTTTTTTTTTTAATCCCATGGTAGGCCACATGCAAGTACTTATCTTTAGCTGCTTGAGTGCTGCTTTTCGCTCGTTCTGGATGGCCCAGTAGACTCTCTGCCGCTGGATCTCTCCGATGTGGAAAACACCTACTGAGTGCGGCTGCTTGCCTGCCTCACCATGCATTCTGATCTGATCCAGGCTGAAGGGCTGTGGCTCCCACCTGGTCAGGTCTGGAAACTCCTTGATGCTTCTGAACCATCTCTCCCTCCCCCACCACTCAGTCTGATTCCTCAACTTTGCCTTTGATGTTCAGGGCTCCTAGATAGTCATATACAAGTGATTCACTTGTGTTTTCGGGTCTTTGTTGTAAGAGGGACATAGGAAGCTTCTAACTACTCCGCCATCTTGGCCCCACCTCCCTCCTTTCATCTTATCTTGTGCCTTCTGTGTCATTCAATATTTTTCCCATGAAGCCTGTTGCCATCAAGTTGATTCAGACTCATAGCGACCCTGTAGGACAGGGTAGTACTTCTCTGTATGGTTTCCAAGGAGCAGCTGGTGGATTTGAACTGCTGACCTTTTATTCGCAGAATCCTTCAATATTGCAACTTGAGGCTTGAATTTTTTCTTCATTTCATTCAGCTTGAGAAATGCTGAGTGTGTTCTTCCCTTTTGGTTTGCTAACTCCAGACCTTTGCGTATTTCATTATAATACTTCACTTTTTCTTCTTGAGCTGCCCTTTGAAATCTTCTGTTCAGATATTTTAATTTATCATTTCTTCCTTTCACTTTAGCTACTCTGCGTTCAAGAGCAAGTTTCAGAGTCTCTTCTGACATTCATTTTGGTCTTTTCTTTCTTTCCTGTCTTTTTAATGACCTTTTGCTTTCTTCAGACTGACAGATGAGTGGTGAATATACCCAATAGAATGGCTGAAATTAAAGACTGATAATACCGAGTGTTGGTGATTACTGTATTTTATCCAAATAATGTGTGCCTTCCATGATTGTTTGCCTGCTGTGCCCTCCCCCTGGGAGGCACCCTCAGAAGCACCGCCGTGCCATTCCTCTTCCACATTTTGCTGTAAAAAAAAATTAACATAGCATGCTTTCGAAAATACCTAGCGGGGCAAGGGCATGGCTGGCATACAAATGAAGAAGGCATGCATTATTTGTGTGAAAATATTTGTATGTGGAACAAAGAGAATTACTTTACTGCTGGTGGGAAGGTACAATGGTATAACCACTTCAGAAATGGTTTGACATTATCTCCTAAAGTTAAATTTATATATATATATATATATCCTGTTCTGTAGGAATTTCACCCCCAGGCATATACCCAACAGAAATGCATAGATAGGTATACCAAAAGTCATGTATGAGAATGTTTATATCACTGTTACTCATAATGAAAAAAAATTAGAAAATTTTTTAAGTGTCTATAAACAATAGAATGGATAAACAAATTTTGGTATATTTGTGCAGTGAAATAGTGATGAAAAATATGAACAAATATGTGCTATTTTAAAATACATGAATGGCTCATGAGTTGCTAGTGGGAATGTAAAATTTTACAGCCACTGTAGAAAATAGTTTGACAGTTCCTCAAAAAGTTAAACGTAGAACTATCATACAACCCAGCAATACCAATCCCAGAAGAAGTGAAAGCAGGAATGCAAATAGAAACCTGTACACCAGTTTTCATTGTAGCACTTTTCACAGTAGATAAAATGTGGAAACAACTGAATTGTCTATCAACAGATGAATGGATAAAGAAAATGTGGCATGTACATACAACAGAATATTACTTAGCCACAAAGAGCATGCCACAACATGGACCTTGAAAACATTATGCTGAGCAAAATAAGTTGCAAAATGACAAATACTATATGATCACACTTATATGAAGTAAACAAATATATAGAAACCAAAGATTATTAGTGGTTACCTGGAGTGGGATGGGGGAGGGAGGAGGGGAAGTTTTTGCTTAGGGGGCATTGAGTTTATGTTAATGGTAGTGGAATAATTTGGAAAATAATAGCAATAATGGTTACACAACATGAAAAATATGATCAATGTTGAAATTGTTGAATTGGCTAATGTTTTATAGTGTCTATTTTCAACACAATTTAAAAAAATACATGGATGGATTTGAAAAATATAAGTTGATTTCAAAGAGTTCATACACAAAAGAATGTATACATATGAAATTCAAAAGACAGACAAAAGTGTACTACGCTGTATTGTGTTTAGGGATACACACTAAAACTAAAAAAACAAAGTGATTACCATAAACATCTGGGTATTGGTTACATTTGCAGGTGTATACATTGTGTATTTATGTTTGAGATGTTTATTGAGCTATACACATAAAGTTTATGAACTATATTTTATCTTACCCATCAATAAAAAGATTTTTAAAATCTATAGTGCTAGTGAACTCAAACACAGAAAGAATTCCTGCAAACACCACAAAATTTACTCGGTTCTGATTGCTGTTTCATCATCCCAGAGTGCCAACTATTGAAAGGTAGCTGAGGGCCCAAGGAGATGCCAGTGGTTTTCTTTTAAGATTGATGTTTCTAAAGGACAAATACAAGGCTTTGAAATTCCTATATAAATTAATGTGAGTAATATAATTCAAGGGTTCAGATATTTACTAGCATCTGCATTTGTGACTAGCATTTTTCTAGGTGCTATTGATAAATCATATTCAGAAATATTTTACGATTATTAGAATTTTCAGAATAATAAAATAAGGCAGTAGTTTATATGTGTTGTGTATCTAGTCAGTGTTGAGTGAAATTCTTGCATTTCAGCCGAATAAGCCTATGGTGAATACTGCAGGTTTTCAGGCTAACTGGCAAATATGGCAAATGCTGCCAAAAGAATTACCACCAAACTCCTTTTTTTTTTTTTTGATGATTTGGTTTCTGGCTAAGGATTGATGTAGATAAATGGATGTGGTTGATTTTTATTATGATAATGTGTGCAGAAGCAAGGTGATTATCAAGTCTGATTGAGAAGACAAACCTGTTTTTGTGTCTTTGGCTTATTGGAGCAGGAGCATTGTGTGAATAGGGTGAGAGTGGGGCAGGACAGATTCATCTGAGAAGTCATATAATGTAAGGATAAACTGCTATAACATCTTGGAAGGCTAGGCAATTTCTAAAATACATCATAGGGCTAATTTAATTTTAGAAAATCTAATCCAGTAAGGATTTTATTTGGAACTGCGTAAAACAGTGATTCTTTAGAATGTTGCTGATATATAATTAAAGTATGTTATCATTCTCTTCTCTGTCCTTCAATGAGTAACAAAAAAATTTCATTTCAAGGGAGTAAGCATTGGCTTGTTTGTATGAAAAATCACATTCACTTCCTTAGAGTACTTGAACAGTTATTATGGATTTCATTATGCTGTGCTGACTGTCACAACTTTTCATCCAGTATATGAATATGCCATCTTTTTGCTTAGGCAGTTTTTTTTTTTTCTTTTCTTGAACAAGAAGCATGATGTTTATTTGCCAATAATCCGGCTGAACATGGTTGGCATTATTCTTCAAGAAATCTAATGACAACTAGCCTTACAAACAGACTGTCATGCAATTCCTGGATCCTGGCTAAATTCCTCTAGCATGCGAACCTCTCTGTTTCTCTTTCTTTCTTTTTTTTTCTCAAAATTTTATATATACATTGTTATGTGACCCTAATTGCTCACCCCAGTCTGCGACAGCACACTCCTCCTTTCCACCGCTGATTCCCCATGTCCATTCAACCAGCTCCTAACCCTCTCTGCTTTCGCATCTCACCTCCGGACAGAAGCTGCCCCTTTGGTCTCCTGTATCTACTTGAGCTAAGAGGCACACTCCTCGTGAGTATCACTTTATGTCCCACGGTCCAGTCCAATCCCTGTCTGAAGAGTTGGCCTCAGAAATTGTTTTAGTTCTGGGTTGATAGAGAATCCAGGGGACATGCTTTCTGGGGTTCCTCCAGTCTCAGTCAGACCATTAAGTCTGGTCTTCTTACGAGAATGTGAGTTCTGCACCCCATCTTTCTGCTGCTCCATCAGGAACTCTCTGTTGTGTTCCCTGTCAGGGCAGTCATTGTGGTAGCTGGGCAACATCTAGTTCTTCTGGTCTCAGGCTGATGAAGTCCCTGGTTTATGTGGCCCTTTCTGTCTCTTGGGCTACTACTTCCCTTGTGTCTTTGGTGTTCCTCATTCTCCTTTACTCCAGGTGATTGGGACCAATTGATGCACCTTAGATGGCTGCTTGTGCTTAGGCAGATTTTGAAATGTCTCAGTCTTAGTAATGGGCACTAATTACAAACTTTGTGTGATAATCTTAGTGAAATTTAGCCAGAAAAACGATAGACAAATGCATAAACTGTAGTTGGCCTTAGTTTTACACACAACAAAAGCATGTCCTATTTCGACTTACAAAATAACAGTTGAATGTGTAAGTTGAGTAGTTTGGATGGTAAATTTCAAGATCTTGCCTTCTACTGCCTTTTGTGAACCAGTGTTTCTTAGCAAAATCATATGTCTTTCTTTTATGAAAAAAATATGACCCTCAATTATGGTTATTTGCTGTTGCTATGTGTTTTTTAAACAAATTGGTGACTCATACTTTATGTTATGAATATTCACTTGCAGAGTACTCACAATCTTCCTTATACATCTACTGTGAGGATTAAATGAGATAAAGTGTGCAGAGCCATGAATACAATGCTGACATAAAGGGAATACTCAGTAAATGGCTGGCTACCTAGTATACTATCTTGGGTACACAATTTGCTAGTTGTGTGATGTTGGATTAAGTAATTAAACTTTCCTAAAACTTAGTTTCCTTATCTCTTAAATGAAGAGAGCTAACAGAACCTACTTCCAGGACCACTGGAAGCATTAAAGGAGATGATGCTTATTCATTTCTCACCGGGCTACCTGGGCCATAGAAAAGGCTTACTAAGTGTTACAAAGTAGGGTATTCGTCATTTCTTCTCATTCACTGTCCCTCACTGCACAAGGAGATGCTATGAGAATAACATTGATAATAATGACAGGTTATAGTTTACAAAGAGCATCCCTTTCTGGCTTTGTGACCTTAGAAAAATAGTTTCCCAGTGCTTCTAGTTTCTAATCTATGAAATAGGAATACTAGCATCTGTCTCCTGAGGCTATTGTGAAGAATAAATGAAGTCATTTCGGTACATGCCATAGAATAGGATTTGGCACATACTAAGTACCCAATTAATATTAGCTTAAAAAAATAAAAAAAAGCATTGTTAGTATAAAATCTCACATCCCTGGTGATACAGTGCTTAAGAGCTCGATTGCTAACTGAAAGGTCAGCGGTTTGAACTCACCAGCCACTCCATGGGAGAAAGATGTGACAGTCTGCTTCCATAAAGATTTACAGCCTTGGAAACCGTACGGGCAGTTCTGTTGTGTCCTGTAGGGTTGCTGTGATTTGGAATTGACTAGATGGCAGTGGGTTTGGTTTTTTGGTGATCTCATTTGACTATGACAGTTCTTTTCTAGGTGATACTTTTCTGTAGATACTAAGTATCTTGGGCTTTTTCCAAAACGCATACAAACAGAGGTTAATGTAGGACATTAAAACAC
>NW_004444228.1:766546-767741 GCF_000243295.1 Trichechus manatus latirostris | reverse complement strand
CTTTGATTCTATGAATTTCTTTATCCCATCCTTAATTTCTCCTATAACCCGGTAGTTTTTGAGCAAGGTGCTGCTCAGTTTCCAAGTGTTTGTTGTTTTTCCCTTGCTTTTTTTTTTTGATTTCTACATTTATGGCTTTATGATCAGAAAAGATGCTTTGTAATATTTCGATACTTTGGATTCTGTTAAGGCGTACTTTGGATTCTGTTAAGGCTTGCTTTGTGGCCTAGTATGTGGTCTATTCTGGAGAATGTTCCATGTGTATTGGAAAGGAAAGTATACTTAGCAGCTGTTGGGGGTAGTGTTCGGTATATGTCCATGAGATCAAGTTGGTTGATTGTAGCATTTAGATCTTCCATGTCTTTCTGGAGCTTCTTTCTGAATGTTTTTTCTTTCACCACTAGTGGAGTGTTGAAGTCTCCTGCTATCACTGTGGAGCTGTCTATTTCTCTTTCCATTGCTGTTAAGGTTTGTTTTATGTATTTTGGAGCCCTGTCATTGGGGGTGTAAATATTTATTATAGTTATGTCGTCCTGGTGCACTGATCCTTTAATCATTGTATAGTGGCCTTCCTTATCCACTGTGGTGGATTTTAAAGTCTATTTTGTCAGAGATTAATATTGCCACTCCTGCTCTTTTTTGAATATTGTTTGCTTCATATATTTTTTCCATCCTTTGAGTTTTAGTTTGTTTTTGTCTTTAAGTCTAAGGTGTGTCTCTTGTAGGCAGCATATAGATGGATCATGTTTTTTATCCATTCTGCCACTCTCTGTCCCTTTATTGGTGCATTTAGACCATTTATATTCAGCGTAATTATTGATAGGTATGAGTTTAATGCTGTCATTTTGATGTCTTTTTGTGTGTGTGTGTTGCTGACAGTTTCTTTGTTCCATTTAATTTTCTGTGCTAAGTCGTTTTTCTTCATGTATTTTCTTTTCATTGTTGTTGATTTTGTATTTGGTAAGCCTTTATATTTTTCTTTGTTTTTTATTTTGATGTGAGGATTGTTAGTTTCCTTTGTGTTTACCTTAATATTTATCCCTATTTTTCTAAGTTTAAACAAGTCTTTTATTTCTTTATATTGTCTTGAGTTCCTCTCCATATGAAAAAATCTGTGTCTACATTTTTTAGTCCCTGTTTTTTGTTTTAATGTTGTCTTTTACATATTGACATCTCGGATTCCCTATTTTCAGTG
>NW_004444228.1:750867-764753 GCF_000243295.1 Trichechus manatus latirostris | reverse complement strand
GTGAAAGGCATTCAAAGTCTGTGGACCCGTTATGCCTGTGCCTAGGCAAAGGAGCTGTGCCAATCCTGAGGTCCTGTATTAGGGGAGCTGGTAGCTTATTTTTTCCCTGTTTGTTAATTTGTTCCCTCTCCAAGCCTTTAAGTCCTGTGTTGGTGTCAACTAGCAGAGCGCTTGGTAAATTAAGTTGAAATACATTAAAATTTAAAAGACTCAGTTGAATCCAGATTTTATATCTGATACTTACTGGGTAGAGCTTTGGTGTAGCACAGGTCACTTAACCAGCTGGGTCATCATGGATGAATTATTTAACTTCTATTAGCCTGAGTAGAGGAGCCCTGGTGGAGCAGTGGTTAAAGTACTTGGCTGCTAACTGAAAGGTCTGTGGTTCAAACTCACCAGCTCTTCTGTGGGAGAAAGAAGTGGCAGTCTGCTTCTGTGAAGATTTCCAGCTTTGGAAACCCTGTGGAGCAGTTCTCCTCTGTCCTTTAGGGATGCTATGAGTTGAAATTGACTTGACGTCAGTGTTTGTTTTTTTTTTTTTTTTAATTAGCCTGAGTCTTCCTTTCTCTGAAATGAGGGTGATTTGTGCCTCCTTGGTTTTTCATGAGTTTTAATGAGAGAGTGCATGGTAAAACAATCTGCCTGATATGTGCTAGAAAAATAGTAGTTGTTACTAATAGAAAAAATACATTAGTTAGATGAATTGGAGAGTGAAGCAAAGCTTTTTATTATTATCAGTTTACTTCTTTATCATAGTGTATGAATTGTTACCAAGTATGTACCAGATCATGATTTTCTGACCTGAGGCAAAATCAGTATACTTTCATTCTGCATGATTCTTGAAAGCCAGAAACCAAACACAATAATTACTGTCAACAAATATTTATTGAATACTTGAAGCATCTCTGCATTTTAAAAATTCTTAGAATCTCAGGATTAGAAAAATATCCAACAGATTATCTAGTTTAACCATCTGGTTTTGAATTATGTCTACACCATCCCTATCAGGTAGCACCGAGACATTTCCTGAACAACCTGAATGATGGAACGCTCTCAAGACATGCATTCCGTTTTCAAAAAAGCTCTGATTATTGGTGACTCCTCTTTCTACTGAATCACATGTTCTTCTGACACTTCTACCCATATACCCATAGTCTCTTCCCCCCCGGCTGCAGACCCTTCAACCACTTAGCCATATAGAATAAGTCTAAACCTTGCACCCATCAAATTTATTTAAATATATTAAAATTGCTTTTGTTATTCTTTTGGAATCTCATCTAGGATAAACAGACCTAGTTTTTGTTTTCTTCTGTTTTTTAGGGGAGCAGGTGTGGGGAAGAATGTAAAACAAATTTTCAGGAAAAAAAGTTCAAGTATTTGTCAGATGCTCTGCTTTTGGCTAAAAGAAACTTTCAACAGGTAATTGAATTCTTTCATCCCTAGTATATGTATTTTTTCTGTACTAGTTTATGATCTGCATTAGAAACACATCATTTATTTGCTCTGTTTGACTAAGCGGCCTGAATTAAATTCACACTGAAATAACATTTGTTCCTTTCTTAAAAATGAATCGAACTAATTTTTGGGGGGATTGGTGGTTGCACCTTCAAATTTTGATGGCTTATTGAAAAAGAGTACATCTGTATTTGTGAATGTTTCTTAATTCTGACTAAAAAAATTGGCATGTATCAGATTGGCTTGATTTGGGTGTTGAAATACGTGGCATTTTTAAAGAACGTAAATAAGCTACACTTGTAATAAGAAAGCGTCTCCAGAAACCCATTTGCTCCTTTCCTAATCTTAGTCTGTATTCAGATTTCATTAGCAGATTGACTGACAGGCTGTGTAGACCACTTTATAATTCAACATACTAGAATAATAATCCTTTCTGAAGACTCTGTCTGATGGTATATGGTAAATGTATGAATGGCTCCATGTCATCTTCTGACATGGCAGCATTAAGAAAACCTTGAGTTTCATGTAAAATATAAATGAGTTATAAAAAAAATAAGCAATGAATGTAATGAAAGCTTCAGTTTAAGCTTACATAGTCAGGGTTTGGACATTAATATTTAAGCCAAACAATGAATTTATCTTAGCAAAAACAGTGAGAGTTTTACTAAACTATGAATTCCTAGGATTATATCACATTCTAAGGATGTAGGGAAAGAAAACTACCATGGCATCCATGTTACTGTTTCTTGACTCCTCACTTTTAGATATTCCTCAGTAACACCCCTGAAGTTGAGGTTCAACAACTTGAAAGCAATGCAGGTGGATCTAGTTTTCCAAAATTTTGAAATCACGGTCCAGACTGTATAGAAATAATTAAGCATTAGAATTGAATTCTGTATCTGATGTTGGTTTTACACAAGTGATTTGTTTGAAACTGAGGTTGTTTTTTATATGTAGCTATCTGGTTGCCTGAGTTTACCTATCAAATAGCCTTGTAACTGAGGTTCATGTATGGGATTTGCTGATATGAAACAGTGGTGTTTTAAAAACGGCACTTGACTCAGATTTCTAAGATAAGGATTGAATTCTGGCTCTGTCACTTACTAATCTTGTGATACTTTCTGTCTGTTAATTTTCTGGTTTGTATTTGGGGAATAATTAAAAATACCTAACAAATAGTTGTGAAAATTAAGCTATATGAAAATACCTATTTATTCATTCATTCAATCACTCAACACACAGTCATTGATTGCCAGTTATGCACTGAGTATCTTTTAAAATCCAAATCTCACTGAGAGTAGTAACTAAAGATGAGAAACATGTAGGAAGAAAGTCTAAGGCCAAGGAGGCTCATAGTTTATCTGTGGCTACATTTAATACATGGAACATATAATATTTGCTAGGTAACTGTAGCTGAAACAACATTTTCCATAGATAGATTGTTCAAAGAAGTAAAAAGATTACGTAATCTAGAGTCAGGGGAGTCAGATGGAGTAAGCCCAGATATCGTGAGTATGGTCTTAGAGGCAGAAACAGACCTGGTCTGATGGAGGTGACACTTTGAACAGATGGGAAGATATCTTGATCTGTTTCTAGTATGGATCAGACAAGGTTTTGTGTTTAAGAAGGAAACCCCTGATCTTTTGGAACCACAACCTGTAACTGAAGATGTGAAATCATTTATGGAGAACTCTCATTTCTATGCTAAGAGGACCCTGACATTCTGGTGATAAAGAAGGCATAATCCTATGTCACCACCTTTGTGATGTCTAGTCTTACAGGAAATTCAAGTAATGAAGACTTGATGGTGAACAGGAAAACTACTAAAGTATAGATTTGGGGTTACACTTATTTTGTTTTACATTTTGATTTATGGTTCTGGTTAACTTTCAGGATTCATATACTTTTGTATGGTGATATACTGTGTAAAAATGACATGGCAGGGGTGTCGTCTGACCTCCTTCCTCTAACTTCACAAGGGGGAGAGAGAATCAAGAGCAACAGACCAAGGCTGATTCCTATGAGATGGAGGTCAGACATGCCTCCTGTCTCCACCATCTTTACCAATTCTGACACCAACCGTCCCTCCCATGGCACTCTCTACTTCTCTGCTGAGTTTGATAATTAATTGCAATGGCCACACAGATCTCACAGACAATACTTATGATTATGGGGTTTATTAGGGAAGTAACAAGTTATAATTCAGGTTCAGGAATGCTCAGGATATAGTTCTTCCATCAAGAAAGCCTCTTCTAAAAAAAAAAAAAGAAAAGCCTCTTCTCAGCTGTGCCTGCAGTCATGCCTGTCTCTGGCCCCTTGGCCTCTACCCTGCTCAGGCAAGCATTAAATAGCTGTTCTAGCTTTGCCTATAAGTGCCCACAGGCACACCACTCCCTACTCTGCTAATAAACCTCTGCCCGAAGGTGCTCAGCTGTAGCTCTGTGGGTTGGCAAACCTAGCTCCACCAAGTGCCCAGAGGCACCTTACTCTGCCAGCAAGCCTCCTACCCAGAGGCAATCAGCTTTCTCGCTCCATGGGCTGGCAAGCCGACTGCGTTCTCTTGCTGGTCTCCTAGTTCTGCTGCCACCATTTCTCTGCTGCTCCTTCTCACTGTCTTTGGTATTACAGCTCTTTCTCTTGATCTCCTGGTTTGAGGAGCTTCTTAGTGCAGGGATCCTGGGTCCAAAGGATGGTCTCCACTCTTGGCTCTTCTTCCTTGGTAGTGGTGAGATCCTCTCCTCCCTCCTTCCTCTGGGGTGGCTCATTTTAAGCTTAGCGGGGTGACAAAACTGACCAGTGCCTTTGTTAGGGTTCCATAGACCTCATTTGCATATTCCCACTCCCACAGGCATGCCATGAACTTTATTTGCGTTATTAGCAAGTTATCCAATCCCCTTGGTAGGCCACAGCCACCCTACCTGTATAGTCCCACCCAATCACCTGGGTGGGAGTTACAAGACCATGGCAAGAAAGGCCATACAAAAGCAATCTATCACACCGCGTACCGCATCTCATATTCTTCTTCAGTCTTGCAGTTCAGTAAGTACTTTATTCTTAGAAATTATATTAAAAATCACCAATATGTACAACCTAATCTAGAGCTTTAAAATTATTTTCAGAGAAACAAGGTTATTGTGCAACTACGATGTCACATCTAAAACTGTCCAGTTATGTAAACACCTCTGTTAGGATTTACAAATACAAACAAAAAACACTTTGGAGGAATGGTTCACCACACCAGTCCACAGAAGTGAGATAGTCTACCAGAATCATCTGAGGAATCTTTAAAACTATTGCTCTTCTGACCTGACCCTGGAGGGATTCTGATTTAATGGATCTTGGATGAGACTGAGGAATCTGTATTTAAAAGCAAAAAACCTCTCCAGATTATTTTATGTATATTTTTTGAGAAATATTATAGAAGAAAATTTTAGATGTCTAGAAATTTTCCTTTAAACAGCATTAGATGTTTCTTAAATGTCCCAGTGAAAGCCTTTAAAAAGTTTTTAGAGCAGTTGCTTTGGAACTTAAATTTTCAAATGACAGTTTTATTTTTCTTATGTACCTGAGAAATCAACCATATTCATTTGTCAGCATATAAATCCATAACCCTCAAAGCAGGGAGCTTGGTTCTGTGCTTCATGTTTGTGATTCTCCTTCACCTAAAATGCCTCTGTTGTGATTACAATCCCTTCGATCAATAGAAAAAAGACTCTACAGATTTTGAAGGTTGAATTTTCCATTCCTATTTTGGGCAAATTTTGTTCATGCCTATTATGGTGTCCTGATCATCTGTCTGCAGCATCGAATAAGCACTAGTTAACATCTGCAACTTTAGCAGTAAACGCTTTCTCTTCCTTTGCTAAATAAAAAGAATCTGGCAAAAAGGGGGTTATTAATGCTGTCATAATTCCCCTGAACTCCTGTTTTGGGTCATCCCACTCATATAGCTGAATGATCATGGAAAGAACGTGGACTTAGGGTATGAGTTTGAATTCAAGATTTGTCGCCTCATTCATTAATTCCACAAGTGTATCTATTGAGTGTCTACTATGTGCCAAAGGCTATTCTTGGGCATGGGATTTGAAAACATGAGACAGTGTCTTCAAGTTAATTCATAGGCTTGTGAGAAACAGATTAACTAAACAGTTGTTACACAGAATGGTGTTAGGAGAGATAGAAGCACAGGGTGGAAGCTCTGAAGAAGGAGACATAACAAAAAAATTAAAATTAAATAAAATTAAAAAATTTTCTGTTATACAGGCAATAAAGAAGTTCTCATGTATTAACTGAAGTGTATTGCTATTTCAAAAAATTTAATTATCTAGAAGATTAAACCTTTTCAAACTCTTAATTACCTTGAAATGTTTGTAGAGTTCGAATACTACTTATACTCTTATGTATACAGGTACTGCATTTTGTGCCATATATAATCAAACAAAATAACAGCATAGTGGTTAAGAGCTTGGCTGCTAACCAAAAGGTTGGCAGTTCGAATCCACCAGGCGCTCCTTGGAAACCCTATGGGGCAGTTCTACCCTACTCTATAGGGTCGCTATGAGTCGGAATCGACTTGACTGTAACGGGTTTGGTTGTTTTGGTTAATCTTCTGAGAGTGAAGAGGACTTGAAACACTTACTGATGAAGATCAAAGACCACAGCCTTCAGTATGGATTACACCTCAACATAAAGAAAGCAAAAATCCTCACAACTGGACCAATAAGCAATACCATGATAAACAGAGAAAAGATTGAAGTTGTCAAGGATTTCATTTTACTTGGATCCACAATCAACACCCATGGAAGCAGCAGTCAGGGCATCAAAAAACACATTGCATTGGGCAAATCTGCTGCAAAAGACCTCTTGAAAGTGTTGAAAAGCAAAGATGTCACCTTGACGACTAAGGTGCGCCTAACCCAAGCTGTTGGTTTTTTCAGTCACCTTATATGCATGTGAAAGCTGGATGATGAATAAGGAAGACCAAAGAAGAATTGATGCCTTTGAATTGTTGTGCTGGCGAAGAATATTGAATATACCATGGACTGTCAAAAGAACGAACAAATCTGTCTTGGAAGAAGTACAACCAGAATGCTTCTTAGAAGCAAGGATGGCAAGACTATGTCTCACATACTTTGGACATGTTATCAGGAGAGATGAGTCGCTGGAGAAGGACATCATGCTTGGTAAAGTAGAGGGTCAATGAAAAAGAGGAAGCCCCTCAAGGAGATCGATTGACACAGTGGCTGCAACAGTGGACTCAAGCATAACAACGATTGTGATGATGGTGCAGGACCGGGCAGTGTTTTGTTCTGTCCTACATAGGTTTGCTATGAGTTGGAGTCGACTCCATGGCAATGAGTTTTTTTTTTTCCCAGTCTTCTAGAAAACATATAGATGCATATTCCAAATGAAGGCATATGAGCAGGAATGGGAGGATTTTAGAAGTACCAACACAGCTAACCAAACTGTTGGATATTGGCTGGTTGATACTTAATATTACTGATGTGATTAGGTAATTTACATATGGACTCTCCATCTTAACACAGTCAATAGATAGAAGATACTTTTATACTCTAATACGATTTCAGATTTTAAACAGGTCTATTATAAGCAACAAAAACATAAATAGCAAACAAAACTAAAACAAAGCAAAAAGCCCAACATCATGTTTATCTAGTTTCATTCTGTCTTCACCTTATTCTCGTATTCACATGGGCAAATGGTAAACCCTCTAGGTTAAGTTACCTTCAACAATACTTTCATGGATTAAATTTTGTCCCCCCAGAATATGTGTTGGAAATCCTAACTCTTATACTTGTGGATTTAATCCCATTTGGGAATAGGATTTTGTTTGTTATGTTAATGAGGCCATATCATTGTAGGGTGTGTCTTAAACCAGTCACTTTTGAGATGTAAAAGAACAGATCAGGCACAGAAACAAAGAAGCACAGATAGGGAAAGATAGATGCCACACCACATGAAGGTCACCAAGGAACAGAAACAGAAGAGACAAGGGCCTGTCCCCAGAGCACAGAGAAATAATGCCTTTCCTTAGAGCCACTGTCTGAAATTCAGACTTCTAGCCTCCTAAACTTGAGAAAATAGATTTCTGTTCATTAAAGCCACCCACTTGTGGCATTTCTGTTACAGCAACACTAACAACCTAAGACAAATACGTTAAATAAATTTTAGCTGACAAATGACAAAACACTTTCAAAGACAGAGAAACGCTGCCAATAGAAGACCCCCCCACCAATCCCCATGCAGGGCCTGCATGTAAACACTTCTTTTTTTTATTGTTGTAGTTTAAATGAAAGTTTACAATTTAAGTTAGTCTCTCATACAAAAATTTATACATACATTGTTATGTGACCCTAATTACTCTCCCTATACTATGACAGCACACTCCTTTCTACTCCTGATTTTCCATGTCCATTGAACCAGCTCCTAACCCTTCTCTGCCTTCTTATCTCAGCTCCAGACAGAAGCTGCCCATTTAATCTCATGTATTTACTTGAGCTAAGAAGCACACTCTTCATGAGTATCATTTTATGTCCCACAGTCCAGTCCAATCTTTGTCTGAAGAGTTGGCTTTGGAAATTGTTTTAGTTCTGGGTTGACAGAGAGTCCGGGGGCCATGCCCTCTGGGATTCCTTCAATCTCAGTCAGACAATTAAGTCTGGTCTTTTTACTACAATTTAAGTTCTGCATCCCCCCCTTCCCATGCTCCATCAGGGACTCTCTGTTGTGTACCCTGTCAGAGCGGTCATTGGTGGTCGCTGGGCACCATCCAGTTCTTCCGGTCTCAAGCTGATGAAGTCTCTGGTCTGTGTGGCCCTTTCTGTCTCTTGGGCTAATACTTTCCTTGTGTCTTTGGTGTTTTTCATTCTCCTTTACTCCAGGTGGTTGGGACCAATTAATGCATCTTAGATGGCCACTTGCTAGCTTTTAAGACCCCAGATGCTACTCACCAAATAAACACTTCTAATATTTAATTATGTTCTGGCAGCTTTGCTGGCAATATGCAGATTACCCTCTCCTTTTCTGGGACAGGCCTAATAATGGGAGATGTGTTATTTATACAAATAAAGGCATATCATTACAATTTATTTTAGAGGCAGTGCAGTGAAAGCCTTTTCACTCCCAATTCCTTTTCCTTTGCACATGCCTTTGCATTCTTGTTCGTTATGTGACCCTAATTGCTCTCCCTATACTGTGACAGCACACTTCTCCTTTCCATCTCTGATTTCCAATGTCCGTTCAATGAGCTCCTAACTCTGCCTTCTCATCTCAGCTCCAGACAGAAGGTGCCCATTTAGTCTGATGTATTTACTTGTGCTAAGAAGCACAAAAAGACAAAAATCTGTTAAATTGTATTTTTTGAAGCGCTTAAATGTATAATTTGAAACTGCAGGAAGACTAGGACTGTTGTTCAGGAAGAAGCATTTGCAAGTTACTTGGGCCAGAAGTTTTTTTGAAAATCTTTGGGTCTTCTTTGGCTTGATAAAGCTTATTGGCAGTAGGCAGAGGTAGGAGGTTACTCTTAACCTCAGCTAAGCTGAGTGCCACTTTCTTTGGATAAATGTTACTATTTTCTGGTGATTTTTTTTCTTGGGAGAAATGGCATGGCTAAATAATTTGTTTGCTCATTCTGAGTTTCAGCCCACTTTTAGGAAAAAAAATGAGACTAACAGGAACTTACATTTTTGATTTCCTGTGATAAGCAATCAACTAATTTATTGAGCATCACTAAGTGCTGTTAAGTGTTGTAGGTGCCAAGAATATAGCAGAAGGCAGGACAGGCGAAGTCCCTGCCCTTACTAAAATTACAATTTCTCCAAAAAAGTCTCTTTCAGTTTTTTAGCCTTTTTTTTTTTTTCCATTTATTCACTTCTTTCCTTCCTTTCTTATTTTGTGAATGTTGAGATTTAGGGGAGAAATGGGCATATGCTTAATCTTGGGAGGCTGCTGCCAGCAGGAAACACACATTTCATGATTTCATGCTGTATGTTTAAGAGGAAGAACCCTATGGTGGAGGAGTAAAATTGTCTAGTGTTGCCTGTGGTGAATACTAAGTCTGTCTAATTCTGAGTTTTAGTGTTAGGAAGCCCATCTCTACCACACGTCTAAGCTATGTTCTATGACCAAGGCTTTATTAATAATAAATATGATATCTTGAACTTCACCTACCTGTCTTTTTTGTTTGTTTGTTTTATCCCTCAAATGATTTAGAACCTGGGCTGGGAAGATGGGTGCTATTTACAGGCACCCCTAAAACACTAACTACTTGTGAATCTGTCAGGAATATTGAGAGAGAGATAAAGCCTGGTTTCGGTAGCAAAATCACCTCGACTAGGCTATTTTTAGTTTGATGTTGCATTTTCAAATTGGGTTTTTGAACTTTGCCATGATTTATATTATTCTGTGTGGCTAGTTTTTGCAGTTGAGGGTCCATTTTTAGCAGTTATAACCAAGGCAGGCAGGTTTAGGATTATACACTAGCCATATTGGATTTTCACTGACAGGTTACTACAAGTTAAGTCACTACAAGCTCTGCAAGCATTGAGCTCTTTTTAACTGGGAAGAGGATGCTATTATAGAGACATGGCAGTACGTACTTATGGGACCTTGAGCAAATGGTGCATGGGTCTTACTCATTTTTCCATTGATGTAAGTTTAGTGCAGAAAACACAATGTTTTAAGAACTGCAAATGTGATGGGATTTATGTAGGAAGTTACTTTATTTCATTAGAACCAAGGTGCTTTGATGGAGTCCTGGTGGTGCTCAGTTGCTAACCAAAAGTTCAGTGGTTTGAACCCACCCAGTGACTCCATGGGAGAATAGACCTGGCAATCTTCTCCGGTAAAGATTACAGCCTAGGAAAACCTATGGGGCAGTTCTTCTCTGTCCTATAGTCGCTGTGAGTCAGAATCCACTTGATGGCACACAGTAACAACAGCAGGGTACTTTGATGGTGGTGCTTTCTTGATCTTAACAGAAGTTGTCAATGGAAAGATTTAAAAGAATATGTCACGAATGTTACATGGCTAACAATGACTGTAATAAAGCCATTGACTGTAAGATGTATCCCAAATTCCAAGAGGTAAAAATATGCAAAAACATGTCTTAGAATTGTTGAAATATATAGGTGCATTGACGATTATTGGAGGTACAAAAAGAAATAGGTTCTCAATTGTGTCTTTTGGAAAGATTTGTAGGTAAATTCAGGGCTGATCTAATGAGTAAGTACTGCCTCTGATATCACACTTAGAGTTACATCAGAAGCAAGAAACTATTGCCACTACCACAGTTGCACTACATACTCAGAAAACTGGAGAATAGACACTGAAACCCTGACATGGAAGCCTCACATTTCCATACTCTTGTTGGCCAGAAACAACAGCTAAGAGCCATGGTAAAATGACCTCTGCCTTATGTTTATTTTCCCAGTCTCACAAGAGTTTATCTAACTGGCTGAATCTAATTTGCATCAAGAATTCTAGCTGCAAGGGAGTCTGGTGAATGTAGATCGCAGCTTTCCAACTTCTCCAATTAAAAAAAAGCATTGGATGGGAATTGAGTGATTGAATACCCAATATCCAGTACACTATCTTAAGCAAAAGTGAAAGTCTCAATGGGTGCTGACTAAGTGGGCCTTGGTTATTGGTTGTTGTAATTTGACTTTGAACTACTTAGATGCATATTAGGAGCTTCAAGAATGCTTCAGTAGATTCAGATCAGATGCTACAGTCTTAATAAATGGGTACAACAGAGGAGGGGATAGATTATAGGGAAAAGATTGCCTCGTGGCTGGGATTATCCATCTCAGAAAAATAGAAATGGACAAGATTTCATGAGGAATGGGTTCATTTTATAGACCCAGAAGTTACTATCTCATCTCTCTCACTATGAAAGCTCTTACAAGACAAAATTTAGATGAGTATCACAAGAAAATAAATGTCAACTAGAATCCAAAGAGAAAGTGAAATGAGGAAAGACATTCGATTTTAGGAAACAATTCTGGACCCTTCATGTTGTAGAGAGGGAAAGGGACCAATTTCGAAGTAGGTTAAATGATTAGAAACTCATTTGAGCCTTGCTTGCTACAATAGAAGAGCAGAGGGAATGAAACAGTAGAAATATATCATATGTCTATAGAAAAAGATAGAACAGAATGAAAAACTCTGCAAAATTGGAAATGTTGCAAAATACTGAAAGACATGTGCCTTGAAAAGCACATGGGGGAAGTATTGCTTTTAATAGGCCCCAGGAGCACATGCTTCAGAAGCATTAATAGCAGCTTTAGTTCAGGAATCTGCTGAGGGTGATTTGCCAGCTTAATGAATTGTGGGGATAAGAGACCAACCTTCCCCAGAAGGTATAAGCAATTCGAAAGCAAGCAGTAATGACAACCACCATAGCACAGGGCAGGAAGTGTCTGCTCTCAAGATGTGATGGCTTTAAAAATGCTGAATATCAAAGCAGGCACCTAAAATAAAACTACGGACAGCTACCATTATAAATTTCTAAACTTTTCCAGAAGGCACGCAGGTCAGAAATGCTACTGTCAGAAAATATACACAGGTGGGTTCTCCCCCAGATATGGTAAATTTTGATAGACATTTCTTCAAATAAGTTTTAAGTTTATAGTTCAAAGATTCTAGATATCTAGTAGACTGGCTAGCATTCTAACAGGATAAAACAAATAGTTTTTCTTCTAACAAAGACAATAAATTTGATTTTGATTTATATTCTGTAGTCTTTGGACTTCAATTTGTAAGAGGATTTAAACATTGGACTTTAATTTCTGCTGCAAATTGGATAAAGGAAAGGTTTCATATTCAAATGTCATACATCATATTGTTAACATTTTAAGGTTGGAGTATCTTTTTTATCTGATTTGATCTCATTATAGAACCTCTGATAAAACCAGTTGCCGTCGAGTCGATTTTGACTCATGAGAACCCCATGTGTGTGAGAGTAGAACTGTGCTCTGTAGGGTTTTCCTAGGCTGATATTTCAGAATTAGATCACTAGGCCTTTCTTCTGAGGCACTTCCAGGTGGACTAGAACCTCCAACCTTTTGGTTAGCAACTGAGTGCACAAACTGTTTGCACCACCTAGGGATGCCAGCTTCGAACAACTGCTCTATAATTCTACCACTGTCCATTGCTCACTGTGCTCCAGCCATTTGCCTCCTTGCCCTTCCTCTATGTGCTCGCAAGTTTTTTGTCAGTCCTTTGTCAGATGTGTGTCTTGCAAATATTTTCTCTCAGTTTGTGAGTTATTTTTTGATTCTTTTAACAGGGTTTTTCACAGAGCAGAAATTTTATTTTTCTAATGTCTTAATTTGATAAAGTTCAATTTATTAGTTTTTTTCTTTTAGGATTCACCCTTTTGGTTTTGTATTTGAAAGGCATCACCAAATTTGAGGTCATCTAGATTTTATCCTATGTTTTCTTCTAGAAGTTGAATAGTTTTGTGTTTTACTTTTAGGTCTATGATTCATTTTCAGTTACTTTTTGTGAAAAGTGTTCTGTGTCTAGGTTTTTGTTGTTTTCCATATAGACATCCAGTTGTTCCAGTACCATCTGTTGAAAAGATTACTTTCCACTGACTTGCCTTTGCCCCTTTGTCAAAGATCTGTTGACTATTTATGTGGGTCTGTTTCTGGGCTCGAATCCACCAGCCGCTCCTTGGAAACCCTGTGGGGCAGTTCTACTCTGTCCTATAGGGTCGCTGTGAGTTGGAATTGACTCGATGGCAATGGGTTTGTTAGCTTTTTTTTTTTTTAATTTCTGCTTTATTCTATTCAGTTGATCTATATGTCTATTCTTTTGCCAATACAACTGTCTGGTAGCGTTACAGTGAAGTCTTGAAATCAGGTAGTGTGAGTCCTCCAACTTTGTTTTTATTGTTCAATATGTGTTGGCTACTGTAGGTCTTTTGATTTTGTATAGAACCTTTAAAGTCAGTTTGTCAATATCTACAAAATAGGTTGCTGGGATTCTGACTGGGAATGCGTTGATTCTATAGATCAATTTTGGAAGAGAGGACGTTTTTACAATCCATGAACATCTTCAATACATTCATAGAATCTCTTCATTTATATAGATATCCTTTGATTTCTTTCATCGAAGTTGTGTAGTTTCCTCTATATAGATCTTCAACATTTTATTTAGATTTATACCTAAATATTTTTGATACTATTGTAAATAGTGTATTTTATGAAAATTAAAAATCCGAATTGTTCATTGCTGGCGTATAGGGAAGCAATTGACTTTTTTTTTTTTATTGTACTTTAGGTGAAGGTTTACAGAACAAATAGTTTCTCATTAAACAGTCAGTATACATATTGTTTTATGACATTGGTTAACAACCCCATGACATGTCAACACTCTCCCTTCTCGACCTTTTTTTTTGGTGAAAA
>NW_004444228.1:749370-750767 GCF_000243295.1 Trichechus manatus latirostris | reverse complement strand
TGACAATGGTTAACAACCCCACTACATGTCAACACTGTCCTTACTCAACCTTGGGTTCCCTATCACCAGCTTTCCTGTCCCCTTGTGCCTTCTAGTCATTGTCTCTGCACTGCTGTGCCTCATTAGTCCTGTTTTGTTTTATGGGGCAGTCCAATCCTGAGCTGAACGGTGAACCTCTGGCGTAACTTCATCACTGAGCTAAAAGGGTGTCTGGGGGCCATACTCTCAGGGTTTCTCCAGTCTGTCAGGCCAGTAAATCTGGTCTTTTTTTGTGAGTTAGAATTCTGTTCTACATCCTTTTCCAGCTCTGTCCAGGACCCTCTGTTGTGATCCCGGTCAGAGCAGTCAGTGGTGGTAGCTGGGCACCATCCAGTTGTACTGGAATCAGTCTTGTGGAGGCCTTGGTAGCTGTGGTCCATTAGTCCTTTGGGCTAATCTTTTCCTTGTATCCTGTTCTTTTCATTCTCCCTTGCTGCCAAAGGATTGAGACCAGTGGAGTATCTTAGATGGCTGCTCACAGGCTTTTAAGACCCCAGACTCTACTCACCAAGGTAGAATGTAGAACATTGTGTTTATAAACTGTGTTATGTCAGTTGAGCTAGATGTTCTCCGAGACCATAGTCCCCACAGCCCTCTCCCCAGCAATTCAGTCCCTCAGGGAGTTTGGATGTGTCTATGGAGCTACCATGACCTTTCCTTGTACAAGTTGTGCTGGCTTCCCCAGTATTGTGTACTGTCTCACCCTTCACCAAAAATACTACTTAATCTATTGTCTATTTAGTATTTCCCCCCACCCCCTCATCCCTCATAACCAACAAAGATTGTTACTTTTTGTGTGTAAACTTCTTCCTCCTTATTTTTATGAGTATGTTTGTTAACTTTCTTTGTGGTTACTGTGAAATTTGCCCTTATCTTTCTAAGTTTGAATCAGTCTGTTATTACTTGGTATCACCTTGCCTTCCTCTCCATTAGAAGGTTCTATACCTACACCATTAATTCCCTGTTTTATTGTTCTGATGTTGTTGCATTTACAGATTAACTGCTCTGATTCCCTGTTATTATTTCTTTTGGTTTTGGATAGTCCTTGAGAATTCATTTCCTACGTTGGTATCTGGCTGGTACAGTCCTGCGTCCTAGATTCAGCCTGTGGTCTGATGTTTGTTCTTAGAATGAAGGATTCCCTTTAATAATTCTTGTAAATTTAGTTTGGTTTTTACATAGTCCCTTAATTTCTGTTTATCTGGTAATGTCCTAATTTCACCATCATATTTGAGCGAGAGTTTTGCAGGATATATGATTCTTGGCTGGCAATTTTCTTCTTTCAGGGTTTTATATATGTCATCCCATTGCCTTCTTGCCTGCATGGTTTCTGCTGAATAATCTGAGCTTAGTCTTAT
>NW_004444228.1:727743-749270 GCF_000243295.1 Trichechus manatus latirostris | reverse complement strand
CTTTTCATCTTTCATGATATTGGGGAAGTTTTCTGTCAGCAGTTCTTCACTGGTCCTCTCTGTGTTTTCTGGCTACGTATCCAGTCTCTCACCCTTAAGTATGATGTTAGCTATAGGTTTTTGTAGATTTTTTAAAAATCAAGCTGAAGAAATTCCCCTCTATCCCTGTGAATTTTTATCATGAATTGATTTTGAAGTTTGTCAATTGTTTTTCTGCATCAGTTGATAAGATTATATGGTTTTTCTTCTTTAGCCTGTTGATGTAGTAGATTTCATCGACTGATTTTTGTATGTTGAACCAGACTTGCATATCTTGTGTAAATCCTATTTGGTTGTGGTGAATTATTCTTTTTATACATAGTTGGATTCAATTAGTGTACATTTTGTTGAGGATTTTTGCATCTATATTCATGAGAGATATTGGTCTGCAGCTTTCCCTTCTTGAGATGAATTAGGACGTGTTTTCTCTGCTTCTAAATTCTGAAAGAAATTGTGGAGAATTCTTTTTTTCTCTTAAATGTTTGGTACAATTCACCAGTGAATCCATCTGCACCTGGTGATGTCTTTTTTGTGAAGTTATTAATTAGTGATTTAATTTCTTTAATAGATGTAGGGCCTATTCATGGAAGTCTCTGGATTGTGCAAATGGTTAAGCACTGGACTACTAATTTGAAGTTTGTCAGTTCAGACCTACCCAGAGGTACCTTGAAAGCCAGGCTTGTTGATTTGCTTCCAAAAGTTCACAGCCTTGAAAGCCCTGTGGAACACAGTACTACTCTGTACATGTGGAGTCTCCATGGGTTGGACTTGACGACAACTAACAACAGGCCTGTTCAGATTATCTATTCCTCCTATTGTGAGTTTTGGTAGATACCTTTCAAGGAATTAGTCCATTTCATCAAAGTTATCAAATTTGTGGGTATTCCTTTATTATTCTTTTTAATATCCACGGCATCAGTAGTTATGACCCCTTGTTCATTCTGATATTGATAATATGTGTCTTCTTTCTTTTTTTCTTGGTGCATCTGGCTAGTGGTTTGCCGGTTTTATGGGTCTTTTCACAGAACCAGCTTCGGTTAGTTGATTTTTTCTAGGGTTTTCTTTTACTAAATTTTATTGATTTCTATTTTAATTTTTATTGTTTCTTTCTTTTTTTTCCTCTCTGGTTTAGGCTTAAATTGTTTGTCTATCATGGTGAATATTCCATATAAGCATGAGAAGTATGTGTATTCTGCTGTTGTTGAATGGTGTATTCTATAAATGTCAATTAGGTTCAGTTGATAGTGTTGTTTAGGTCAACTATACTGATATTCTGCCTATTTGATCTACCAGTTTCTGAAAGAGGAGTGTTGAAGTCTCCAACTATAATAGTGAATTTATCTATTTCTTTTTTCAGTTCTATCAGTTTTTGGCTCAGGTATTTTGATGCTCTATTGTTAGGTGCATACACATTTAGGATTGTTTTGTATCCTTCAAGAATTGATATATTTTTCCTTATGTTATGAATCTCTTTATCCCTGATAAATTTTCTTGTTCTGAAGTTGACTTTGTCTTAAATTAGTAACTCTACTCTAGCTTTCTTTTAATTAGTGTTAGCATAGTATACCTTTATCCATCCTTTCACTTTAACTTCTCTATGTATTTAAAATGTGTTTCTTGTAGACCATGTATAGTTGGTTCTTTTTTTTTAACCACTCTGACAATTGCTATGTTTTTATTGATATATTTAGAACATTTAAAGTGATTATTGATATATTTGGATTAATACCTGCCATATTTGTAACTTTTTTTAAATTTCATTGTATTTTTTCTTTTGTTTCTTCCCCCGTATTTTTTTACCTTCTCTGGTTTTAATTAAGCATTTTATATATTTTCATTTTATCTCCTCTCTTAGCATATCATTTAGATTTCTTTTTAAAAAATACTTTTAGTAGTTGCCCTAGACTTTGCAATATACTTTTTTAAGTAGTTTAAGTCCACCTTCAAATAAGACTATTTCACTTCATATGTAGTGCAGATACCTTATAAAAGACTCTTTTTTATTCTTGCTTCCCATCTATTATGACACTGTTGTCATTCATTTCACTATCCATATGCTATAATCATCCAATATATTGTTACTTTATTACTCTAAAGAAGCAGTTATCTTTTAGATCAATCGAGAAAATGAAAATAATATATTTTATTTTACCTTTATTTATTCCACCTCTGACTTTCTTCCATTATCTAGACCTGAGTTTCTCACATATATCATTTTTCTTCCTTTAAGAGCCGTTTTTGTTTGTTTATTTGTTTTGTTTTTTAACATTTATTGCAGGAAAGATATACTGGTGATAATCACCTTAGTTTTTGTTTCTCTGAGAAAGTGTTTATTTCTACCACATTTTTGAAGGATAATTTTGCTGGATATAGAATTCTAGATTATTTTTCTTTTAATTCTTTAAATATTTCAACCCACTCTTTTCCTGCCTGCATGTTTTCTGATGAGAAATCAGTTATAATTCTTACCATTGTTTCTCTATAGGTAAGGCTTTCTTCTGCTCTGGATTCTTTCAAGATTTTTTCTTTGTTTTTCCTGTAGTTTGAATCTGAGATGCCTAGGTGTAGATTTTGGCTGTGTATCCTGCTTTGTGTTCGCTGAGTTTCCTGGATCTGTGGTTTGGTATCTATCAATAATATTGGAAAATTCTTGGCCATTGTTGCTTCAAAATATTTCTCCTGTTTTGTTCTCTTTTCCTTCTTGTATTCCAATTATATCTATGTTATATCTTTTGAAATTGTCTTACAGTTATTGGTTCTTTTTTTTAAAAAATTTATTCTTTTGTCTTTTTGTACTTCTGTTTGAGAAGTTTCTTTGCCCTATTGTCAAGCTCACTGCTCTCTAATTCTTTCCTTGGTCTGTGCAGTTTGCTAATCAGCCCATCAAAGACACTTCATTTCTATTAGTTTTTGATTTCTGGCATTTCCTTTTGATTCATTCTTAGAGTTTACATCTCTCTGCTTACATTACCCTGTTGCCACTAAGCCATTATCTTCTCATAGTGACCCTATAGGACAGAGTAGAGCTGTTCCATAGAGTTTCTAAAGTTGTAATCTTTATAGAAGCAGACAACCATATCTTTCTCCCATGGAGCAGCTGGTGGGTTTGAACTACAGACCTTTAGGTTAGCAGCCACACACTTAACCACTGTGCCACCAGGGCTCCTGTTTATATTTACCAGCTGTTTTTGTATGTTGTCTCCTTTTTTCATAGGCACCATTAACATATTAAGCATAGTTATTTTAAATTCCCTGATAATTTGAACATCTGTGTCATACCTAAGTGTGGGTTCTGATGCTTATTTTGTCTCTTCAGACTGTGTTTATTGTTTTGACTTTTAGAATGCCATGTAATCTTTTACTGAAAGCCAGACATGATGTATTGGACAATACAAATTTAGGCAAATAGACCTTTAACGTGAGGTTTTATGTTAATCTGGCTAGGAGTTGGGCTATGTTTAGTGTTTGTTGTAGCTGTAGGTGCCAGAGGCTGCAAATTTATCTAGTGTCCTTGTGTTTGTCTTCACTGTTGACTTTGGGCTTCCTTTAGCATTGCTATTCAGAGAGAGTCTGTGTCTTGCAGTTCTTTCAGCTATAATCCACTGTTACTGTATTGGAGCCCTGTTGGTGGGGTGGTAAGGCGTTGAGGAAAAGATGTGTTCTGTAATCTTAGAATTAAATCTCAGTCATTTAATGGGCCTTTGTCTGTGGACCTTCACAATTATTTGTTAGCTTTTTCCCCTTCTTAGTTTAGACAAGAAGGCTAAAGGGGGCTGGAGTGAGAGAAATGCCTTTCCTTCAAGTGAGATAAGGAGACTTCGGCATTTTGTTATTTTATCCCTCCTGGAGAATTGGCCTTTGCTATGGGGAGTGATCTCGGAGTGTTTTACTCCTCTGACAAAGCCGTGAGGGATTTTTCTCTACTCTTCACTAGTGGGGTTCCTAGAGGCAAAACTCATGAAAGTAGAGTTTCTCCCTCAAGCTAACCCACTCTTTTCCTCCAATTGTTAAAACTATGGTTTGAGTGTTTTTACTAGTTTATAACTCCAGTGGTTTCTCCTCCAGGTAGGCATATGTCATCTGTGATTCTTTGGATTCATAATCTCTCCAGATTTCAAGGTGGCAATATGCCCAGTGACATTAGTTACCTCATGTGCCCAAGAAAAGTCACCAATTTTCAGTTTGTTCAGCATTTTCTTGTTTTAGGGACATGTGTAATAACTTCCAAGCTCTTTACATATTGGAGTTGAAACTGGAAGCCTCTTATATGCTTTTCTGTGCAACAGAAGGACATAATATGGGATGGGAACTAGAACAGGGAAGGAATTTTCAGTCTTGGAGTGAATGGGCTCAGAGTTATTTTGAGGTGCTGTTCAAAAGAATTTCAGTGCCTTTTGGGTGCAAAATCAACAAGTGGATCCTCAGAAGAGAAGAAGTTCACATGGGTCCATAGCCCTATGAAGGTGGGAGGGAGCAGAATTGCTTGAAGGGTACTGATTTCCTCTTCTAAATGAGATAAACATGCCCTTCATTGACTATTAATGATTAAGCTCTAATGGCTAAGAGATCAAAAACTAGAAAAAAGTCAGAAAGGAACACCTATCCCTCATTCCTGTTTCTTTCCATTAGATTTATACGTTGTGTCTATTTTTGCCCTCTTACTCTTCTCCAGGGTTAGAAGAATGCCTATCCCTGAATGAGATAAGGAGACTTGATGAGTTTGGGAGAGGAACCAGGCATGTGTAGTAGCTCCCTGTTGGGAGTTAGTTGCATGTAGAAAGCACCCATTTGATCTTCCCCTCCAAGCTATTTAAAGTGTCATGCACCACCTGGGGGAAGACTGCAGCAGTCCCATGCTGCCTGTAGCTTTGGCAAGCCTTCCTATTTCTGGTTTTGTAATTAAGAGCTCTTTTGTCATTCTGCACCTAAGCTGTATCATCCAACTTAGGTTTTATCAATAATAAAAGGGATATTTTCATTTTCATCTACATAACAATATTTTTTGATAAATTTTTTGTTTCAGAGTAGTTTTAGATATCCAGAGAATAGCAAAGATAATATAGTTTCTGTATATACATGACCCAGTTTTCCCTATTGTTAACATTTACATTATGGTACTTTTCTCACAACTAAGAAACAAACATTGGTACATTATTAGTAACTAAACTCCAGACTTCATGCAGATTCCACTAGTTTTTCCACTATAGTCCTTGTCTGTTCCAGGATCGATTTCGCCATCATCTGGTCTATAACTGTTTCTCAGAAATTTCTTGTCATGACCTTGACAGCTTTGTGGTGGTCAGGTATTTTGCAGAATGTTTCTCAATTTAGGTGTGTCTAATGTCTTTCACATAGTTATGGATTTAGGGGAAGAATACCACAGAGGTAAAATGCCCTTCTCATCATATCATATCATATCAGGGGTATGTACTACCACCATGATTTATCGCTGATAATCTTGATCATCTGGTCAAGATAGTATTTTCCAGATTTATCCACTGTAAATTTATCCCTCCCCCTTTTTGTACTCTAATCTTTGGAAATAAATCACTGAGCACATATCACACTAATGGGACAGGTGCTTAACTATTTTTGGTCTTATTTCTCAGTGTATAAATAAGGCAAAGCAAAGAGTTGATATTTATTAGACATTAGCAAATGTACACTGGTCACCAGTAGGATTAGGTAGAGAGCTGATCCAGGAAGTAAATAGGAGAAGGGACATCCAGCTGTGGTCAGATGAAGAGGCGTGGCCTTAATGGCTAGGGGCTATTCTGAGGTGGACAACTGGTCAGAGAGTGGCAAGTGGTGCAGAACAGGGTCTGGAAACTTAGAACTAACAGGAGAGGCAGTTCCTACTGGAGGATGTTAGTACATTGAACATCAGTTAAGAAATACATTTGTCCAAAACCATACCAAGTTCCTCAGTCAGTTGCAAAATTGGAAAAAAAAAAAGATTTTTCTGTATTGCATTATATAAAAACTCAGTGTTCTTTTGCTTGCTTTACTGCATGCATGGGTAACTAATGACCAGGAAAAAACAAATGAATTAACTTTTAAGAGCAACCTAACCCCCTGGGTTATCTTTGCTAAAGAAAGACAAGTGGGTGGGTAAAAAGATAAATTAAAAACCTTCCACTGTCAACAGAATTATCTCAGTTAAGATCAAATACCAAGGAAACTAATTTAATTTTGTACTATTTCCACTCTGAAGCCTCTTTCACTCAGTAGGTTATTGCTACTGTAAGATTGACATTATTTATAGCTTCTTAAATCAATAAAAAGTGGTGGCTTAAAGGCAGGTCATTGGCTTGTTAGTTGTAGATTTCTTATCCTGTTCCATTTTTTTTATAACAAAAATGACCTTATAGTTTTCTTTAACCATCTCATAATTTATTTGGAAAAAAAGTATATTTGTTAACCTGTGTGTCTGAAAAGAACCAGCTTCATAGACTAGAGGGAAAAAAACTGCTCATATATTTCAAGATAATGATAAGTGAATAGTTTAAAGGGTTAAACCTTGAAATATGTAAATTATGTGAATCTGCTATAAATTACTAGTTTTCAAGTTTATTCCTAATGGTTTTGAAGAAAATAATTATATGCATTGTATATTATTGTTATGGATTGAATTATGTCCCCCCAAAATATGTGTTTTAAATGCTAACCTCTATGCCTGTGGTTACAGTCTCATTTGGGAATGGGTTGTCTTTGTTATGTTAATGAGGCAGGATTAGTGTAGGGTGAATCTTGAGTCAATCTCTTGTGAGATATAAAAGAGATTAAACAAGTGAGAAGAGTAGAGATGAGGAAGATTGATGCCAAGCCACATGGAGATCTCCAAGGAACCAGGAAATAAGATGAAGAGACAAGGACCTTCACTAAGAGCCAACAGAGAGAGAAAACCTTCCCCTTGAGCCGATGCCCTGAATTCAGACTTCTAGCCTCCTAAACTGTGAGAAAATAAATAAATTTCTGTTTGTTAAAGCTATCCACTTGTAGTATTTCTGTAAAGCAGCACTAGATAACTAAGACAGAATTTGATATTGGGAGAGGGGTGATGCTCTAACAAATAGCTAAAATGTGGAAGTGGTTTTGGAATTGGGTCGTGAGTGGAGGCTGGAAGAGTTTTAAGGTGCCTAATAGTAAAAGTCTAGATTAACTTGAAGAAACTGTTGGTAGAATTATGGATAGCGAAGGCAATTCTGGAGAAGGCTCTGAAGGAAGTGAGGAGAGCTGTGGAGAAGGTCTCTGTTGTCTTATAGAATACATAAGGCACCAGCAACAGAATAGTGCTAGAAATATGGATGTTAAATGTGCTTCTGGGGAGGCTTTAAAAGGAAATGATGAGCATGTGATTGGACAGTGGAGGAAGGGTGATGCTTTTAATGCAGTGGCAAAGAACTTGTCTAAGTTATGTTCAAATATTTGGTGGAAGGTAGCACTTGTAAGTGATGAACTTGAATATTTGGCTGAGGAGATTTCTGTGCAAGATCTTTTAGGGGCCATATCATTTATTTTTGCTGTGTATAGTAAAATGCAAGAGGAAGAGATGGACTTAAAAACAAACTGTGCAAAATGAAAACAGAAATTAAAGATTTGGAAAATTCTGTTGTATAAACTAAGGACATGTGTCCTAGAATATTCACCAAGGACATGGCTACACAATCTTTTGTTAAAGAGATTAAGTCTGTGACTGATGGATCTAACCAACTACCACAGCAGAAAACCCATCAACTTAGACTGGAGGGGACAGAGAAAGAATGAGAGGAAAGAAAATTGTCTGTCTCTTGGAATTTTACAGGCAGGAAACAGACCAAAGGATCTACATCTGTAGTCCTCCAAGGAAAGAAGAGGTTTTGTCCTCAGAGGAGCTCAGAGATCAGCAGAACTGTTTGAAGGAGCATGAGAAGCAGGGCTTTCTCGGTTTCAAAGCGGGGGGCACAGTCTCCTGCATCTCAAAGGGTGGGTCCATAGCCTTCTAGATTTCAAAGAGTTAGATCTTTACTAACTCAGTTCCGGAGTTTGGGGCTGTTGTTAAGGTGTGCCTGGGGATGGGGCTGCTACCCAAAGCTGAGTGGGCCAGGGCTGCCATGCTCAAGGGGCAGTAGAATGGGGACTGCTGGGGCTGAGGGAGTGGGGTCACCACTTGGAGGGACTAGGAGAATGGGGCTTCCCAAAGCTGAGGGAGCAGAGTTGCTGTCCCAGTGAGCCTAGAAAGCTGAGCTGAAGCCAAGGGCTGAGGGGCCCACCCAGAATCCAGAGAGCATGGCCAATACCCAGACCTTTCCCCAGATGGTTCCAAAAAACAGAGGATTATTTTCAAGCCTTGAGAGCTAATGTAATTTGTTCTGCTAAATTTTGGACTTGCTTGGTATCTGTTATCCCTTCTTTCCCTCCAATTTCTCCCATTTTTAATGGAAATGTCCACCTTGTGCCTGTTCCATTATTGTACTTTGAAAACAAATAACTTGCATTCTAGATTTCACAGGTTTACAGATGAAGAGGAATTTTGCCCCAAGATGAAATATGCTCAAGTCTCACCTGTATTTGATTTAGATGATTAAGAAGATGAGATTTTGAACTTGGAGTTGATTGTTGATTTAAGACTTTTGCAGTGATGTGATGGGGTGAATGTGTTTTGCATGTGGAAAGAACATGAATTTTGGGGGGCTGTTACGGATTGAATTGTGTTCCCAAAAATGTGTGTCAAATTGGCTAATCATAATCCTCAGTATTGTGCTGTTGTCCACCATTTTGACATCTGATGTGATTTTCATATGTGTTGTAAATCCTACCTCTATGCTGTTAATGAAGCAGGATTAGAGGCAGTTATGTTAATGAGGGAAGACTCAATCTACAAGGTTAGGTTATATTTTCAATCAGTATCTTTTGAGATATAAAAGACAGAAGTGAGCAGAGAGACAGAGGGACCTCATACCACTAAGAAGCAAAAGCCAGGAGAACAGCATGTCCTTTGCACGTGAGGTTCCTGACCTGAGAAACCCTAGACCAGGGGAAGATTGATGACAAGAGCCTTCCCTCAGAGCCATCAGAGAAAGCCTTCCTCTGGAGCTGGCACCCTGAATTCGGACTTCTAGGCTACTAGACTGTGAGAGAATAAATTTCTCTTTGCTAAAGCCATGCAGTTGAGGTATTTCTGTTATAGCAGCACTAGATAACTAAGACAGGGGCCAAAGGGTGGAATGTTATAGATTGAATTGTGTCCCCCAAAAATATATGTTGTAAATCCTAACCTCTGTACCTGCAGTTATAATCCCAGTTGGGAATGGGTTGTCTTTGTTATGTTAATGAGGCAGGATTAGTGTAGGGTGTGTCTTGAGTCAATCTCTTCTGAGATGTAAAAGAGATTAAACAAGTGAGCCGAGTAGAGATGGGGAGGACTGATGCCAAGACACATGGAGATCTCCAAGAAATCAGGAAACATGCTGAAAAGACAAGGACTTTTTCTCACAGCCGACGAGAGAGAAAGACTTCCCTAGAGCTGGTGCCCTAAATTAGGACTTCTAGCTTCCTAAACTGTAAGGAAATAAATTTCTTATTGTTAAAGCTATCCACTTGTGGTATTTCTGTTATAGCAGCACTAGATAACTAAGACAATTGTCTTATGCTTATTTCAACTTTTTAAAAATATGTAATTCATAGCAATTGTGAAAACAGTTGAAAAACACAGATTAGAATGGAGACTATCCTGCAACTATTTATTTATTCAATAAATATTTATGAAGTATCTATTATTGGCCAGGCATTCTTGTTGTTGCTAGGGACATGGTGGTGAACAAAACAGAAAAAACTTCTTGCCCCCGTGGAACTTTCATTGTAGAGAGAGGAGACAGACAATATGAATTCTAAAGAGTGTATAAGTGCTATGGAAAGAAAAAAATAAAACCAGGAAGGAAGGATGGTAGTGCATGGGGGAAAGTGTACCGTTTTAAAATAGGACTTTAGGGGAAACCTCACTTTAAAAATGACATTTGAGCAAAGACATGAAGGAGTTGAGCCTGGAGCAAGAGAATTCTAGGCAGAGCTAACAGCAAGTACAAAGGCCCTGAGGTGATAGTGCTCCTCTTTTATTCAAGGAATAGCAAGATGGCCAGTGTGGCTAGAGCAGAGGGGATGATGGGTGGAGTAGAAGATGAGATCAGGAGAGTGACAAGGTTGGAGGGGAATCATGCAGGCCTTTATAGCCATTTTAAGAATGTTGGCTTTTACTCTGAGTGAGTTTGGAAACATCAAAGGATTTTAAGTAGAGGAGTGATTTAATACGTTTTTAAGGATCACCTTGGCCACTCTGTGAGAACAGGCTTAGGAGAGCAAGGGTGAAGGTAGGGAGACCAATTACATGGCTTTTGACGATGGCATTTATAGCTGTGGAGATGTTGAGAAGTGTTCAAAAAATGAATATGTGTTGATGGTGAGGCCAAAAATGTATCTAGAGGACTGGACATGGAATGTGAGTTTAAGTAAGGAGTCAGTAATGCCTCAAGGTTTTGACCTGCACAACTAGAAAAATGGAGTTGAGATTTACGAAAGTGAGAAAGATGGCAGAGAGGATTTAGGGAAAAGATCAAGAGTTTGATTTATCAATATATATTCTTATTTCCTTCAAGTTTTCTTTCTTTACATTTTTAGTTTCCATGAGTAGTAGTCCTTTTGGCAAGGAAATACTATGTTATTTCCAATGCAATATTTAAAATTTGTGGTGTGGGGAAGAAAGAACCCAGTTTGAGTAGAGATGGCCAGTAAAAGATGGAAAATTACAGCATTTATTCAGTTGGAAATTCATGAGCCCATAAGTGAGTGATAAAAACTCATTTACTTTAATACTTTATAAACTCGCTTCACATGTATATTTACCACCTGTTTGTCACTTTATTGTACAGTGGTAGCTTAAACATGTTGCTGTGATGCTGGAAGCTATGCCATCGGTATTTCAAATACCAGCAGGGTGACCCATGGTAGACAGCTTCAGTGGAGCTTCCAGACTAAGACAGACTAGGAGGAAAGGCCTGGTGATCTACTTCTGAAAATCAGCCCATGAAAACCTTATGGTTCACGACGTTATGGTTCCTGTACAGTGCTGGAAGATGAGCCTGCTAGGTTGAAAGGCACTACACAATGAACTCAAACATACCAAAGATCATGAAGATGGCACAGGACTGGGAAACATTTTATTCTGTTATACATAAAGTCGCCATGAGTCAGAGCCGACTCCATGGCAGCTAACAGCCACAACAACATGCATATATTATTTTATTAAAAAAAAAAAAAAAACTTTTGTGAAATTACAGAAATTAAAGATTAAAGAGTAACCTATATATGGATACTGGTGGAGCTCAGTTTCAGTGCCAGCTCTTCTAATTCTTAGTATTTTTGCTTTTACAATAAATTACACTGTTCTTTAAACATTATGTTTTATGGGCTATCATAATCCTTAGGATACCCATTTCCAGTTTATTTTTAGGCCATGACTTCTCATTCTAGAATATTTATTCTTGGTTCATTTTTCGGTTAACTAGAATAATTCTTTTCTTTTTAATGAAGGATGTATGGTAATGTCCTGAGTTCTTGCATTATTGAGAATATTTTTATATATGAGGTAATACAAAGCCAATTTAGTAGGATATAAAATTTTTATTCACATTCTTACCACCTGAAAATTCTACAGATGTTGTTCTACTGACTTCCTGCATGTAGATTGGCAAAGAATAAATTTGATACAAATTTGATCTTTTGTCAATACACATACATATATATTTTTTGGATGTACATAGAATTTTATTCAGAGATATAACATAAGCTGCCAGTGTAGTTCTAGATTTGCTTTTTTAAAATTAAATATGACTAGAATTCAGTGATTCCATTCTATCTGTATTTATTTCTATGTAGGAATTTCAGCACAGGAATTTGTCTTCTATCTGGTCCTTGATTATTACCTTTGGCCTATCATCTTGCATTGTGTTGTACTTTCTGTTATTTTTGCTGTATCTGGGAGAACTCACAACATACACCCTTTATGGAATAATTAGAGTTGTTAAAACTTTTACAGTATCATTTTTGCTCTATTGAAGTTTTTAATTTTGCTATTACATTTATAGTTTCTTTTCTAACTGTTTTTGGGATGGATTTTCATGAACTCCTGAGTTAGTCTGGGCCTCGAAGATTTTGCGCAAAGACTCTTATGACCATTGCTTAAGTTTGGTAAACATTTACCCTCCCTACCCACACCCATCCATCTACCTACTCACCCAAAACTTTCAAGGCCCTAAGGCAGGTCCCTGGGTGGTGCAAATGGTTTGTGCTTGACTACTAACCTAAAGATTGGCAGTTTGAACCCACCAAGTGGTGCCACAGGAGAAAGGCCTGACAATCTTCTTCCATAAAAATTAAAGCCAAGAAGAGGAAGATGAAAACACACACACACGGAGTTATATGATCAGTGGTGGTGAAGGCCCATATTCACTAACAAGGTCCATTAATTTTGCTAACCTCCACGGGCAGCAGTAGAGAAACAAATGCAGACCTGTGTGGAAGAGTCTATGGCTTGGTGAGCCTTTCCAAGCCCTGCTCAGTACCATTTCTCTAAGAGCTACAGAGCAATTTTATACTGCTTTATAAAACTGGCAGAATGAGGACCTGGAAAATTGTGTCATTCTCTCCCAGTTTTCTCTGCCCCACATTAAACCTGCCCTAATCTTTTATTAAGGTAAAGAGCAATCTGTAAACATAGATATTTACCAAAACAACTGATAAATAATAATAAATGTTTTCACAGAAAATATGGAGAAAAACCTCACAGCTGACTCATCTACTGATAAGCTGATTTGAAAAACTGAACTTTATTTATATTTTCTTATATTTTTCACACATATTGGAAAGAGGTAGTGAATAGCAATGCAATTCAGACAAGGAAAAGAGTTTCCATCATTTTCTAATCCTGTATCTTACCTAGAGGAGACCTGGTGGTGCAGTGGGTAAAGTGATCAAATGTTAACGGAAAGGTCGGTGGTTCGAAATCACCAGCAGCTCTGTGGGAGAAAGATGTGCCAGTCTGCTTCTATACAGATTTACAGCCTTGGAAACCCTATGGGGTTGCTATGAGTTGAAATCAACTCAGTGGCAGTGGGTTTAGTATCTTACCTATCTCCTATTGATCTAATTCTGCTTTATTTTAATTTCAACTTCTCTCTCTATGGCTTTCTGCTCTTGTTTCAAGGAGGCCATCTATTTGCTAATCCAACTGAAGATGCCAAACATTTTTCTCAAATTTTTTGTGTGCGTTTCTTCTTTCAGTTCTCTTTCCCTTGTTCTGCATCATTTGTTATGTTTTTATTTTACTCAAATAGTAACAAATCTATTGAGCCTGAGAATTTTCCAACAGAGTGTTTTTGCAGAGAGAGTGCCAATGAATTACCCTGGGTCCCTTTCTGTCTGCTTGGCTTTATCAATTCCCGACTCATTCCACAACTGGAGGGTAGATACATGGGCTACCACTGAGCTCAGTATCCAGCAGTCTTTCATTTGGTTTAGCTTTACTGGCCTAAAATTAGATATTCTCCTATCTCCACTGTCTGAGCAGATGGGCTACAAAAAAATGCCACAATTTCCAGTATTCACTGCTACTAGGAGGTTTTTTGTTTTTGCCTCCAAGTACCACTCTTTATTTGTGGGGACCACACATTCTAGGCAGTAAAGTACCACTCCATGTCTTGTATGTAACCTTACATACTGCCATTTTTCTGGTATCACCATCTTTGAATGTATGTAGAAAGAGGTACATGTGGGAGAAGCCCAGGACCTTGACTGTTTCAAAATCAGTCCACAAGAACTAAGTGCACAGATGCTTTTCTTCTAGACATTTTTTTTCTTTTCCAAAGCTGTATGGCACTCTTTTGTTGCTGCTACTGCTGACACTACCACACACCTGGGCACTCATTTTTGCACACTATTTTGACATACTCACCATTAGAAAAATGAGTCAAAATAGTCCTCTTAGCATGGGTAACTTTGATGATTGCTTCAGTAAAGTGTTGCAGAGGCTGTCTTGGTGAGAAACCCACAGTGGGCCTTGCTCTCTTGTTCTTGATCCCCTCCCATTCCCCAAATTAGAGACCATGTAGTATACACTCCTTAGAATTATATATCTACACACCTAACTCCCCAGTCTACCTTTCCACCTGGAGGCAGATTTGTCAGGGACAAGTCAGGGCTTCAGATCGTTTTCATCCTTCATTGTCCCCCTGAAACTTATCTATGGGAGAATGGTGTAATTTTAGCAGCAGAGGCTCATGGTCTTTAGAGTCCAAATGTTAGTGGAAGCCAGCTAGTCTACTCTGCCTAGCCTAGCCCCTGGGCAACGACTTTGTATCAATTTCTTTTTGTCTAGCTGTTTTCTTTCTTTTTATTTTTTCCTGCCAACTTTATACTTTAAAACCAACCTGTTGCCACTGACTTAATTCTGACTCATGGAGACCCCCCCGTGTGTCAGAACAGAACTGTGTTCTATAGGGTTTTCAATGACTGATTTTTCAGAAGTAGCTAATTTTTTTTCACCAAACCTTTCTTTTGCGGCATCTCTGAATGATGTGGAACCTCCAGCCTTTCAGTTAGCAACCAAACACGTTAACTGTACCAGCCAGGGATTCCTACTTGGCAATTACTGGATCCTAATCAGGGCCTGGTTGTGGGTGGTGAGTGAGCTTTCATCTTTTCTAGTGTCTTCCTCCGCACTGCTGTCTGTGTCAATTTTGACTCATAACGACCCTATAGGACAGAGTAGAACTTCCCCATAGGGTTTCCAAGGCTGCAGATCTTTACGGAGGCAGACTGCCATGTCCTTCTCCCATGAGTTAGAACCACTGGCCTTTCAGTTAGCAGCTAAGTGCTTAACCACTGCACCACAAGGGCTCCTGGTGTCTTTTCTAGTTATTGAGAACAAAAGTCTAGCCAGTGGTGACTTCCGCTGTCCCATGAAGGACTTAGGGTACATGATGATCAAGGTTTTACTCAACCCTTTCTAATTCATTCCCAGATACGTCAGCTAACTTTCACTACTGCCCAAGGGAATATTATTCTTTATTTCTAGAGGTCTATATGCCTGTGCCTTTATGTCTAAGTATCTGTAGACATCTGAATCCCAGATATGGTGATTTTATTAGCTCCTGGTGGAAATCAAATGCCTTTTTACTAAGTTTTCTTTCCAGAGACACTTAGGTTTTGTGTGGAAACATTCCCCACACTGATTCTTATTTGTTGCCCCATCTTTTCTACCAGATTCATCTGATTATCAGTCAGTGTACTCTTTTCTGCCATATGTTGAGACACTCAGACATGGATGAAATCACTATTGTTTTGCATTCTTAATTTCTTTAAGCCAATGATTTTCAAAGTGAAGTACCTGGACCAGCGGCATCAGTATAACCTGTAAAATCCTAAGACGTGCAAATTCTTAGGCTCCACCCCAGACTTACCGAATCAGAACCTCTTGGGATGGGGGCGTGGGGGTGGCCAGGAAATCTATTTTAATAAGCTCTTCAGGTGATTCTGGTATGTAGTAAAGTTCACAAATGCCCATTCTTCCAGGAAGATCAGTTTTATTTGGGGTAGGAAAACAAAGAAGGCTGCTGGAAGGATAAACATTTTCAAAATGGTCTCAGGGTTTTTGATATGCTAGTCTTGTTTGCGAACCACTACTCCAAACTGCTTCCCTTTTTTCAGCTTTAAGACTTTATCCCATATCACCAGCTGGCCTTGTTCTTGGTAACTATCTGTCAATTTGTTGTGTCATTAGCATTTCCAAAGTGCTTTTTATATTGGACAGGTTTTCGTCTACCAGAGAAATAGAAATTATTATACCATCTCAATGAAATTTGGTGAAAGGAAGTTTTGCACGTAGTTTTTCTTCTGTAAAAACTGGGTACCTAGGCCATCCGTGGCATCAGGTGAAATCAGTTTACATCTGGCTGACATCTGCTTTTCATCATTATTTAACCACATGGATATAGAATTAATCAGAACTAGCTTTACCTGCTGGCCAGCCATTCTTTTGTTTTTGCAATTATTTATATTTACCCTTGCAAAGAAGAAAAGTTAAATTGTCTTAAATCTCTTAATATTCAGAGGGACCTTTAATGACCAAGATAAGCCTCTCAATAAAGAAATATAACAAGCATCCTTAATTAGGAATCCTAATTCTAATAGCATGAACCTCTTTTTTTTTTTTTTTAGGCTGGTGGAGAACCACTTGTTCAGCCAGTTGGTTTTATGTTGATTATGCAAAGCATAAAATTGTAACCCAGCAACACACATACAAAGCTAGAAAAATTGGACCAGTAGGAAAAAAAGACAGCCATCAGTCCAAGCTGAGTACTCTGCATGCATGCCTCATATATCTTTTTCTTACCAATTTTTCTACCACCTGCAACATGTCTTGGAACAAGAAAATAAAAACACTTGCTCCCAAATACGCTGCTTTTTTATGTAACAGAAGAACAGTGTATGAAAAATTGTATTGGCAGTGGTTAAGTACAATATTCTGAAAACTGATAGAACTTCTTATAGGACCTTTCTGTTAAGTCACCTATGTCTGGAACTACCAGAGTATTTGTTGGATAGCCTGGGCCTACCTCATATACAAGGCTTATCTACGAAGGTTATATGTTAACTTTTGAAGCATCTTGGGCTGAAAAAAATGCCATTTGCTAACGGATGTCATTCAGGCTAAAGGGAAATGATATCAGATAGAAATTCAGATCTAAATGAAGAAATTAAGAAAACCAGAACTGGGAAATAATTGGGTAAATAAAAAATTCTCCCTGTAGTTTACTTGAAAAACAATTCGTTGCTTAAATCAAAAACAATAACATTCTAAAATAGTCTTTAAAGCACATATAGAAGTAGAGGTTATAACAACAAAATACACACAAAAAATTGTGTGGGTGGATAAATGGAATTATACTATTGTAATGTGTGAGGCCACCACCTGTTGGTTTGTCCTACTCTGGTAGTTTCCATGTTGCTGTGATGCTGGAAACTGCCATGGGTATTTCAAATACCAGCAGGGTTAACCATGGTGGACAAGTTTCAGCAGAGCTTCCAGACTAAGACAGACTAGGAAGAAAGGCCTGGCAGTCTACTTCTAACAATTAGCTGTGAAAACTCTATGGATCACAATGGAACATTGTCTGATACAGTGCTATAAGGTGTGCCCCCCCACCCCGCAGTGGAAGTCACTTAATTCCTGAATGAAAGGTAAGAATTCCACCACTGAACCACCAGTGCCCCATTGTTCTTCATTAGAGGCTCTTATTCATCATAAATGTGCCACATTTATTACTAAAAGATACTTACTAAATGCCTGCAGTGTTTTCTACTCCATGGATTTTCAGTGTTTCTTTTAGAAAGGAGGATGGAAGCTTGATTCTTCTTGTTATAAAATGTTGAGGGTTTGGCTCTTGCATGCAGGCTTACTTTAAGGGAAAGATAATTAATACTGGATAAATGGACATCAAACACGAATATATTTTATTGTTGACATTCCACCCTAAATCTCAGATTCTTAAAGCAGATGTAAATGACTTTAGCACAAAAGATTGACTCAAGATGCAACTTAATCCCCTGGATTGTGGCCTGCCTCATTAACATAACTGCCTCTAATCCTGCCTGATAAACATCACAGAGATTAGCATTTACAACATGTAGGAAAATCACAACAGATCACAATATGGTGGACAGCCACACAATACTGGGAATCATGGCCTAGACAATTTGACACACATTTTGGGGGAACACAATTCAGTCCATAACATTCCACCCTTTAGCCCCTAAAAATTAATGTCCTGCCACATGTAAAACATATTCACCCCATCATATTATCCCAAAAGTCTTAAATCAACTCCAAGTCCAAATTCCATCCTGGGGCAAAAATTCCTCTTCATCTGTGAAATCTAGAATACAAGTTATCTGCTTCCAAGGTACAATGGTGGAAGAGCACAAGGTAGACATTTCCATTATAAATGGGAGAGATTGGAGGGAAAGAAGGGCTAACAGGCACGAAGCAAGTCACCAGAACACATTACGTTAGCTCTAAAGCCTTGAAAATATCCTCTGTTCTCTGAAACCATTTAGGCAATGCCCCTGCCCTCCAGACTCTGGGTTGAGAATGTTGGCCACATTCTCCAGATTCTGATTGGAGGCCCCTCGGCCCTGGGCTTCAGCTCACCCCTCCAGTCCCACTGGGACAGCAACTCTGCTCCTTTGGATTTGGGATCCCTGGTGGCTCAGTGGTTAACAGCACAACTGCTAACCATAAGGTTGGCAATTTGAACCCACTGGAAACCCTATGGGGCAGTTCTACTCTGTCCTGTAGGGTCACTATGAGTTGGAATCGACTTGATGGCAATGGTTTTTTTTTTTTTGTGGTATTCTCCTAGACTATCTGAGTGGTGACCCTACCCTCTCGGCCCTGGCAGGCCCTGTTCTTCTCCATGGGCATGGCAGCCCTGCCCCCTCAGCTTTGGACAGTGGATCTGGCCCCATCCTGCTGACACTCATGAAAGGCAGCCCCACACTCTGGAACCCAGTTGGTGAAAATCTGACTCTTTGAAACCTAGGAGACCATGGCCCCACCCTTTGAAACCTCAAAGGCCATGGCTCTACCCGTTAAGACCCCAGAGGTTGTTGCTCTTCCCTGTGAGATTGAGGCAGCTCTGCTTTCTATGTTCCCTGTCTCTTTAGCTTCTGCTTCCTGGTTCCTTGGCCTCTCAGCCTCTCAGGCCTCTTGGGCTGGCCTGGTGTCTGCCCTGCTTGAGCAAGTGTTCCAAAGCTCTTTAACTCTACCAATAAGTACCTGGAGGCACTCCACTCCACCAGTAAACCTCAGCAGGAAGGCAGTCAGCATTCTTGCTCTATGAATTAGCAAGCATGGCTTCACCAGTAAGTGCCCAGAGGCACCCTACTCCACCAGGAAGCCTCCTGTGCAAAGACACTCAGCTCTCTCACTCCTTGGATTGGCTCCCACACTATCTCGCGCCAGTCTTCTTGTTCTGCTGCTGCCATTTCTCTGCTGCTGTTCCTCACCATCTGCACCATCTCTGGTGTTACAACTTTCCTCACTTCCTTCTGAGTCCTCATCAGAATTGTCTTTGATGTCTATAATTCCACCAACAGTCTCCTCAAGGAAATCTAGACTTTTACTATTAGGCACTTTAAAACTCTTCCAGCCTGTATCCATTCAGTTTCAAAATCGCTTCCACATTTTAGCAGCACCCCACTCTTGGTACCAAATTTCTGTCTTAGTTGTCTAGTGCTGCTATAACAGAAATACCACAAGTGGATGGCTTTAATAAACAGAAATTTATTCTCTCACAGCACAGGAGGCTAGAAGTCCAAATTCAGGGCACCAGCTCCAGGGGGAGGCTTTCTGTCTCTGTCAGCTCTGGGGAAAGGTCCTTGTCATCAATCTTCCTCTGGTGTAAAAGCTTCCCAGTGCAGGGACCCCAGATCCGAAAGATGTGCTCCAGTCCTGGCTCCTCTTTCTTGGTGGTATGAGGTCCTTCTCTTATCTACTTGCTTCTCTCTTCTATATTTTAAGATATAGCCTAATCCTGTAGATTGTATCCTGCCTTATTTACATAACTTCCTCTAATCCTGCCTCATTAACATCACAGAGGTTAGCATTTACAACACACATGAAAATTACAACAGATCACAAAATGGTGGACAACTACACAATACTGGGAATCATGGCCTAGACAAGTTGACACACATTTCTGGGGGACACAATTAAATCCATAACACCTGAGCACCTACGTGCAGTTAAAATCAACAAATGATGTTGATTTGAAATAAACTGTATCGTGAGTGTTTCAAAGATGTCTAGTACCTTTGGTTAACATTCACTGTTTTCATTGTGTACACATTTTCTCTTTCTAGATGATGTGTTCTAAGGTCATACAGTTTCATTTTTGCTGTTTGCTTTTATGTTATCCAATTCACTTATTTCTAAGCTAGGCGGAAAGGCACCTTGGCTTTAATTTGTGACCAATGAAGTTCTTTTCACATTGTGTCTATGTGTCCAGATGTGTTTCATACTCAACTTTTACTCCTTCAAATACCCCTTCCTACACAGTTTTATTCTAGTCTTCTTTCTTACTCTCCATTCCATCAATGCCATCTGCCTCCATTTCATTTCCATGCCAGTTAAATTGGAGAACTCATGCTTTAAAATCCTCACAGTAAGTGGGAATTAAGAGTGGTCATATGTCACTTTCTCCTGTGTTTCTTGATTATTTACCTGTGCATGCATTATCTTCTTTAATTATAAAATGACCAAGAAAATAATTTGTGCCTGATAACTTTTGAGCTTCCATATAGGTGTCCAATAAATTTTTGTTGAATGAGTAGTTTATATTTTTATGTACATTTTGCTAAACTTTGAGAAGGGATTTACTCTTTGCTTACCTGAGCACAGGTAGTGGGAAGGAATGGGTTAACACTAGGCCTATGACTCATTTCCTTGCTACTAGTGACAGCTACCAGACTAATTGCACACATGGTAATGACCTTGACTAGACCCCCTTATAGATGTGTTAGCCATATACACAAGCGGATACCAGGGAGTGCCAATCTGTTATAATATGATAAGTAGCAGGAATGCAAAGAGGTATAAAATATTATCCCTCACTGCAAGAGCTTAAGAGGCTAAAAAGTACATACATATATAAATATATATCTAATGCCAAAAGGTAATGTGTGGTAACATGTGCAAGAGCTGCAGAAATTGTTATGAAGTTCAGAGGGAAAATAAATTACTGAAGTCTAGGGGGACAATTAAGAAAGTTGGTAAATTCTCAGGTTTGAATTAACCTTGAAAACTGAGGCCTCTATAAAGTGTAGGTATTGGAATATGCTTTTTATGAAGTGGTAATGTGTTGAGGCCAGGCAGAGAAGTGGAAATGTGCAGGCTGTGTTCAGGGAATAATGTACAGACAGATTTATTTGGGGGGTACTTTATGATGAGACTAAAATAGGTGAGTCAGTTTGAGATTACATTTTAGAGGACCAAAATATTATCCAGAGTAGTTTGGACTTTTGTTTTTAAGGAAAGCAACTCAGGGTTTCTGAGGCAGTGTCTGCCCATCTTAGGCTAGGTTCTCTAGAGAAGCAAAACCAGTAAAGCATGTAAATATATATAGAGAGAGTTTTATATAAAAGAAACAGCTCACGCAGTTGTAGAGACTGAAACATCCCAAGTCTGTGGATTAGGATAGAGGCTTCTCCCAATTCACATAACTGCAAGGGCTGGCGAACCCAAGATCAGCAGGTTGGAAAGCAGGATTCCACTCACAGGCTGTGAAGATCATTGAATCCCAGGATTGGCAGATAAACTGATAGCTCAAGTCCTGAGAACTGGAGGTCAGACAAACAGGAGGTAGCCACAGAATCCATAGCGAGCAGAAAGCCAGAAC
>NW_004444228.1:726071-726870 GCF_000243295.1 Trichechus manatus latirostris | reverse complement strand
CTCTCTATATCTATCTATCCACTTATTTATTTTTAGTGAACAAATGTACCAGAGATATCTTACTTTAAAATTCATTTATCTTAACAGTAGAAAAGCATTTAATTGAATGTGAAATTGGAAAAATTAAATCACTCTCTTCAGTGTTCCCCTCTAATAAAATTCTTACGGGGTAATCCAAACCCTCACCAGGTGTTTTTTGGGTAAGTGAGTCATCATTAAACAATGCATAACCCAGCACTGGGGCCCTTTATTATACCTGAGGGTGTAAAATTTGAAAGCAGGAGGGAAAGATCTAGTATTGCTCTGCACAATAATGTGAATTACTCTTTCATGAAAAAGGTACCTTAAAATTATGAGTCATTAAGAAAAGCTCCTCTTCTTTAAGAGTTTAGACTGCTTGCTTTATGAAACTTAATGTGTGTCTTGACTAGGCGTGTATGTGGTGTGTGTGTGTGTGAGAGAGAGAGAGATCAACTTTCACTCCCATAATATACAGGAGAATAAATATTTATTCTTGCAATTTATAACGATAGATTTCCTAGGAGAGCAGTATAGATGCCGCTTATTGCATGACTTGAGCACCATGTCGTCTCCACACCACCAGCGTGCTGGTTTTTATTTTTATTTTTTTTAAATTTTATTGTGCTTTAGGTGAAAGTTTACAATGCAAATTAGTTTCTTATTCAAAAATTTATATACAGATTGTTCCGTGACACTGCAATCCCTGCATTGTATCAGCACTCTCCCCTTTTCCTTTTCCACCCTGGTTCCCTGTGTCCATTTGTCCAGTTTTTCTGTC
>NW_004444228.1:722442-724082 GCF_000243295.1 Trichechus manatus latirostris | reverse complement strand
TTATCCTGAATTTAAAATGCTATTTGCTTCACCCCAAAATTGTGAGTGAGACTTAATTATACTAAAATTTTGCCATTTATTCTAGAACCTCATGAAAAATTTCAACCAAACCAGAAAGTTAATGAATTATACAGTTAATGAACTACACAATTCTTAAGTGATGTTTCAAAATATGGTCTATGTGTTTTTCTTGGCTTTTCAAAGAAAAATCAATCTTGATAGTAATAGACTATCTACTACTAATTGAATCTAATTCACCTGTGGGGGAAACACCTTAACCTAAATGAAACACTTCAGGAAAAAACAGGTTTGTCCTTGTATTTTTTATGTCAACATTCAGTGCTGTTCTAATGCATTTTTAAAAGAGATTGAAGAATTATGTCTATTTCTATATGTAAGGATAAGAATATATAAAATAAGGTGCTATAACTTATGTGTAAATATATTTCTACATCAGTTGTTTTACATCTCTATTATTTTGAATAAGACTTTCAATAAAATCAATAATTTCATTTAAAAAACAGACATTTTTAAGGCTTTTTCTCAGAGATCAATAGCAAACATTATGGCACCTTTAGAGCTTTAATACGAATAAGCATGACTTTTCAGAATAGGGTTATAGATGACATAATAACGTATTCAGCAGCTGAAGATCACTTTTGTAAAAATTTAAATACAAAACAGAGACCCTTAACACTAACTAATGTCTGCTTTTCCCCCTGTATTTAAGTTATTCACTTCATCAGATAGTCACTGCAGCCATGGAGATGTGTAACTCAGATATCACTTTCAAGGGTGAACCTGTTGCTAGGTGTTCAATTACTGGACAGCCTCCAGCAGTGGGTCGCCTTTCAGGATCTGCCTCAGCTTTGGATACAAGGCCTTGCTCTTTGGGAGACCCACAGTTCATGACTGAGCGTGGTGATGGTACAGGGCTCACCATATCTCTCCAGGGTGCTCTAACAACAGTCTTTGTGCTGAGGTCCACATTGTGCTGTCCGAGTCTTTTCCAGAGCTGAGGCTTTTCCTGCCCACTCTTTCATTTCCCTTCTCCTGTCACAGGTGTCAGACCTTCACTGAGGTCTGAAGGTTTTCCTCGCCTGTTTCTGCTCTCTTAACTGTCTTTCACAGGCATTTCCCCCAATACATTATTATTATTATTGCAGTTCTAACTCCATCTTGATGTCTGCTTCCCAAAGTATCCCACAGATGCATTCATTATGCATTTTCTATAGCAAGGAACTGTGCTAAATTTAGTAGAATGTGACTCTTAATACAAAGGAATTTATACTTTCTCTGAAAATATAAGATAAATATTAAAATAAGCATGATAGAAGTTAAACTAATGGAAGAAATATAAGGTATAAGTAATGTACCCAAACCCAAAAACCTATTACTGTTGCGTTGATTCCAACTCATATAGCGACCCTATACTACAGAGTAGAACTGCCCTACGGGGTTTCCAAAGAGCAGTTGGTGGATTCAAACTGCTGACCTTTTGGTTAGCAGATAAGCGCTTAACTACTGTGCCACCAGGGCTCCATAAGTAATGTTGTTGTTGGGTGCTGTGGAGTCGGTTCTGGCTCATAGCAACCTTATGTACAACAAAACGAAACATTGCCCCGTCCTGCGCCATCCTC
>NW_004444228.1:719397-720500 GCF_000243295.1 Trichechus manatus latirostris | reverse complement strand
TACATTCTTCCAGTTGTGCTGCTGTTCTCACTTTAGATGAAGGTTTACAGAACAAAATAGTTTCACATTAAACAGTACACATGTTGCCCTATGACAGTGGTTAACCCCACTACATGTCAACACTGTCCTTACTTAACCTTGGGTTCCCTATCACCACCTTTCCTGTCCCCTTTTGCCTTCTAGTCTTTGTCCCTGGACACCTGTGCCTGATTAGTCCGATTTTGTTTTATGGGGCTGTCCAATCCCCGGCTGAAAAGTGATCCTTGGAAGTGACTTCACCACTGAGCTAAAAGGGTGTCTGGGGGCCATACTCTCTGGGAAATTTCTCTTTGTTAAAGCCATCCACTTGTGGTATTTCTGTTAGTGCAGCACTAGATGACTAAGACAGCTGTAATTATTTGGAAAAGAGTAAAACAAAAACTTAGCTTCTGAAATCTGAAAAGAGAATGACACACTTCATTTACATAGGCATTTCGACTCCACATTTCCTCAGAACAACATTCGAACTCCTTACTGCGACCCACAAGATCCTATGTGATCTAACCCCTGTCAACCTCACCACCTCCTCTCCTATCGACCTTGGCTCACGATGTTCAAATATCTCTCAGCCTCCTTCTTAAGTGCACAAGCTTTTTCCTGCTTCAAGGTTTTGTGCTTGTTATTTCCTTAGACTTAAATGCTCTTTTCTCTCTCCTCTTTTTTCCTTCTCATCTTTCAGATCTTAGCATAAATGTTCTCTCCTTAAAGAGGCCTCCCTGGGTATTGCATTGTACCCGGCACATAATAGAACTCAATAAATATTTGTTAGAAAAAATTCAGCCGAATATAATTCAATATGTTTTTTCTGTTACATGTTTCAGAACAAACATATATTTATCTATTATGCTTATATTCAAAAATTAAGATTAAATTAAAAATGAAAAGAGGCAGGTGAGAATGGTAATATAGAAGAAAAGACATTGAAAGCTTAGCAGTTCGGAGACCTCTGCCTTGGCTTTAACATTATTTATTTGTAAATAATGTTTAAACTTTAACATTTAAACATTAAAACTTTAAGTATTTTAACTGCTAATGTTTCTTCTAGCACTAAAATTTTATGGTTC
>NW_004444228.1:716548-718180 GCF_000243295.1 Trichechus manatus latirostris | reverse complement strand
CTGGATGGTGCAAATAGTTAATGTGCTAGGCTGTTAACCAAAAAGGTTGTAGGTTCAAGTCCACCCAGAGGCACCTCGGAAGAAAGGCCCGGAGATGTAATTTCAAAAAAAATTAACCACGGAAAACCCTATGGAGCACAGTTCTACTTTGACATACATGGGGTTACCATGAATTGGAGTTGACTCCATGGCAGTACATTTTGGTTTATGACACGTTTTATTTTTCTAAATGTCTGTTTTACATAATTAAACTTACATTGTTTTAATTCTACTTAGTACTGAGATGGAGAGTGCAGAACATGTTTGGGAGTGACAAATGGTCTACAGAGAATGTACCACAGGCCACATAGTATCTCTTACAGGACAGAAGGGATAAGCTGGAGTCAGATAATGGAGAGCCTTGAATAAGATGTAGAAGCCCTATGAGATATCCTCTAGATTGAGAAGATAGTAGCCTCTACTATGTTCTTCCCCTATTTTTGGCCATGCTGATTCGAGTGTAATCCCCTCCAGCCACCTGTGCCTACACTTATTAATTAAGCCATAAAGAGAGTGGGCTTGTGATGCTCCTTGTCTGCAGAGCTTGTTGTGCAGTAGCTTGTTTATTTACCCTGGCAGAGTCCCTGGACACTGGACTTGATAACTGAATGACAGACAGTTCAGTGCAGAACCTCTCTTTCTTACTCCAAACTACATCAACTTGTGTACTTGCTCAAGGCAAATTCCTTCCCTATGATGAATAAAATAGGGGCAGACAGGGGCTGTCATAGTACCCTTACTGCAGGCCCACTCAACAGCCCAACACAACCTGCCCAAATTTTCAGCTACTTATGCTGCTGTAGCAAACTTTTTATTAGTAAGATTTTTTTTTTAATCTGGCATATAATAAAAACCTTTTGCTGTAGAGTTGATTGTGACTCATGGAGACCCCATGTGTTTCAGAGTAGAACTGCTGCATAGGGTTTTCTTGACTATAATCTTTACAGAAGCAGATCACCAGGCCTTTCTTCTGGCCTGCTGCTGGATGGGTTCGAACTGCCAATCTTTAAGTTAGAAGTCTAGCACAAACCATTTGCACCACCCAGAAACCTGACATTACCCAATAAACAATAATTCTACATAAAACAGAGAGAATAAACCATTAAGGAAATTAGAATTTGAGAAGGTCAACACCATTGTTTTGTTCTGACTTTTTAAAAGTCAAATAGAAAATCCTAACTGGTCGTAATTACAAAGTAATATAATATGCAACACGTCCTTTATAATTTTCATTTTTATTTTAATACAGATTTAAGGTTTCATTAGAGATGTATTATGGCTTAAGCATTTCCTATGCTTCTAAATATATTCCAGTCGACAGAAAACAACCTTACTTTGCTTTCTACTACATTTGTGTTGTTAGATTTTCAGGAAATGCCTCCAGGCTCTATCTTGTTGACCTTCATTAATCCACAAGAAAAACTGATACATACTCATACAAGCACTTTTAAGTGAGCAGTCGGAAGAAGCTGGAGCCCTGGTGTTGCAATGATTAAAGTGTTGGCCGCTAACGGAGAGGTTGGTGGTTCTGACCCACTAGCCGCTCCACGGGAGAAAGATATGGCAGTCTTGGAAACCCTATAGGGCAGTTCA
>NW_004444228.1:712822-715277 GCF_000243295.1 Trichechus manatus latirostris | reverse complement strand
AACAAGCCTGACATTTAATAGTGAATTTTCACGAATATTAATTTCATTCAGCAGCCTCTTTGGGGAGCCATTTATCATTTCACTTTTTAATCCTTGTAAAAGTAGAGGCAAGTTAAACTCAAGAGACAGGTAAAATCATCAGGAAGCCTAAATCTAATTGAGAAACTATTTTCAAACCCATATTTTGTGTTCTTAATTGCCAGCATTCATCAATGAGAAAAATTATGCTGCAAGGTTACTTTCAGTCATTACAGGCTGACTCTATAATCCAGAGAAATTATTCTTGTTTTTTGCTTTCATTTGATGCATCAAATATTTTAGGTTCAATTAAAATGGCATCATACTTTTAAAGATTCTTTAGATTCTAGGTATTTATTCTTTGAAAGACCAGAGCATAGAGCTAGGAAAAAAGAGTGGAAGTTAAAGGAAGATGGATTTCGACTCAATGCAGAGAAAGATTTTCCAAAAATTTGTTGTTGTTGTTAGTTGCCGTCCAGTCGATTCTGACTTAGGGTGAACCTGTGTGTGCAAAGTCGAAATGCTCCATAGGGTTCTCAAGGTTGTAAGTTTTTGGAAGCAGATTGCTGGGTCTCTTTTCCGAGCAGCCTCTGGGTGGGTTTGAACTGCCAAACTTTCGGCTAGTAGAGGAGCACGTAACCTTTTGTGCCATCCAGGGCTCCTTTCTTAACAATTAGGGCCATTAAAAAATGGAATGGACTGCCTTGTAACAAAGTAGGTTTCTTGCCTTTGGAAATGTCAAAAAGGCTGGATGAACACTTTCCAGAGATATTGTGAGTAGAATTCTTGCTTTAGAAGATTGGGCTAAATGGCCTCATGCACCCTATTCTCCAGAAACGCCAAGCAATATGCATCTCTCTCTTTTTTTTTTTTTTTCTTTGTAAACCTTGGTCTTATACTCTATTTGAAATGTCTTTATTCCTTTGAACTTCAGCACTTCCTTTTAAAGACTCAGGTGTGTTACTCCCTTTCATTTTCAGCAGAGTAACTGATTCTTTTGTATTTTTATAGAATCTCTATTAAATTGCTTTTGCAGAACAATTTATAAGTTTTTCTTGTCTCTCCTACTAGACTTTGGAGCCATGGAAAGCAGTGCCTGTATTTTATATACATTTGTATTTCTAACATTTAGCACAATTCTGGGTACATGATTTGTACTTAACAGCTACCAGCATAAGGCCACTCTTACCATGGCCTTAGGCTACATATATGCTACAACTACACTCTATAAATGTGAAAAACTGAATATACAAATGGACGATAGCCAGACCATATATAAAAATAGAACTTTGACCCACAATCTGCAGCAACCAGTCCAGGAAGCCAAACCACAACCTCTGTAGCAATTAGCCCAAAATGGTCAGGGCTTAATCAATAACTGCCAGTTTCCCTAATTTTTGCCCCATTTTCTTTCAACTTAGGACCAGCCAGAAAAAGCCAAATATGCTACCTAACCAATCATACAGGATGCCCTACTCTAGTTAGCCTACCTCTAACTTCCCCATGCCAACAGCCTCCAAACAGGATAGTGATTAGGAGCTATGGCTGCTAACCAAAAGGTCGACAGTTTGAATCCACCAGGTGCTCCTTGGAAACCCTATGGGGCAGTTCTACTCTGTCCTGTAGGGTCGCTATGAGTCAGGATCGACTCGATGGCAGCAAGTTTTTTGTTTTTTCTTAATAAAGCTTTTCCACTCTGCTTGCCTTTGTGTCTCTGCCCAGCGAAAGTGATGGTAACTGACTCCCTTGCTATAGGAAATTCCGAATAAATAGCCTTTGCTGGTCTCATTTGGGTGGTCTTTGTTTATTTCCACCAATGCTAGTCTTGAGGTAGGTATTATTTCATTTCATTTCATGGGGGAGGAAGCTGAAACTCAAATTTGCCAAAATTTCCTGGCTAAGGAGTGATAGGATCCCTGGAATGTGTATTCAGGCAGAAATAGTATTTGAATTCCAATACCATTCTTTATTTTCACTTCACAAGCCAGCCACCCTAAACTACTTCCAGCTATCTTTTGATCTAAGAGACTGTGAGATTCACTTTAGGTTTCAACTAACTAAAGTTTTCAGAAACCTCACAGTTTTTCTGGAAAGAGAACCTGAAGCTTACCTGGAATAACTTGCTTGTTGTGTTTAATAAATGACTTATGTACTAAGGATAACAATTTCCTCCATTGGGAGAAGAAACTCTGGTATTCTCACTTGAGAGAATAAATTTGCTTTAGATAAAAGGCACTTAACAGCCTTTACTTCCCTTGTTCAGTAGGAATCTTCTGGTTTTGTTCATAAATTGGATGTTTCTTTGTAATCAATAGGGCTTTTTAGACTTCAGATTAAACCATATGTTTCTACAAAGGGCCATAGTTTTGTTGACTTTCTCATAAGGCCAGTGTAAAGCTTATCATATTAACTTGGGGAAGAAAGAGGACATGTAGAG
>NW_004444228.1:706288-707536 GCF_000243295.1 Trichechus manatus latirostris | reverse complement strand
TCTAGCCAACCCTAATCTTTATCATCTAGAAACTTGTAGACTTGCCTGTTCTTTCCTGTTAGGAATGTTACCATTTTTTTTGAGATGTACTGCCTGCAAACACCTGGAAAATATGTTCTACTGCTAAACAGCTAGACATACATAAAGTTTTAGAAAAAGTTGTCAGTGGTATCAGTGCATATTGATTTATATTCTGCATATAGTGATGGCAATGCTGCCTGAGCCCCAGAAAAAAATTACCAAGATTTCTCTTGGTGAGCATATTCTTCTAGCTGATTATCTTTTTTTATGCACTCAAGGTGACCACAAAATCTTCAGATACTTTATTCTACTTAAGAGGGACACCAACCCCTTGAATAGACCACAAGTTTGAGTCCCGGGAGTAACTAGAAGTTTTGAAGCATAGCCCGTGGCAAAGTGGAAGAGGAGAGAAGGATCTGGGAGCGTTAAAGAGAGGAGAGATGCAAGAGTCAGTAGGTTGAAACTTTCTTCTTTGAAGAAAATGCTGTCTGCTGGAAGGAGAAGTCTTATGAATACCCAGGTTCCATACAATTTCCTGGTAATGTCATGATGTTTTTACCTCCTTATCGTTGATTTTAAATTGTTTATGGAAATAATGTTTATAAAATATATGAAAACTTGTTGCCATCCAGTTGATTCTGACTCATAGCAACCCTACACGACAGAGTAGAACTGCCCCATAGAGTTTCCAAGGAGCGGCTGGTAGATTTGAACTGCCAGCCTTTTGAGTAGCAGCCATAGCTCTTAACCATTATACCACCAGGGCTCTGAAATATATGAAAGGTATAAAAAATAGTAAATTAAACACTGTTGCATCATCATTCTACCCTTCATCCAAGTTTTGAAAAGAAAATTGCTATTACTTTTGAGCAACGAGGGCTTCTCTGGCTGAAGCATTAGAAGTCTATCAGATTCGGTGGGCAGCCGTTGTAGATTGTTGACTAGGAGAAAAGCACAATAGTATTTTAGAGAGTTTTTGGTTTTGTGCAGAGTAAATCACTATTGTGATTTTTGTGTTTATCGTTCTCTTATTTTTCTTTATAGTTTTATCACTTATGTTTGTACCTCTAAACAGTAGGTTGTTCAGTTTTGAATATTTAAGGTCTTATATGAATGATATCATACTATGTTAATCTTTTGCAATTTACTTTTTTCTGTTAATGTTACATTCCTGAGGTTTATTTGTGTTTGTTATATGTAGCTTTAATTTATTATTTTTAATTGCAG
>NW_004444228.1:703428-705162 GCF_000243295.1 Trichechus manatus latirostris | reverse complement strand
GATGGTGCATAATCTAAGCAATTAATGCCTTAGCAACTTGACAGATAATTAACTACTCCACAGAGCAGGTAATTTTTCAGGTTTGTTCTTTTCATGAAGGGGGAAGAAACCCTCTGGCTGTATTTTGTAAATTTTTACTGTTTGTTTCTGAGTTACTCTCTTTTATCCCAGGAAGTAGAATAGAAAAAGAAATTCAGTTGAGTTTAGGGTTTTATTTTTTTCATGCACAAATGCTTTGAAAATCATCCTTCATTGCTACAGAGTTTGTTATATTAGCCTCTTCTCAGGGAATACCATTTTTTACAATATGTTTCATTAATCACAAATATAAGAAGCTGTGTTTCATAACCTGTTTTCCTTTGAGCAGTCACTGTAGTTTCTTTTCAGTTAGAACCCACTGAATTAAAATTCAAGATTTAAAATAATTCTTCCAAACTTGTAAGCTCTAAATCCTTGAGAGGCTGATGAGTTATTGCTAGAGCTGTAGAAATCAATTTTCTACATCAGTCATTTTTCTGTAGACAAAAGACTTATGTGTGTGTGTGTATAAATGCTCAAATGTAGTTAGATGCAATCATGTTTAATAACATAAAATAAATTTTACAGTGCTAATAAATATATTAAATCCATTTTTCATTTTAACTTCAATTTTATGTGCTTTATATGTACATGTACCACATAGTTTTGAAAAATCAATTGCTCTGCTGGGCTTATACTAGAAATAAGAGAACTTCTTTTTAAGTCTTATCTATCCTTACTTCTTTATTTATTCTGGTATTCATCTTCCTATTTCTAAATAATATGTATGTGATACTATTTCTTCAGTTTTAGATATAGGTCATTGACTTGTAAGAAAGATGAGGTTTTATCCCTCTTCCTCACTTACCATCTACACAATTTTAAACAATAATCATATTTTACATCATTAGGAGTAAAGAAACATTAATCTTAACTGAGTCACCTAATGATATAGTACAGTGTAACCACGTATCTATATTTGAACAATTTGTTTTGTTTTTCTTTCTTTTCTAGAATTAATAATTACCATCTTTTTTGGGGGGAAAGGAGCATTCACTTAGTCAACTGTGTACTTACCACTAATAATACATCCTTAATTTCTCTTCTAGAAGTATACTTGATATTTATAACACCAGATAATCTTTAGTTTCAAATATCCATCTGTCTTAGTCATCTAGTGCTGCTATAACAGAAATACCACAACTGGATGGGTTTAACAAAGATAAATTTATTCTCTCACAGTCTAGTAGGCTACAAGTCCAGATTCAGGGTGTCAGCTCCAGGGGAAGGCTTTCTCTTCTCTGTCGGCTCTAGTGGAAGGTCCTTGTCATTAATTTTCCCCTGGACTAGGAGCTTCTCCGCTTAGGAACCCTGGGTCCAAAGGACATGCTCTGCTCCTGGTGCTTCTTTCTTGGTGGTATGAGGTCCCTCCAGCACTGCCACTTCCCTTTCGTTTTATCTCTTATAAGATAAAATGTGGTGCAGGCCACACTCCAGGGAAGTGACTTAAAGCACATACTGGAATTCTTATTTACAAGATGCTGGACCTCATCAATTGATCCACTAACTTTTCTAATTGGTTTTCCTGTAATCTAAACTTTTGTACTTGTTCTGTTTTCTGAAGATTTCTTAAAGTTATCTTTTAGTTCTTCTATGGAGTTTTCAATTTGTGTATCATATTTTTAAAGCTTAAGAGTTCTGAGTCCTTTATTGTTT
>NW_004444228.1:697222-698056 GCF_000243295.1 Trichechus manatus latirostris | reverse complement strand
ACTGAGATGAATGCGGAGAGTAGAAAGGATCCAATTTTAACTTCAATAATATAATATCAAATTGACAAGTATGGAGAGAATCTTGAAAAATTATATAGAGAGTCCATATTATGTAAGAACCAAATACCAAATAGGAAAGGGTTTACATTTAATTTGCTAAGCAAAGGAATCTTTGAATATTTTTTATGTAGAAAGTAGCATGGTCAGAGTTATACCTTGGGATAATTAATCGGTAGTAGTAGGTATGATAGATTAGATAAGAGAGAAATCTGACATGCTGAGACCAATGAAGAGGCTATTTTACAGTCTGGGTTAGGGGCAAGGAAGGTTAGAACTGCAGTGATAGCTTCAAATTTGGAGCTGAATGTCTAGATATAAGGTATATGGATTCTACAGAAATTGGTGACTGATCAGATGTAAGGGGTTGGAGAGGATTTGAAACATATTATGATTTTGAGCCAGGGTAGTTTGGCCATAAATATTTTGGCTGTAAGGACGAGAGAATCATTCCGGCTGCCTTATGGAAAAGAATAACACAATTAGAACTGGAGTGAAAAACTCATCAGGCACCAAGGAATAAATCAGTAATTTTTTTTTCTCTTTCTCTTCTCTGTCTCTCTCTCTCTCGCTATTGCTGCCCCTCCCTTCCTCCTAATGTCTCTACCTTTCTTTATACTTCTCTCCATTCTTTATTTCTATAGCTTGACCTCTTTTGTATATTCAGTTCCCAAGCAGTCACTTTGGCTCTTAGCTATTTCCTAAGTGTTATAATTCTAAATGCCTAGGAGGACAATTAGATCGACCCTTTCCATGTTTCTGAAGCAAGTCAACATA
>NW_004444228.1:695226-696345 GCF_000243295.1 Trichechus manatus latirostris | reverse complement strand
CTTTCAACTGATTGAATGAGGCCCACTCAGATTATAGAAGATAATCTCCTTTCTTAAAGTCAGTTGATATTTTCCCAGTATAACACCTAAAACAGTGTTTGATTGAATAACTGGGGACTGTAGGCTAGCCAAGTTGACACATAAAATTAACCACCACAGGCAGGTACTCCAAAACATGCCTAACACACTAGCTATATAAGAGAATGGAAGTACGTGAGAAGTATGTTAGAAGAAAAAAATGTTGAGCCTAATTTTGGTCATGTAGAATTTTTAGTGTACCTGAACCACTGACATATCTTTGTGCTTCTGTGCAAAGGGTTGTTCTAAATGATTTCTGAGGTTTCTTTTCATTATAAAATAATTTCTGTTGTGATCATGTGTGAAGGCAATAGAGATGATTAACAAATGGCAATTGTCATTGCAAAGAGAATAATCTTGCAGAATTGACAATTTTCCCTGTCTACCAACCCTCCCCAAAAGAAAGATAGCAGAATGCATTAATTATGGCAGACAAATGAGACATTTATTTAGTCATTTACTTAATGAACATTGTGGTGCATACTGTGGGCCACGCATTATTCTAGATGCTACAGATTCAAAGTGGAATATGATCCAGTCTTGGACTTCGAGAAACATCACTATAATAAGTACGTCAATCAGTACATTGTGATAAGTACTATAGTGGAGATGTGCATAGTGTGGTGAGCAGCATCAGAATCAGTCTGGGGATTCGGTGAAGACTTTCTAGGAGACACACATTTTGAACTGAAATCAAAGGTCAGGATTTAACCAGACCAAGAAGGTGGCCACAAGGAGGGACAGCTGATGGGAATTGGCACTGAGACGGTTAGATAAACCTTGATGAAGTTTCTTCCATAGGCTGGTAAGTTGGACAGAAAAATTGTCATAAAATTTAATGAGCTATTTAATTTCTTGAAAAGCACTGTAGGCTTGCAGGGAAAGGAGTTAGTGTGTTTGGGGGCAGTGGAGGAAGTCATGTGAGGGAACAGAACTTTGAGAGAGGAGAAGGAATTTCCAGGTGCATGATGATGGGGAAGGTGGGTGGGACAGGCAGGATTAGAGGGAACATTTTAGGCAGAAGGTGGGACTCAGCAGAGT
>NW_004444228.1:656404-694400 GCF_000243295.1 Trichechus manatus latirostris | reverse complement strand
TTTCCTTATTTAGTGCTCAAGTGCTTCCTGTCCTACATGTGAATGCCTTTTGTATAAGTAATGCATCGTATTAATATAAAACACTACTTTTTGCATTATGTTGAAACAATACTTGTTTCAAGATTTGGACATATGAATCTGGATTGATTGGAAGCCTCTTTTTGCAGCAGAAAGGTCATTGCCTAAGCTTAACGTTAATAAACTTTTAACGTAACCCCTTTTTCTTCACATTAATCTTTCCTTCCTTCCTCCCTCCCTCCCTTCCTTTCCTTCCTTCCTTTTTCTTTCTTCCTTCCCTCCCATTTTATTAGTTCAATCACTCCATCTCTCCTTCTCTTCCTGTCATGTTTATTTAATATCTGCTGCATACAAGACTAGACTCTTGGTATGAGAGTTGTAAAGATAAAAAATAATAAAAATAATTAAGCACCTTTGAGTACTTATTATGTACCAGGAACTGTTTCCTGTGTTTCATATGTATTAATTTATCTAATCTTCACAACAGTTATATGAGGCAAATACTGTTATATCACCTCCATTTTTTAGATCAGTAAACAGCCTTAAAGAAGTCCAGTAATTGCCCAAGGCCACATAAGGATTAAGGGGCATAAAATTCAAATTCATATTCTTAATCATATCGTCACTGTTTCATGGAACTAAAACCTACTGGAAAGTAAATATGAAAGTGAGATAGAATGGGAGAAGTGCCGTGAGAGGTGTTCATTCAGGGTGCTTCCAGAGCTCAGAGGAGGGAAGAAATGGTGGGGATGTTGGCAGTCTTTATGGGCCTTAACAGAGAGGGAGGATTTTGATAGAAAAGTAAAGAGGACATTCCAGCAAGAAGGAAAGATCTGATTTAGTCTCTTTTGGATGGGTCATTGAGTAAGTAGAGATCAGTCAGAAGCAAGCCTGGAAGGTGAGTTAGAGCTGTTGTCACGTGAGGCTTTAAATGTAAGCAAAGGAGTTGACATTTAATCTGTCATGCAGGAGGAAATAACTAAAGGTAGGTAGAAGAGTGGCATGATCAGTGATATGTGAAAATTTTTATGTTAACACTCTGCATGGTGGCTTGGCATGAGGGAGTTCAGAGTCTGGGAGATTGGTTAAAAGTTTGAGAAAAAAGACTGGAGGCTTGAATTCAAGTATTAGTTTTGGGAATAGAAAAGGGGAAAATACAGGACAGAGTAGGAAGTCCTATGATGCCTGGGTGATGCAAATGGTTAAGCACTCAACTACTATCTGAATGGTTGGTGGTTTGAACCCACCCAGAGGCTCCTTGGGAGACTGGCCTGGCGATCTGCTTCTGAAAGTCACAACCATTGAAAAGCTTATGGAGCAATTCTACTCTGCACACATAGGGTCACCATGAGTCAGAAATGACTTGATGTTAACTAAAAACAAACAAAAAAGGAGGTCCTATAGATGCATACTATGCATACTAACTCATTTCCGTTGAGTTCATTCTGACTCAAGGGAACCCTGTGTACTATATATAGAGTAGAACTGAGCTCCTTAGGGTTTTCTTGGCTGTAATATTTATGGAAGTAGTTCACCAGGACTTTCTTCTGTGGCACCACTGGGTGAGTTTGAAGTGCCAACCTTTTTACTAGGAGCCAAGAGCAAACTGTTTGTATCACCCAGGGACCTTAGATGTATACTAGGACTTGGTAATCTCTGTGAGACTTGTTACTGGGGACTCCATGGTTTTTAACCAGGCAGTCTAGCTCTGGGAGAATGGTAATACCCTTCACTTATGTAGGAAGGTGGCAGAGGGAGCAGGTTTGGGGGAGCAGAGTGGAGAAACATTCTTCTTTCAGCCTTTAACTGTCCAAGGAAATGTTCCACTACTAGTAGGAAATAAAAGTGTAAAGTTGGGAGTAAGGACTTTTAAGAGGCTGTCATGCCCATCTGGGATGTTTTTCATTTCTTCTCTCTGTGTTCTTTCACATTTGCCCTCCCTGCCGTTTGGAAAGTTTCCCAGTATTTGAACTGGCTGTTCATCATTGATTTCCTCATTCCAATTTCTCTCCATTGTCATAGTCAAGTTCATGCAATTATACATCTTAATTGTTTAAGTCTGTAGTGTTGAACCTTTGCAAATAAAAATATGCATTTCTGTTGATCTTTAGCAAAAAACAAAATAAAACAAAAGCAAAAACAAAACACAACAAATAAACATACAGCCTTTTGAGTGAGAGAAAAAGGGAAGGCATGCAGAAATAAACCTTACAGAAGCCTAGTAGAATGTGCCCCAGGAACAATGCCCCTACATTTGTCTCAGTGTATTTTGTCTCAGGTTCCGCCAATAAAATTCCGAAGGCAGGCCTTTTACGATTACCTGCAGGGTCTGTAGTCAACAGATTAGATAGGATAAAATAAAACTTGAGCAAGGGAGAGCAGAAAGGTTTTGGTTTTCTTGACTGGACAAATAGAAGTTCCTTAACTGTGTGAAGAGAGAACACAGTGATTATAAAACCATTCAAATGCCATTTTGAAAACAAAATTACAGAATGCAAGTTTGGGATACTTAAGAATAGGTTTATTATATCATACTCTTCTAATCTCAGTAGCTGTCACCTAAAAGCATTAATAGAAGAAAAGTAATATTTTATTCTCTTACTCAGTCCTTTCAGATTTTTAGTATTTTGTTGAGAACCATAATTAGAAAACAGGTTTAAGATCAAATTATTTTCTCAATTAATGGGGTTCGTGCTGATAGCAGTTTTGAGATGTCACCAGTCAAACATTTTATCTTTGTTTTTTTCCCCTGATGTGCTTAGTTCAGAACTAAGTCTGTACCCTCCAGATTTCTCTCTGGTGTTTTGGCAATTGCCTGTTTACCATCTGCTTCTAACTTCTGCAGCCGTCTCAATTCATCACTCATCTCATCTCATTCCGTGTGCCCTTTGTAGCAAGTGTATCTACTAGTCACAGTACCAGTAAGTCCAGACTTCCAGATTCACTCCTGACTTCCTCATTAGTCTGTGAACTTCTCAGGGGTGAGGACTCTGTCTTTAATCATCTCTCTTTTCTTCTTCTGAATAATTCTACTTCCTAAACTCTGTACCGGTATCACTGCCACTGGGGTAACCTTTCTGACCTCCTTCCTCCTTGAGTTGAGTTAGACATGAGCTTTCATAGCACCACATGCTGATGGAACCTCAGCACTTACTCTAACTGTCTCATTTTTTAATCGTTAGGACTGCTTAATTTTCAGCACAGGATGGGTTCCTCCAGAAAGACCTGTAGAATGAATAAACAAAGGAAATAAGGAAATAGTTTATTTGTACCTGTGAAAAAACGCATGCATTTGAAAAATGAACCCAGATACTGCTGTTGATATAGTGATAAATTAATTTACATTCAGCCTTTTCCCAGTTCCCCTCTCTGTGGCCTCTTCCTACAGACAAGCCCACCTCCTCTGACACCAGTGCCTCACGCCACCTTTGGACATTGCCTTAAGCTCAAGAAGTGTCCATTTCTTCTCTTCCAATCTAATATTAAAAAAAAAAAAAAAACGACCCAGTTGCTATTGAGTTGATTCTGACTCTGGGCAACCCCATGTGTGTCAGAAGGATGCTCCAGAGGATTTTCCATCGCTGATGTTCTGATGTTTTGAAAGCAAAGCGCCAGGTGTTTCTTCAGAGACACCTCTGGTTGGACTTAAACTTCCAGCATTTCAGTTAGCAGCCAGGGCATTAGCCATTTGTATCACCCACAGACTCCCTGTGTTCTTCTATTCCTATGATAATAGCTAGGCGTCAACAAAAGAAAACAGTGTCTTTTAATTCATGTAAAATAACAAAGAACAAATAATAATGACTTAAGCTGATAATTTAACTTTTTCAAATCCATCTGAGTTTAAAAATTAGTAGTGTTAATCCTGAGAAATCCTAATGATAAGATTTGGGGTGTCAGCTCAAAAGTATTTCATAGCTTGCTAGTCTATTCATACACCAACTTTGTATACTGCTGAAGTTTTCACCAGAACATAGGCAGTTATTTGGGGTAGTGGTTATTTGGGGGTGGTGATTACTTGGGGGTGGACCACAGATTGGGTTGAGTATTAGCTTTCTACTTTTCCTCATCATCTCTAGATTTCTAAGCACTCTGGGTTAGAGCTGAGCCTTTACTCAGTACTTCGTGCAATGCCTAGCTCATGGAAAGGGAGCCCAGGTTCCTTTCCAGGCTCATTTCTTGCCAATTTCCTCTGCACACTATGTCCACCCATATTAGCTTTCTTTTGTTGTGAATGTACTGCCAAGCCTCTTCTGGCCTGAGAATATTTTCTCCCCTCTTCCAGGAATACTGTTCCTTCCCCTACCCCCAACCCCAAATAATTTCTACTCATCCTCCCAGCCTCCACTCAAAAGTCACTTTCTCCTAGAAGTCTTCCCTCAGAGTCCTCTAGACTTGATTAGATGTTTGGTTGATATGCTCCCCTAGCATTTTACTCCCTCTGTCTTAGTAGTGGGTAGTAGAGTCAGAGGCAACATAGCATGTTAACAACGTGGAGTTTAGCCAGACTGCCTGAGCTCAGATTCCAGTTTTGCTAATTACTAGCTGTGTGACTTAGGGCAAAGTTTATTTAATTTCTCTATGCTTCAGCTTTCTTATCTATAAAATAGAAATGATAAAAGTACTTACCACATAGAGATTTTATGAGGAGTGAGTTAATACATTTAAGGGGTTTAGAACAAGGCTTGTCAGTATAAATACACACACACTCACTTACACACATATATATTACCCTTATAAAACTTCATAGTTTTGTAAATATCTCTCTTTCCCATATGGAATGAGTCTTTCATAATAACAGTTTTGGGACTTTGTCAGTTTTTCCCACTATTATGTGCCTAAAATGACCTCCACAGTTGCTGGAGTCCAAATCTCATTGCCAGCAGGATCAGGTTTAGGTTCTGTCAATGGGAGGGATCCTTCTAAGACCAAGAGGTAGAAAGGATTAGAACTTCATTGAGCTTTCACACTTGTGTAGGCAGCCTCCATCAGAGTGGGCCACTGCAGCAGTAGAAGATAACAGGATGTTCCAGTACAGCTGTAAACCAATGCATTGTCACATAAATGCAAGTTCCTGCACGTAATAACTTTCTGCAATTTCTGATTTCTGTAGATCAGGCCTGATTGCTCCCACTGGGCCACCCCCTCATCCTCATTTTTGCTTCTGCAATCCTCAAAAATTCTGTAACCTAATGCCTTGCAGGAAGTCTGCCTTGCATTGAAATACCTAGAGTGGTATGAATTTTCCTACTGAACCCTGGCTAATATAGCATCATAGGAATGCACTTAGAGGTTACTCTGAATTTTAGAAAGCAGCCAGATGAATGCAGTACATTCATTCCCACTAATGAAGAAAATTCAAGCCCTGAGTTGCAATATTGAAGGAATCTATGGGCAAAATATTGAATGATGTGGGAAGCATCAAAAGAAGATGGAAGGAATACACAGAGTTACTATACCAAAAAGAATTGGTTTACATTCAGCCATTTCAGGAGGTAGCATATGATCAAGAACTGATGGTATTGAAGGAAGAAGTCTAAGCTTCAAGTAAGAGACTATTGAATAAGTCTAGGCAAGTGATAATAAAGGCATATAAACTTAATAATATCAATTCAGCATTTTTGTTTCAAAGTCAAAGGACCAGGAAAGAATCAAGAGTACAAAGCAGAACATAGGTATAATAACAATAGTTATCGTTTACTGAGAGGCCACTATGAGCTGAGCATGGTTTTGAGGTCTTAAATTAATTTCCTTAATCGCTTCTACAACCTTATGAGGTAGATTATTATCATTATTATTTACCATTTCATATGCCATTTTACAGAGAAAATAGCATAAGGGTAAGATGATCACGCTTTCACTGTTTAATAAACAGGATGGTAGTAAAAGGATACTTCTGATTATAAGAATCAGCCCAAAGCTGGTTCCCATGAGACAGAGGTCAAATATAGCATCATTCTCCAACTTCTCCACCATATCTGACACCAGCTGTTCCTTCCATGGCACTCTTTCTCAATAGGGTTTGATAATTTATTGCAAAGATCACAGAGAACTTATGGATATCTGGAATAACAACTTTAATATAACAGAGAAGGATATAAATACAGAACGTAAACAGAATCGAAGATATACATAGGGTGAGATTTGGGAGGGTCCCAACATGGGTCCTCAACATTTCAAGTGGTCCTGATTGCATCTCAAAGAGGACCTGCTTACCCTTCCCAAAAACCAATGCTGATTGTCACCCATCTGGAAACTTTCAAACAGGAAACTCAATGTTGTCATTTGGCAGCCTCTCAGCTGGCTACTGGCTCCTCCTGGCCAACACCAGGACAGCTCTTGAATTGCCTCTACTCTGTGGGTGGCCATCTGCTCGGGGTGCCCCAGCTCTCAGAGTGTCACAGCTCTGCCTGGGATTCGGTCTTTGCACTCTGCTGTTTTCATCTGGGTCCGCTGGTTGTCTCTGCCTCTTTTGGTACCATCCTAGCTGCTGCCTCCATGGCCCTCACAGACCTGGTGTGGGAGGTGGGAGGGTCTCAGCACAGGGCCCTGTGTCCAAATGATGCACTCCTCTGCAGGCTCTTGTCGATCAAACTCCATATTCTAGGATTTTTATAAGTCACTGCCCCCCACCCAGCCAGTCTGGGTAAAGGTCAACTACAGGGGGCAGTCTGTCAACATAAAGGTCCATTACTGAGTGAGCGCTCCCCAGCCAATCCTGGCAAAGGTCAGTTAGTGGGCAGGACTCAGAAACTAGGACCAAAAAGGCCAAATTGCCTTCTGGCCAGGTAATTCCACACTGCGCAGGTGGTGATTACCTTCCCACTCTCTCCTCCTTAGAATATCCCCGTGAAAACACAGTAAGCTGTAAGAGCTCCAACTTTTTGAATTTTATAAGGCAAAGTCCTTTGGAACCTCCAAAATTAACTTAGAAGTCACTCATAGTGTACATAGAAGGCAATCACAAAGTATGTCCTCTTGTCTCTCAAGGACATAGAGAAGTTTTAATTGTTCTTTCTTCTACTTTTCTTTATGAATTTGCATGAAATTCTGTCAGACTTTGTGCACATTTTCTTGCAACTTTTACATGCATATAAATTTATGATGCTTACTCACTAATAGTGTTCTCTCTCTTCTGAATTGGTATGGAGGGGTCCTTTTTGGCCAGGATTGTTTTATTTCCCCTACGGTAGGCACAGAGAGGTTTAGTAACTTGTGTAAAGTCATATAGCTAGTTAGTGCTAGATTCAGGAATTAAAAAAACAAAACAATAAAGACTTGTTCTTTTTTTTATTATTCCCTCAAGGAAGAAATGAGTGGCACTTGAACAAATTACTAATAACAAAACTTTGCAAATCATGTAGTGCTTCTTAAGTAGAATGCTTTTAATGTGCGGTTTAATGATACAAATTCTTCTCTATTAAGAACAATAAAAAGTTTTACTATGAATGAGATTGAATCCTTGAGAGTAAAAGAAAGAAAAAGTCATCAGTGCAAAGGAGGAATACATACTTCAATTATAAAATCAATACACCAAAGTTTTCTTCACCCTTCTACCTCTCTGTCTCTATGAGTAAAGAAAAGTAATGTTTGGCTTCCTCTGTGAATAATAGCTGTAAATTTGAAACCCATCCCAATATTGGAGACTTTCCATTCTAACATTTAAAAGACAAAGTCTAGGAAATAAACCAAAACACTTTTAAATAGTGTGGGGAAACTGGTAATCTACTTTTCTGGGGTGAGGTGGAGAAAGTAAGATTTTTCATGTGATTGCACCAAATTTTCAAGAAAATATTGGTTTTCAAAGAGAATAATTTTTTCTTGCTGTTTACAAAGCAAAACGGTATTTTATTGGCATATTTTTCCCAAGAATTTTCCTGTAGCTCTTGTTGAGGTTTATCACTCTGCTGTGGGAAGTTTTAAAAAGGAGAGAAGGAATTGTAATTGATTTTACCATAAATGAAAAATGTTCTATTTACAAACTTAAAAGGATATAGATTTTACAGAGTAGAACTGCCCCATAGGGTTTCCAAGGAGCAGCTGGTGGATTTGAACTGCCGACCTTTTGGTTAGCAGCCATAGTTCGCCATAGCTCTTAACCACTGTACCAGGGCTCTGTATATATATGTACATATACTTATGTATATGTATGTATACATATGTTTGTGTGTATGTGTACATATAAAATGAAAGCAAACCCATTGCTGTCGCGTCAATTCTGACTCATAGTGACCCTATAGGACAGAGTAGAACTGCTAGGGTTTCCAAGGAGCTGCTGGTGGATTCAAACTGCCAACCTTTTGGTTAGCAGCCGAGCTCTTAACCACTTCACCACCATATCCATCTATCTTTTGATCTATCGATCGATCTTTCTAGTCAGTAACACCCGAAGTGGTACAACGATTGTGCATCAGTTTTGCTGGTTACAGATGCAGAATTCACTTCAAGAGCACACCCTCTGTCATTCTCTTCATCTTTATATTTTAGAAGTGCAGCTGCTCTGTCACCAGTTTCAGTAAGGAAATCTGTTTTGCAAAACCAAAATAAAGTTGCTCAAATATCAGCAGTCTTGTATGATTCACCCTAACATCAGTTTCGAATGGACTCAGAAAGTTCACTGATTGCTGTTTTCCCATGTCTGTTGTTTCTTTCCTGTGGCTACAAGTATCTCTTCATTCTGCTTTTGCTACTTTCCTTTGCAACTAGAACTGATACTTTTAGGAAAAAGAAACTGCATTGATTTTTAGACCAGTATCAAAGGAAATGCATTCATATGCTTCTTTCTCTCTAATTTTGAAATCTGTAATTTTTCTGTTCCACTATCTTTGGTAGAATAACTGTTGTTTCTTCTGAAAGGGAATATTAAGAGACAAGACTTAGTTATTACAACTTTTTCTTGCTGGGTTTATTAACTTTAATATTTTAGTGCTTATCTTAGTTTTCTAGTGCCGCTGGAACAGAAATAAAGTGGATGGCTTTAAAGAACAGCATTTGTTTTCTCACAGTTCTGGAGGCTGAAAGTCCAAATCAGGGTCTTGGCCATGTCGATTCCTTCCTTGTTGGTTCTTGGTGATCCTCACATGACATCTGTCTTCTTCAGAGTGTTCGTGTATCCCTGTGTCTAATCTGCTCTTTTTATAACTCAGAAGTGATGAGATTTAAAACCTGCCCTACTTGGGTATGATCTAATTAACATAACAGAGAAAACCCAGTTTCCAAACAGGATTACATCCATAGGTACAGTGGTTAAGATTCCAACACATATTTTGGGGGGAGGGGGGCGACACACTTTAATCCATAACAGTTCCATAAACAACTTTCTACTAACCACCATTGACTCCTTATGGTTTTGACTTCAAGTCCACACACGCACGTGCACGTGCACACACACACTTAACCAAGCGGTAGAGGAAAACCACAGGCTCTGAAATTCAAGAGTGTGGGTTCATGTCCTATCTCCATAATTTACTACCTGTGTAATTTTAAAATCTCTTAACCAGCCGCAGTTTCATTTATTGCAGTATGGGAATAATAGTAACAGATAGTTTACAGGTTGCTTTCTGAATCAAATTTGGTAATACATGTGAAAACTTCAGCAGTGTAAAGCAAGGTTTAAATACCATTTAATATATTTGCATATAAAAATACACATCCCAAAAAGAGGTTGTGTCTGCATTTAAAGGCCTTAGATCTTTTTTAACTTACTTTTGGTAACTGTGGCATACGATGATTAAGAATTGATTTGAAAACTATTAAAAGTGATTTCCCTGGACTTAAATGGAATTAAAAAAACCAGACTGAGTAGGGAATATACATTTATGAAAGTCACTGATAATAACCCTTCCACAATACTGAGCAACTGCTGGCCTCAGAGTATTGTCCTTGGTGCTACGAGAGTTAGCAGGAAATGAGGCCTGTGCACTTTAAACAATGGGGCTGATTCTCATTTATTCAGGAGTTCATAAGCATGGGGTGGCCTAAAATGCAGGTGCCTGGTATTGATGGCCACTGTGGCTCCTAAAACCCTTTTGGCCCTATGATTCTGAAAAGGCCATAAATTTGTGTGGGGCGGTGGTGGTGGGAGCAGTGTCAGATGAATGGGCAAGCAGGCTTATTTTCCCCTTTGCAGAATTTTATATAGCAAGCAGTTTGCAGCAATAAAATCCTTAGCAACAAACTGATGCAGACATCAAAGTGATCATTCCTTTTGTAGGGAAGAAAGCCCTCATAAAATATGTGCCTGTTTGAAACAAGTCTTGTTGCTTAGGTGAATTTTTATGGAAAGGTTGGGTGTCAGCTCTGAGACTGAAGAGTTCAAGAAGATGGAAGAATAATTATTATTTTATGTAAGAAATAAAGACAGTTTAGTTTTGCTCCTTCTTTCCCCTTCCTCTTTCATTGTAGAGTGATCATGCCAGCTATCTGTTCAGGGCCAAAAGAACTATGTTTAGAATATTCAAACAGACCTCAAACATGGCTCTACCAGGTTATATCCTCCAATTTCAGGGCTTTTGGTTATCATGACCCCTAGTTTATTATTTTCATGGACTCAGCACCACTCACAATATCACACCTCTATATTGTCATGTCCGTAAGTATCTCCCATGTGAAAGATAGACCCACAAGTCTATCAAAGTAGTAATTTTGGGAGGAATGTTCATATGAGAGATATTGTGAACATACTTTGTAGTGTTGAATTAAAGATACTTTTTTTTCACTTCTAGTTACTCAGTAATTCTGTGTCCCTTACATGTAATATATTAGTTGTTTCTGGTGGAAAGGTTGGTTGTCTAAGGTTGGTGGTTTGGGGGCCATGGGGAATGGCACTTACATTCTGAAACTGCAACATTAAAATACATATCAGTGCCATCAGCTTTGCATAGCATCACAATACTACGCAACATGTCCCAAGAGAGAAATGTGTCATTCCATTGTAGTAACATGTACTAAATATTTAGTGATTTTTATTTATAATATACCCTAACCTGTCCATATCAATATGTCTTTATCATTTTAGGTATCTGTAGTAGGCAGAATAATACTCCACAAAATGTCTGGATTCTATGCCTAACCCCCAGAACCTGTGAATATGTTACGTTACATGACAAAGGGACTTTTCAGGTATAATTAAATTAAGCACATGAGCTATGGAGATTAGCCTGGATTGTCTGGGTGGGCCAAGTCTCATCAGATGGGTCCTTAGAAGAGGGAAATATTTCCCAGCTGTGGTCAGAGGGAGGTGTGACTGTGGAATATTGATCAAATTGATATAATGTTGCTGGCTTTGCAGATGGAGTAAGAGGTACATGAATCAAGGAATGTGTGTGGCCTCTAGGAGCTGGAAAAGGCAAAGAAGTGGATTCACCGCTAGAGAGTATAGAAAAAAAATGCAGCTCTGCCAACAACTTGACTTTAATGAAATGAGACCCATGTTAGACTGACCTACAGAAATGTAACAGAATAAATTTGTGTTGTTGTTAGAGCAACAATAAAAAACTAATATAATATTATTTCCTTGTGGCCTGATTCTTAGATTATAGTTCTCCAACAATGAGGTGGAGAATCTAGGAAGATATATTCTCACAACTTTATCTTATATTCTGTAATATTTCGTTTATTTTCCTCCTTCAAGAGTTAAGCCTACCCAGAAGGCATGAGTCTCATGAGTCTGAGACACATGATTCATGGAAGAACAAGCAGCATGAACATCAGTGTATCTGCATCAAGTCCATTTGCCCCTAACTCCCACACGGGCAACCTGAATGGACCCGAATTGATGGCTGCATACATGGTTTCATTGTAGGAGAGGAAATCTGAGCTTACAAAACCCAAATATTTTATAATGGTAGTAATCATGCCTGCTTTTTGCCCCAGAAGGAGACTGTCTTTACTATACTGGGCAATAAGCATGCTTGCCTTTTGCTCTGGAAAGAGGCATTATCTCTATCTCCCAAGGCTGTTAGAGAACTTGCCTTTTGCTCTGGATGGTAACATTATCTCTATCTTCTAAGGCTATTAACTATGCAAACACAATGGAGAACAAAGGACGGTCTATGCTTGCAAGATGTACACAAATATGGAAGATCCATGGAAAATTGTCCAGTCCTTGTTTTTATATTGCCTTGGTTTGTGGGGAATTTTCCTGTGAGAGTGCTGCAACGTTGGTAGTCTGCTAAATCTGACCCACGAAATCCATTCAGTATTTCTCATGAACATTTAATTAAATATACTGTCAACAGCACTTCAATCAATAAGATGGGGGAAGGTCCTTGTCACCTTGTCATCTTCCCCTGGTGTAGGAGCTTCTGAGTGCAGGGACCTTGGGTACAAAGGACTTGCTTTGCTCCTGGCTCCTCTGTGTTGGTGGCATGAGGTCCCTATCCTCTCTGCTTGCTTCTCTTTTATATCTTGAAAGAGATTGACTCAAGTTACAACCTAATCCTGTAGATTGAGTCCCGCCTCATTAACATAACTACCTCTAATCCTGCCTCATTAACATCGCAGAGGTTAGGATTTACAACAACAACAACAACAAAAAAAACCAAACCCATTGCCGTGGAGTGAATTCCGACTTGTAGTGACCCTGTAGGACAGAGTAGAACTGCCCCAAAGGGTTTCCAAGGAGCTGCTGGTAGATTCAAACTGCTGACCTTTTGGTTAGCCGCAGTAGCTCTAAACCACTGTGCTACCAGGGCTCCAAGGATTTGCAATGCATAGGATAATCACATTAGATCACAAAGTGGAGGACAACCACACAATACTGGGAATCATGGCCTTGCCAACTTGACACATACTTTTTGGGGACACAATTCAATCCATGACAGAGGGGTATTTGTGCAGATGGAGACAAGTGGACAAGTTCTGGATAAATTTTATAAGTAGATTTGGCAGGATTTGGTGATGGGTGAGACATGGGGGATGAGAGAACAAAAGGAATCAAAGATGAATACAAAATTTATGACTTGCACAATTCAGTGTATTTACAGAGATGTAGAAGTTTGGGGTGTGGAGCAATTTAGGGGAAAGTAATTAAAAGTTCTGTTTTGAACACATCTTTCATAATGCCTGGAAGAGAGCAGATGTATTCTCTTCAAACCCTTTTTGTTGTTAGGTGCTGTCGAGTCAGTTCTGACTCATAGTGACCCTATGTACAACAGAAGGAAACACTGCCCAGTCCTGCACCATCCTCACAATTGCTGTTATGCTTGAGCCTGTTGTTGCAGGCACTGTGTCAATCCATCTTGTTGAGGATCTTCCTCTTTTTCATTGACCCTCTACCTTGCCAACCATGATGTCCTTCTCCAAGGACTGATCCCACCTGATAACATGTCCAAAGTTTGTGAGATGTAGTCTCGCCATCCTTGCTTCTATGGAGCATTCTAGTTGTCCTTCTTCCAAGACAGATTTGTTCATTCTTTTGGCAGTCCATGGTATATTCAGTATTCTTCACCAACACTACAATTTAAAGGCATCAATTCTTCTTTGGTCTTCCTTATTCATTGTCCAGCTTTCGTATGCATATGAGGCAATTGAAGACACCATGACTTGGGTCAAGCGCACCTTAGTCTTCAAGGTGACATCTCTTTCCAGAAAGTGTGCACTGGAGTCTTCCAAAGCAAAAGCTGTTTTAAAAAACTCTTAGTGGGTCAGCTAAATGAAACCATCAAGAAAAATAAAGAGAGAATTCTCTTTCCCTCCTAACCTCTCTAAAAAAATTAAAAAAGCATGTGCCACATGGACTTAACTGTGTTTAATTGCTCTTTTCTAACACTGAAATCATGAGCCTTTATACCATGATCCAGTAATGTCTTTGATCTTGATTTTCACCTTCATTAACCTTTTTCTTCAATAGTGGAGTGTTTTGTTGGTACGATGAGGTGTGCGGGGACTGAATGGGACATTACAATCATTTGGGAGGCCTGATTTCCCAGTAATTGTTGAAGTAAGCCAGAAATGCACAGTAATCATATTAATTTCTTCTGATGGACAACTGGTAATAATAGCCAGAATTAAAGATCATTATTACAAAGATCAACCTATTTCTTGAAGTTATTAAAACTTGTGTATAATAACAGTATTGTAAGAGGAAAGAGAGTTTAAGTTTATAAAAATGGTAAGGGCTGGGTCTTCCTCTATTTTCCAAGTGTTCTATGGTGAATGCCTTTTCTTTAAAATAATAAATACACTCGGAATATTCTTTATAAAATTCTTGTGAAATTTTTTCAAATATGTATATATATGTCATATATTCCAATTATGTATATTCCAAATCCATACCCATTGCTGTCGAGTCGAGTCCAACTCATAGCGACCCTATAGGACAGAGTAGAACTGCCCCATAGGGTTTCCAAGGAGCGCCTAGTGGGTTCGAAATGCTGACCTTTTGGTTAGCAGCCATAGTCTTAACCACTACTCCACCAGGGTTTCCAAATATATATACCAAATAAATTTGTAAGCATAACACAAAATTATTTAAGAGTGGCTAAGAAAAGTAGCATTTGGGAATGGTTAGGTAAGAGAAGGTGGTCCCTGGGTGGCACTAATGGTTAAGCGCGCAACTACTAACTAAAAGGTTGATGGTTTGAACCCACCCATAGGCACCTAGGAGAAAGGCCTGGTAATCTGCTTCTAAAAAAACCCTATGGAGTGCAGTTCTACTCTGACATACTTGGGGTCGCCATGAGTCAAAATTGATTCAATGATTAGTGGTTGGTTGGTTGGTTGGTAGGTAAGAGAAGATGTTTAATTTCCCTTTACAACTTATGCCGTTGGTATTTAAAAAAAAATATTGTGGTAAAATATATATAACAGAAAATTTTCCATTTGACCATTGTTAAGTGTACAGTAAGGTAGCTTTAACTACATTCACCATGTTGTGTAACTATCACCACTATCCACTTCCAAAAGTTTTTCTTCATCCCAAAGAGGAACTCAGTACCCCTTAAGCAATAGCTCCCCATTCTCTCCTGTCCCCAGCCCCTGGTAACCACTAATAAACTTTAATCTCTCTTTATTTACCTTTTCTAGATATTTCATATAAGTGGGATCATATAATATTTGTCCTTTTGTGTCTGACTTATTTCACTTAGCATAATGTTTTCAAGTTTCATGCATGTCGTAGCATGTATCTGAACTTCATTTCTCTTTGTGGCTGAAAGAGTTCTTCCATTGTATGTGTATACCACATTTTATTTATCCATTTATCTGTTGATGGACATTTAGGTTGTTTCCACCTTTTGGCTATTGTGGATAATGCCGCAGTGAATATTGGCACACAAGAATCTGTTTGAATCCCTGCTTTCAAATCTTTTAGATATATATGCAGGAGTTGTATGGTAATTCTGTGTTTAACTTTTTGAGGGGGATTTTTAAAATTCTGAATATTTGTTATATAATAACAAATCAAACAAAAAATATTTATAACTTATAGTGTTTTATAATAACAAGAAAAACAAAGAAACATATGACTGTGCAGCATGTGCACTGTACGTCTCTGGGGTCATCTTTCATACAACGTGAACAGGCCCCCTTGGAATTGTACAGTGCACAGCCCACCCAACTGTACAGCTCATGGGATAGCCAGTTCTTCTGATCATTTAAGCAAGTGATTGTGTTGAAATGAAATAAAAGATATGTAGGAGAGGAGTAAATACGTTCGTTGATTTTAAAGGAAAATAAAAGGAGGTCATGAAGGCTTGAATGAACCTCATATTCCTTTTGGCTTGATGGCATACAACAAAAACATAACCTTAGAAAACTGAAACAAATAAAAATGTCTCATTTAATGTTCACATACCCATGTGACTAAATGGGCAGCTTCTGTCCGGAGGTGAGACGGGAAGGCAGAGAGGGTCAGGAGCTGGTTGAATGGACATGGGAAATCTGGGGTGGAAAGGAGTGTGCTGTCACAGTATAGCAAGAGCAAGTAGGGTCAGAAAACAATGTATGCATTAATTTTTGTATGAGAGACTAACTTGAATTGTAAACTTTCACTTAAAGCACAATAAATAAATAAAAATTAAAAAAAAAGTTCACATGCCCATAATATGCAGAATGAATGCTGTGCCATGCATGTTGCTTCATAGACAACATAATCACTTATTAGAAACGGAGGAAAGAAAAGTTCAAGGGCATCCATCTTAGTGGTTGTCACTAGGGAAGGAGGAGGGAAGGACTGGGTATCAGTATCCCCTGGGGAGCTTTTAAAAATTTACACATTCCTGCTCATTTGTCCTCTCAGCTCCTCTTTCCTGTCCTCACCTCCCCTATTCTGAGATTCAGATATGACTTCTCAGGGCAGCATATATCATAAAGGGGTGCGGGGGCATGCAGAGGTGTGTATAGTTTGAAAAATCTTTCAAGTGATTCTGATATTTTTTTCTCACACCCCACTTCTTGCCTTTGTGCCTTCCATATTGAGAACCTTACATGTGAATATTTTAAAAGCAGACCTAGAAAGGGAGTAACTTGTCCAAGTCCACAGAGTTAGCTAATGACAGAAATAGAATTTTGACCCAGGTTCCCTGATTTCTTGGCTAATACTTTTTTCACTTCACTATGTTATTTCATTTTGACTCTGGAATAAAATAAGCTATGCTATGGATTTTCCATTTGTGTATATCACAAATCATACTATCCTTCATTGTAGAACAAAAGGACAAAACCTTGCCAGTGGTATTTGGCTAATAGCTCCTATTAAGATTGCCTGAACTGAAAAAGTCTGTGGCCTTGAAATTTTCTATGGATAAAATTTGTTCCATAACCATTTTATTTTAGCAAAAGTTCTTTGCATTTTTTATAGGTAGTTCATTTAATGTACACATGTGAAGAAAATGGCATGGAAGAAAGATACAATTTAGAATTAGATACATATATATTTATATTTACTATGTAATCTTATCTAGAGGGTTGGTATTCATATCTACTAGAGACAGCAGGATGCTAGCTTGTTATAGAATTAATATTCTAATGTATATAAAGTGAAGGCTTTGGCTACTACTCACATTTATGTAGATGTTAAATATACAATTAGCTCTGTTCTGTCTTTTTCATCAAAAGAAGTATTTTAAACAGCTAATGTTACATTTAAAGAGTAAATTCTAGTGTATACTAAATGAGATTTTAGGAAGTACTTTAAAATATTTTGTCCCTTAGGACCACTGCATTCTTCACGTTGTTTCAAAGAGTGAGCATATTACTATTTTATCACCAAAGAGAAATAAATAAGAATTGGAAAATGGAGATAAGAAATAAATGGGGAGGCAGATGAAGGATGAGCATAAGACTAAGGATAAACTAGGGTAGAATACTGAAAAATCATGAAACACAAAGAAAAGTAGGTAGAAATAGGGAAAAATAATGATTCTGACCCTTATGATTTTTTTTTTTAAAAGGTCACTAATGTTAATGGAAACTGAGATTACTGTGCCTTTTAAGCAATTTCTAGAGCAGAGATGTCCTATTCTAACTCCTTCATAACTTCGCATCTAATTTTTTATGCTTTGTGTTCTGAAAGAACGCTGTAGCCTGAAGAAGTCTTTCAAAAGTACCATTGGTAACATAAAAGTCTGTTGCTTTTATGTTACCAATGGTGCTTTTGAAACACTTTTGAAAGGCAAATAAACAAATATATTAGTTTTTGCTTTAGTAGCTGGTACTTAAGGTTTTTCCAGCTAAATGAGGCAACAGAGTAACAGAACCATTTCTGTGTGCTTATTTATACCCTCTGTCTGTATGGCTCAGCTAAAATCCTACTTCTTTATGAAAAATGTACCTGATTCTTTCTCTCTAGAAGGAATTTTATTTTACTCTATATTTATATTATTTTATCCTGATTATAATACTCTCTGTTATTATTATAATTATGGATTTGTTGGATCTCTCCTATAACCATCCATGTCTGATTTATTTATATATAACCTAGAGAAGGTAGTATCTGGTAGGAACTCAAAAATATTTTTTAAATGAATAAATGAATGAATTTCTAATTTCTTCAGATGGATGCCAGAGAGAAAATTTATTGACATCTATTAAAAATGCCACTGGTTATTTACATAAAATTTAGCTTAAAGAAGAAGGTCTAGGTACATTTTTTTTCCTCTCTCTGTCTCTGTGTGGGTATGTGTGTGACTATTTTGAATAGGTTTATTTGATTTATTAGGGTTGAATAATTTCAAATTCAGGTTGAAATATTTCCATGATGCCAGACTGCTAGCCAAAGTGAAAAATTTTTAATGTTATACCTCTATGTCTATATAACCCTTTGCCGTCAAGTCGATACCAACTCATGGCAACCCTATAGGACAGGATAAAACTGCCCCATAGGGTTTCCAAGGAGCAGCTGATTGATTCAAACTGCTGACCTTTTTGGTTCGCGGCCAAACTCTTAACCACTGCGCCTCCAGGGCTCCATGTCTATATAGGCGGAGCATTTTAACCTTGGTTTTATCTTTTAATGATCCCTAGTGGCGCAGTGGTTAAGCACTCAGCTGCTAACATAACGGCAGTTGGAATCCACCAGCTGCTTCATGAGAGCAAGATGTGGCCAGCTGCTTCTGAAAGATTACAGCCTTGCAAACCCTATGGGGCAGTTCTACTCTGTCCTGTAGGGTTGCTATGGGTCGGAATCAACTCGACAGCAACGGGTTTTGTTTTTGGTTTACTATCTTTTAGAAGCTTACAGTGGTGGGCCATGCAGACATTCCCACAGCTGGCTTTTAACTGTTGTGGTTAGGGCAAGAGACTTTAAGTCTAGGTCCATGAGGTCATTTTAATTTGGTACAATTGTTCAGAGTTGAGTGACTCTTTCGATAGAAGCAACAAGACTTCATGAGGAAGATTGACTCAAAGAAGCTAGGACCTCAAAAGTTATGGGAGTTGCTGTTGTTGTGAGCTGGTGTCTATGCAGTCTCCAACTCATGGTGATCCCATGCACAATGGAATAAAAGGTTGCCCAGTCCTGTGCATCCCCATGAATGGTTGTGACTTGGACTGTTGTGATCTATAGGGTTTTTATTGACTGATTTTCAGAAGTAGATGACCAGGCCTTTCTTCTAAGTCTGTCTTAATCTGAAAGCTCCATTGAAGCCTGTTGAGCATCATGGCAACACATAAGACTCCGCTCACAGACGGGTGGTAGCACTGCATGAAGTACATTGAGTAGATGATAGTCAAAACCAGGTGGGTTCAAACTGCCGACCTTTTGGTTAGCAGCCAAGTGCTTTAACCACTGTGCCACCAGGGCTGCTCCCGTTGGTCATGAAGAGGAAAAGATCATGGTGTTAGGGCGCTGAGGTCCTTTTAAGGAGGAGCAGGTAAAGCAAGAATTTGACTATGTGAAAATGAAAAACTTTTCTTATTTAAGCTTGGCATTTAAAGGCAGAGAAATATTTACGGTTTTTCAAATGCAATGTAAGTGAGTTTTGCACATACCAGACAGCTAGTAGGGTGCTGATGCCAGTCCTTGGTAGGTGGCGTAAGATCTGCTGCCCCAAATTCCCTTCTGTGTTCAGTGCCAAGAAGGAATTGATGGAGGAACCAACCTTGTACTTGAATCCACGCGCTTGTCCGCAGGCTCAAAAATCATTCCCAGTAGCTGGTTCAAATTGGCTGTAATTGAAGAACACTTTCCAGGGAGGTGGGTTTCCAGGCTTCTTAGATATTATCAATTCTTTAGCAAGATGTAATTCTTTAGCAATGTACAAATAGCCAATATGGCCAGGACTTAACATACCTTCTCACGTGAGGGTGTGGTTGCTTTAAAACTGGATAGTTCTCCATTTAATTCAGCACTGGAATGCCAGAGGGAATGAAAATTAAGAGGTTCCATGCATGTAAAAGAAAGATACCTCAAATATACACTGATGACTACAGCTGTCACTATTGCAAATTCTAAACTTTGCAAGAAGGAACTTCTCAAATGCCATTCTCTGAAAAAGCAAGTAGAATGAATTAGGGTTTTTCTCCAGATACAGTAAATTTATCATGTAAAAATAAAACAAAAAAGCTCCTGGAGAGATTTTTCCAAAATCATTTTAAGTTTGTAGGTGTTGAGTATGGACAAAAGACAGACTGCTTTCCTTTTTCCATGTATATACACACACACACACACACATATATATATATACACACATAGGTAGATAGGTGGATGGATGGACAGACGGACGGATGGACAGGCAGATAGATAGATAGGAACCCTGGTCTCTTTCTTCCTCTTAACCTCTCTGTAAAAGTGATTTTTGTGAGAGATGTAGCGTTGAATAGATGCAACTTCAGAGACCTGTTCTGGTCAGAGACATCTAGATGGTAGATGAAGAAACCCCAGCTCCACCAAGACTTTGAAAACGTATCTGAGTGAGACTGAGCAGAGTTAAAACTTGAGTAGGGAGAACTCTGTACATAATTCATTTGAACTTTATCTCACAAGGCCAGGAGAATTTGACTTCTGACTTTAATTTCTTGGATTTTGACATTTGTGGACTTTAATTTGCAAATGGATTTCATTTTTGAACTTTAAAGTCTCTCTCAGAATTTTATAGAGGGAATAGTTTATTTGCAAATTTGAGAGAAGTCTGTAATATTGAAATTTTATTTTTACAACAATTTAATTTTGCCTTTTGATTTCATTGCAGAACCCTGAATAGACTATGCTGGATAATGTGGCTGTGCATAATTTGAGGTGAGATAGGAAATGGAACACAGTGAACTTGTGGCTTGGGGCACAGACTGGCTTAGAAGTTAATTAATTTTCTGTTTATCACTCATGGATTCCATCCATCCTCTCATTTGTTTCATTTAGACATTCAAAGTAACTTACTGATTGGTGAATTTTGGAAGGAGAAACAGGGCAGATGTAGCCTGGCCTCTTCCTCTTCCCTTTCGGGGTGAGGCTGCCTTCAGACTGCACACATTAGCCTCACTTCTTTCTTGCCCACAGTTTTACTGACAGGTCTCTTCTTGGAAAGGCTTTTCATGTCCTTGGGAAGGGAAGAACATTTAATTCTTGGATTCAGTATCAGCAAGGCATTTGCCCACAGATATAAACTACATTCTCCAGCATCAGTTTATCAGTAATAAATGTGATATTTTAGGTCCTTTAACTGGTAACCATTTTATATATTAATTGGCTTAGCATTTAGGTGTGCTAGGGGTGTTATTTATTGGATCCCCTCAAAGACTCCAAAACTCACTATGCCAGAGCTGCTTGCAATTACACATTTCTTTCCCCTGCTTTTCTTGCCCTAGTTTATATTCTTAAACAGGGGTGCATCATACCGTAAATGCTTGATCAACACATTATGTTGTATTCTCTCTACTGTGAACATATGTAATTTCTTATTCTTTCCTCAAAATCAAAGGAGAATCCAACTCTAAGTTCTAGTTCTCTTTTAGCTATAACTTGGACACTATATGTTACTGTTCTTACTATAAACTAAAATTTCAGTGATAAAAAAATAATACTAACAGCGTCCTCGGACCAAAGGCAACAAAAATTATCTTGCTACTCTTAAACATTACCTGAATATTATTATATGGACTGGGCTGGGTACTATATGTATATATTTTTTATTGTGCTTTAGGTGAAAGTTTACAGAGCAATTAGTTTCTCATTAAACAGTTAATGCATATATTGTTTTGTGGCATTGGTTACCAGTCTCGTGATGTGTCAACACTCTTCCCTTCTCAACCTTGGCTTTCCCATTTCCATTCATCCATCTTTCCTGTCCCTTCCTGCCTTCTAGCCTTTGCTTTGAGGCTGGTGTGCCCATTTAGTCTCTTATACATGGTTGAACTACGTGTGTTATTTTTTTATAGGCCTGTCTAATCTTTGGCTGAAGGGTGAACATCAGGAGTGACTTCAGTACTGGGTTTAAAGGGTGTCCAGGGACCATATCCTCTGGTGGGCAGTATAATTTTATAGAGAAACTTTAGGCTAGTAACTTCACCATACTTCACATGGAACTCTCTGATCTTTGGTTGTCACATAAAATATAAGTCCTTCAAGTCTTCTTCTGTGTTCTGTGTTTCTTGTTCTTAAGCTTACCTGCCAGTGCTGCCCTCACTGGCTAAACTTCTCATGCAACTCTTTGAAATGCTGAAGGCAAAGAAATTCCCTAGACCTCTTAGTCATGAAATGCCCCCTGTGTCTTCTGAAACCTGATTTTGTTCTCAGGATACTGCTTCTTTGTAGCCCTTGAACTGAGTCTGCATATTTTCCCCAGTCTACTTGCTCAGCATTGAGGGCAGGGTTGATGTTCCCTTAGTTTCCCAATTTCAATCCCAAATTGTGGCTTCTCCATATTATGTAAAACTTACTTCTCCTTTTCAAGGTTATGTTATCTGCCTCTACGCCCTATGTTGCTATTAGTAACTTTTTACTGGCCTCCTAGGCATTTCTTACATTTCCCCCACATGATTCAGTCTTCCTTTTTCTACTGCAAATGTTATCAATTCCTGGTTAACTTCAGTGATACAAATGAACTGTCCATCACACTGATGCCAAAATTATTTGGCCTCCTAGACTTTAGTGACCTTGTTTTCCATAGTCACACCTGGGACCTGTCAGACCTATCATCACCTGACAGACAAACCTGTTTGTTCTCTGTTTTCTTAAATTCCATTATTCCTGTCTTCAATCACTGCTTGCTATTTTTTTTTTTTTTTAAAAGCTCTTTCACTTCCAGTGCTGTTCATGATCTAGCTCATGGCACATTGTTTTTTAATTTATTACCTCCGGATATTTTTCTTATTTTTTTAAATTAAATCTTTTATTTTTCAGATAATTGTAGATTCACATGGTGTTGTAAGAAATAACACAAAGAGTCACCCTTTACCCACTTTCCCCAAATGATAGGATCTTCTAAAACTAGTACAGTATCACAACCAGGATATTGATATCAATACAATAAAGATACAGACCAGTGTCATCACCGTAAGGATCACTCATGTTGCTGTTTTTGAATAATGTGGAAAATTGTATATATGGATGTAGGGAGAGGGAAGAACCATAGAGCGACTCAGTTAACATCTTTCCGATCACATTCTTTAGGGTTTTTTTAAATGGCAGAAGGTTGAAATCCACATTTTTCAGCTAAGCTTTCCTTTTAGCTCTGTTTATGCATATGGTTTATTTTCTGCCAATCAGATGCATTTTTGCAAGAATTGAATTTGGAGCTGAGTTATATATCACTTTATACGTCCATTTGGCTGCTGTAGATTTAGCAGGTGCTGTACTGCTCTGGATGGAGACATCAGTTACGGAAATGGCTTCCTGATCCACAGATTGAAGCTAAGGCAGCATACTAGAGGAGCCAAAAGTTTTGCTGGTGCATTCTTGATTTCTTTATTCTAGTTAAGGTCATGTTTTCTTGACAGCGGCTTCCTGATCTCCAGATTACAGCTGAGAGAATGTGTTTATGGAGGCAGCAATTGGAAATAATGGTTTCCCAAGGGAGCTGAGGAAATGGGAAACCATTAGTCAATGTTTGAAATTATTCAAATTTCAAACATTCAAACCTTTTTTAAATTTTGAAAAGGCTGAATTATTCAACTGTTAAAGAAAGGTGATATACTTTGGTTTATTTGGTTCATATCATCACTTCGTCTCTTTGGGTTGTTCGTGTTTGTTGTAGTTTACTTGTGAGAATATGGAATTTTAGGTTAGGGAAGGATTAGGAATGGACTTTAGTAAAGTCTAAATTCTGGGCCAACTGAAGGATATTATGCCTGGAAACTTACCTTCACTTCACCTGGTCAAACAATAACAATTCAGGAAAATTCTGGGCTTATTTCTCACCAGAAAAGTGTACCTGCTAGCAGGAAGACATGTTTTTGGAGTCTAAGGAATTGTATGGAGCATTTGGGATAGGGAGCAGTAGGAGAGTAAAAAGCACTCTATGAGAATGGCAATGGGAGCTCTTGCCTGTGCAGAACCAGCACGCTTGCCATTCTACACAGGTGTCTTCTCTTCTTCATCTAAGACTCTACTACCACTTGTGAGTACCTGGGGGGCCTGGGAACTCTGCACTTCCTTCTGAGAATTCTTTCTTTGTTTTATTTAATCGTCACTGTGATTTCCATATTCTTTGCTAATAAAGCAACTTTGTATGTTTTGATTTTATCTAGAGTATCTTATCATCATTCACATAACAACCCCATTGTGTTATGCGATGCTTTCCCAATTTTAAATTGTTTGTGATCCTGTGTATATTCCATGTTATTTTATATCTCCATGCCATTATCCATGTGATACCCCATTCCTCCCTCTCATCACCAGGATATAAGATCAGATTATCTGTGAGATACCACCATCAGAAAGGACTGTTTGAGAAATACTGGAGGAAAGAAAGAATAGCAATAGCAATGATTGGACTAATGTCCTGCTAAGGTGGCAGGTGGCGCTACAGAGCAATCATACTTTATAGAATTGGTGTTAATATTACTTCAGTAGTATCCTAGGCTGTGAGTTCTGGAGACATAGGGTAAGCCACATGAAAGGTGATGGGTATATATCTCAAATAATAGTAATTCCACAGTAAAGGAATATTGATGTAGTGACATTGTAATAATTTCCCCTTTTTCTACTTTACTTTTTTTCTGCTGTTAAAGAAAATGTAATACATTTTCTGTTTACAGATGATAACATTGCTACCCTTTGCTTTCTACTGAGATTTTTTATTGCATTTAGGAGCGAACACACCCCTACAGGGTTAGAATGAGTATAATTGAGAGCTAGCAGAGAAAGAAACTCAATGCAGATATTATATCTTCTCTGTAAAATAAGGCATAAAATATAACTTTACAGAAAGACTTAATATCTAATCTCATACACAAAAGGCTTCTTACATTTCTAACATATTTTTGCAGACACAGAGAACAGGATTTGAAAAACGTATATAAGTATTCTCATATAAATGTGCAAAATTAATTTTGCTACTATTTTGTTGCACTTATTGAACATAAAATGAAGAGATATGCATAATGGTATCCAATATGAAGTGACAAGGTCTACTGAAAGGCAGTAGAGTTTTATGATTAAAAACCAAAAACTAAACCCATTGCCTTAGAGTTGATTCCGATTCATGGCGACCCCATGTGTTACAGAGTAGAACTGCTCCATAGAGTTTTCTTGGCTGTAATCTTTATGGAAGCAGATGGCCAGCCTTTTTTCTGCTGGCCAGTGCGTGGGTTTGAACCACCAGCCTTTTGGTTAGTGGTTGAGCATAAACTGTTTGCGCCACCCAGTGACCTATCTGGAAATGACTTCATTGCTTGTAAGATGTGGGACACTGGGCAAGTTTCTTTTCTGTACCTCAATTTTCTTGTCTGAAAAATTAGTATGATTTAAAATAAAAAACATATGCTCATTGGTTGCTGTGAAGATTAGATTAATAAATATATATCAGGCAGGACAGTACTCAGCTCATATATTTTCATAGATTATTTCTAGATGTTCACACAGAAATTTGGTAGTGATTGTTACCTCTGGGAAATGGAAATAAAAGTCTGGATATCTGTGTCGGGAAAGACTTAGTTTTCAATGTATGTCCTTATACTGTTTACATTTCCTACCAAATGTATTAAATTTAAAAAATCTAATTTGAAAGGACTCAAAATATATGAAAGTACAATGGTTTAGAATTTAATAGCCAAATTGTTTTTATCAGTAAAATCAGAGAAAAATAGATTGCAGAGTTTTATGAGTTTGTTTTTGGACATATGATCATATTGTTTTATAATACTAAAAATTGAGAAAAATGTCCTATCTCTTAGTATCCAATAAAATGTTTGCAGTCCCTTCTTTTTAAATAATATAAATGTTTTTGAACAGTGCATATTTCAGATTTTGCCGATACTTACATATTCCATTATCAATTTGATCTCCTTTGGAGGGCGTCCTTTTTTGGACAATGGGAATTGATATATAACAGTGTCTTTACAACATAGATACTAAAGATAAGCCCAGAAAAGTAGCTTTGGATGTGTAAGTAAAGACAATATAGGGCCAGGCAGCTCTTCCTATGACAATACAAGAATGTTCAGAGGAGCTCTAGTCTAAATGTCAGATCCTTGTGTCCACACTAAAATAGAGTGTTAAGTTTGAGTGTTCTTTGTGGTACCTCTGAACAGGGAAGGACAGGGAGTACATCTAGTTCCCAGGATTTCCATTGCCCACACATATCCCGTCAGCAAAAAGTTTAACCATGAGCGAGAGAAAGAGTCATTATATTACAAAGTTTGGAAAGGTAAGAGGAGTCGGAAAGGCACCACACTGTGGGCCTGTTACATAAATAGATGGGTATGTTATGTAAATGAGGCTAAGATGGCCTCTGTGTATTTATCCCAAGTTGTTTACTTCTTCATGGAAAGCTGAGGCCCGTTAGCCCAAAACAGCCCAGTGGCACCAAACTCAAATATATACACATCCAATTATATTAAAAATAACCCAAAAGAAGCAGATTTTTAGCCACTTAGAGGCCCCTGCTTTATATAACCTTCGAAATTGTGCCCAATATCTGCTTGCCATAAACCACTGCCGTTGAGTCAATTCTGACTCATAGTGACCCTATAGGACAGAGTAGAACTGCCCCCATAGAGTTTCCAAGGAGCACCTGGTAGATTCAAACTGCTGACCTTTTGGTTAGCAGTTATAGCTCTTAACCACTACACCACCAGGGTTTCCATAGGTAAGATAAAAATCCTATAGTTATAAGGACTGTAGGGTGCTGCGCTCTTTTGGAGCTCTCTGACCCAGAGATGCCCCATCTTGCTGCAGGAGTACCTTGGCTAGAGGCACGTAAGCAGTCATCTCCCCTCACCCCCACCTACTTTTTTTCTTCCTTGGGGATTTTTATGCCCTCTTCCTCTTCTTGTGGCTCTCTGCACCCTGCCTCTGGAAGACCTCGTGCTATGGGGAACACCCCTTGAAGCTGCTGTCAATTCGTCGACCCCAATAAGTAGCTCGTTGTTCATTGCTGCTATCTGATGGGTGTATGTTTTTCCTTGATGAATCCCAAATTCCCTTGAACTCACTACGGGGCCTATACTCAACAAGAGGGCTGTCCGTCTCAGAGGTCCTGACATAGTGGAAAGCTGAAAGCAAGGATGTTCTCATTCTTGCCTAGAGGTTTTAAATCTTGCTACACTTGTGATTTAAGCCATCCATTTAATTACCGGTGTCTCTCCCTTTGGCATTACAAAGGCCTTAGAACATCTTGTCCTCACCTAACGCATATGTTTTCCAGATGCCTTTATTCTCACCTTGCACTAAGCATAAAACATTCCTTAATGGGGCTCTGTCTTCCAAATGTCTCAGTGCTTTTTCTTCATTCTCTGGCACCAGACATTTTATCAACTAGTGTAGAGAAAATGCCTTTTCCTGTTACCACAGCAAGCCAGGTGCCAAATATTCATATTTCTTTCAGTGGTAATACACTTGGTATTTGAGCAGTAGGCTGTGGGATTCTCTGCGTATTTGCAGTAAGCTCTGGGAGGGTCATCCTGGCAGGGTTGCAACCTGCTTCCTCCTCTACACACCCCAAGTTAACAGTCAGTGGGAGCACAATGGTGTTCAAATCTTAGGGAATATGTTTCCTGAATTATTTACTTGGTTAACTGCTTAAAGAAAAGGATCCAAAGTAGTGACGTATGAAACACAAGTGAAAGGAGTGCTTCAGTCACCACTAAAAGTCACTATTATTTTTACAAATAAACACATGTGAGATATGGAGCTAATGTTTTATGCAATCTAAAAATTGCTTGGTGCTCTGTAGGCTGAGGCCTGTCCTAGTTTCCTAGGGCTGCCGTAACAAAATACCACAAGCTGTGTGGCTTATAAGAATAGAGATGTATTGCCTCACAGTTCTAGAGGCTGGAAGTACAGTTAGGGTATCAGCTGTGTTGATTCTTTCTGAGGGCTCTGAGAGAGGAACTGTTCCATGTCTCCCTCATAGCTTCTTGTGGCTGCAGGTATTTCTTGGCTTGCAGCTGCAGTGTCACATGGTGCCCTCCCTCTCTCTCTGTGTATCTTCTCTTTTATAAGGACACCAGTCATATAGGATTAGAACCCACCCTACTCCAGTATAACTCCATGTTAACCTAACCACTGCTCCAAGCACACCTTATATATTAGCTCATGCTAATGCTTTCTAGCCAAAGACCACCATAGGGGTGTGAAGCCAGTCCCCGCAGTGGAGAAAGAGCAAACTGCACCCAGAGGAGGTGGCAGTATTCTTAAACTTCCCCTCCATCTCTTTTCAAAGCCTTGTCTTGTTTTCTCTGACAATAACAAAAGAATTCCAGGCATATACTTGGGTAGATGTTACCAGCTGATTTCTTTCTTTTCCCTTTCCACTGATGACCTTGAAACAGAAACAGATATAGCTGTCTCTTTTATGATAAGCTATGTCTTCTAGTCTCCTTTACAGGAGGATATCAACCCTATAGACCCCCTGAGGTCTTGTAGTGGGAACAATGCAAGCTGAAGTCAGTGAAGAGAAAAAGTCTACATGGCATATCTGAGCACTAGAGGATTTAACTTAAAACCAAAAAGTCAACTTATAATCAGGTTATCTTGGGACAAAAAGATGTACAATGACATGAAAATGGAGCCAACTCAAACTGGGGAGAAGTCTTGTGGATATAATCAGTGTGGAAAGTTTTTAGAAGCAATTATAACCTTATTCGGCACAAGCAAAATCACCCAGAAGAGAAGCACCTTGAATGTGTGGGAAAGTCTTCAGTTAACTCTTGTCCCTTAGGAGACATGTGAAAACTCACACTGGGGAGAACCCCTTTGTAGGTTATCATTGTGGATCATTCCTACCATTGTGGAGAGTGTGGAAAATACTTTAGCACCAGCTTTTACCTAAAAACGTGCATAAAGTATACACTAGGGAGAATCTCAGTGAGTGCAACCCCTGTGAGAAAGCCTTTTGGCAGGAATTCCTACCTCAGGGTGTACCAGAGTAAATAAAGATGAGAAGCTCTGTGGGTATGGGAACCGTGGGAGAGTCTTCAGCTGTTACTCCAACTTCAGAAGACACGTGTAAACTCACACCAGAGAGAAGCACAATGATTGCAGTCAGTACTACAGAATATTCATCCAGAGCTCCTCCCTTATTATGTACAAAAATCCTGTCAATGTAAGAAACGTGGGATGTCCGTCATCAATACCTCATCCTTTAGGAAGCATGTGAGAATCCGTGTCAGAGAGAGACCTTATAAATGTGTTCAGTGTGGTAAAGCCTTCAACTGCGATTCTTCAGTCTTGCACAAAAGAATTCAAATACAGGGAAACCTCAGAAATATAGTGAATATGGAATTGCCCTTATTAGTATCCCTTCCTTAGTGGACAGCGAGCTCATTAATTTTCAGTCTTTGTTCACTAATGGAAGCATTTAAGACTAAGTGTTCTTTTAACAATCCCTCTGTCTGTATCATGCAAGATCTCATATGTACTATAAAACTTTTTATTTATAGGATTTTCATTATAGTCTGATTCTAAATATTGTCCAATATTATGAATTATTTTGCTGTATAGGCTATTTGGAAAAAATAATACCAGAAAATTAATATTTTAAGTTACCTTTTGCAGTGGATTTCTGAGTTAATTGCTCAGTAGTCACAGTACATGATGTTTATAATATTAAGTCTTTGGTATTTGTTAAGACAAGTTATTGGGCTCAGGTTGCAGAGAGCATGTAGAGTCAATCTAATAGTCATTCTCTCCTTAATAACAGAACCTCAATTTTGTTTAGGGTAGCAGTGTGACTTCATAAAAACAACACCAACAAAAAACTGCCACCTCCCAGTCTTCCTTGCATCCAAGAGTTGCCGTGTCCACATTTCCATCAATGTGAAATTGAGAGAAGTCACTGGGGACAGAAATGATTGGCTTGTTTCTCTTCTGCCTTTTGCCCTTCCCCCCTCTTTTGTTTTGTTTCTGCCTGAAATCTGGACCCCAAAGGTGAGGCTAGAGGAGCCACCTTGTGGCTACAATGTTAATTAATAGCCACAGGCTAAATGATGATACCTTCGATAGCATATTTGAACCTGCTCTGTCAGTCTTAGATTGCTTACCTTTGAACTTCTTTAGGTGAGAAAAAGAAATTTGCTGATTTAAGCCACTTTAAAAAAATTTTTATTTGAAATAATTATAGATTCACAGGATGTTATAAAAATTGTACAGAGAGGTATCACTAAGTCTTCCACAGTGGTAACATCTTATGTAACAATAGTACAAAATCAGAACCAGGAAATTGACATTGACACTACCCATAGACCGGATTCAGATTTTACCGGGTTTATATATTTTTGTGTACAGGTGTGTGTAGTTCTATGCAATTTTAGCATACGTGTAGATTTGCATCATGACCAGTGCAATCAGGATAAAGAACTGTTCCATCGCCACAAAGATCCCTCATTCCACCAGTGTTTTAAGTTTGCCTTTGTTACTAATAGCTATCTTTGATGCATATAATCTATGGTTACTTGAAAAATAAACTCTGTGTGTGTTGTGTGTGTGTGTGTGTGAGAGAGAGAGAGAATGATAGAAAAAACAAAACAGCTTGAGAGAGAGAGGATGATGGAGAAAACAAAGCAGCTTGATGGGGGTACGCAGAGGGGAAAAGAGACAGTAATTAGAAAAATAAGGAAAGAATGATAGAGGAAAGTAAATCAATAGAAAGCAACTAATGGTACCACTCTAAAAGAAAGTTAAGAAATATAAAACAAAAGAAATTCAAAGCAAGAAGAATGAACAAAGCCTGCAAGAAGAAAAGAGACAGAATGCAAGAAGTCATCATAAATATTAAAGGATGTTAGAACTGAAAGAGGGCACGAACTCCTGCTAATCTGTTTCCCTCATTAATGGAAGAAGGGTCAAAGACAGAGAGAAAAGAGGGAATTCAAAGGGAGGAATGTATAAGGAGAGAATGGGCCATATTTGGGGTAATCAGAAGAGCAAGCTCAATAGCAAATGAAAAAAGAGAGAATAGGAATTGCACAAGGGCAATTCTCTTAGCCTTGTCTAAATGCTTTATTAATTTTAGTAAGAGATTCTAGAAGCTAATATACATTCTGTATAGAAATTGAAACCATCTATATGTATGTATTCCCATGCATCTGTCAGTTTGTCCTACTGTGGTGGCTTACATGTTGCTGTGATGCTGGAAGCTGTGCCACCAGTATTTCAAATACCAGCAGGATGTCCCATGGTGGACAGGTTTCAGCGGAGCTTCCAGACTAAGACTAGGAAGAAGGACCTGGTGGTCTACTTCTGAAAAAACTGGCCAGTGAAAACCTTGTAAATAGCAAAGGAACATTGACTGGTATAGGGCTGGAAGATGAGCCCCTCAGGTTGGAAGACACTCAAAATACGGCTGCGGAAGAATTGTCTGGTCAAAGTAGGGTCGACCTTAATGACATGTGGATGAAGGTAAGCTTTTGGGACCTTCATTTGCTGAGGTGGTGCTACTCAAAATGAGAAGAAAAAGCTGCAAACATCATTAATATTTGGAACATGGAATGTATGAAATATGAATCTAGGAAAATTGGAAGTTGTCAAAAATGAAATGGACTGAGTAAAGATCCGTATCCTAGGCATTAGTGAGCTGAAATGGACTGGTATTAGTCATTTTGAATTGGACAATCATGGTCTACTATGCCGGGAATGACAAATTGAAGATGAATGGCATCACATTCATTGTCAAAAGCAACGTTTCAAGATCTATCTTGAAGTACAACACTGTCAGTGATAGGATAATATATATATGCCTGCAAGGAAGACCAGTTAATACGACTGCTATTCAAATTTATGCACCAGCCACTAATGCCAAAGATGCAGAAACTGAAGATTTTTACCAACTTCTACAGTCTGAAATTGATCAAACATGCAATCAAGATACATTGATAATTGCTGGTGACTGAAATGTGAAAGTTGGAAACAAAGAAGAAGGATTAGTAGATGAAAAATATGGACTGGGTGTTAGAAATTATGCTGGAAATCACATGATAGAATTTTTCAAGACCAGTGACTTCTTCATTGCAAATATGTTTTTTCAACAACATAAACAGTGACTGTACATGTGGGCCTTGCCAGATGGGATACACAGGAATCAAATCGACTACATCTGTGGAAAGAGATGATGGAAAAGCTCAATATAATCAGTCAGAACAAGGCCATGGGCCAACTGCCGAACAGACCATCAATTGCTCATATGCAAGTTCAGTGAAGAAAATTAGAACAAGTCAACAAGAGCCGAAGTACGACCTTGAGTATATCCTACCTGAATTAAGAAACCATCTCAAGAACAGATTTGATGCATTGAACACTAATGACTGAAGACCAGATGAGTTGTGGAATGACATCAAGGACATCATACATGAAGAAAGCCAGAAGTCATTAAAAAGACAGGAAAGAAAGAAAAAACCAAAATGGATGTTGGAAGAGACTGAAACTTTCTCTTGAATGTTAAGTAGCTAAAGTGAATGGAAGAAATCATGAAGTTTAAGAGCTGAACAAAAGATCTCAAAGGGCAGCTCAGGAAGACAAAATGAGGTATTATAATGAAATGTGCAAAGACTTGGAGTTAGAAAACCAAAAGGGAAGAACAAGCTCAGCATTTCTCAAGCTGAAAGAACTGAAGAAAAAAATTCAAGCCTCTAGTTGCAATATTGAAGGATTCTAAGGGGAAAATACTAAATGATGCAAAAGAAGATGAAAGGAACACACAGAGTCACTATACCAAAAAGAACTGGTCGACGTTCAGTCATTTCAGGAGGTGGCGTATGATCATGAACCAACGGTACTGAAGGAAGAGGTCCAAGCTGCACTAAAGGCATTGATGAAAAACAAGGCTCCAGAAATTGATGGAATACCGATTGAGATGTTTCAACAAATGGATGCAGCACTGGAAGTGCTCACTCATCTATGCCAAGAAATTTGGAGGACAGCTACTGACCAACCGACTGGAAGAGATCCATTTTTATGCCTATTCCAAAGAAAGTTGATCCAACTGAATGCAGAAATTATCAAACAATATCATTAATATCACATGCAAGTAAAATTTTGCTGAAGATCACTCAAAAGCAGCTGCAGCAGAAGAGGACATGTTGGATGCCATCCAGTCAGTTGCAACTCATAGTGACCCTATGTGAAACAGAACAAAAACACTGCCGGTCCTGCACCATCCTCACAATCATTGATATGCTTGAGCCCATTGTAGCAGCCACTGTGTCAATCTGTCTCATTGAGGGTTGTGATGGTTAAGATTGTGTGTCAACTTGGCTGGGCCATGATTCTCAGTGTTTTGGCAGTCATATAGTGTTCTGATCACTTCCCTATTGATATTTGATATGTGATCTCCCCCATGATGGGATCTGGTGTGAGTAGCCAGTCAGTTGAAAGGGAGTTTCCTTGGGCATCTGGACTGCATTTGAATATAAGCAGATGTTCTCGCAAGGCTCAGAGCTTTTGCTCGTTCTGGATCCTGCAGCTGGCTCTTGTTCATCTGACTTCCAGTTCCTGGGATTTGAGCTAGCAGCTTACCTGCAGTCTTGCCTGCCAATCTTGGAATTTGTTGATTTTCGCAGCCTGTGAGCAAGAGTCCTACTCTCCAACCTGCCAATCTTGAGTTCGCCAGCCCCTGTTTCTATGTGAATTAGGAGAAGCCTCTATCCTGATTGGTGGACTTGGGGCATTACAGCCTTTACAACCAAGTGAACCATTTCCTTGATATAAATCTCTCTCTATATAAATATTTATATGCTTTACTGGTTTTGCTTCTCTAGAAAACCCAGCCTAAAACAAGGGTCTTCCTCTTTTTCACTTATCCTCTACTTTACCAAGCATGATGTCCTTTTCCAGGGATTGATCCCTTCTGATAACATGTCCAAAGTATGCGAGACAAAGTCTTGCCGTCCGTGCTTCCAAAGAGCATTCTGGCTGTACTTCTTCCAGGACAGATTTGTTCATTCCTTTGGCAGTCCATAGTATATTCAATATTCTTCACCAACACCATAATTCAAAGGCATCAGTTCTTCGGCCTTCCTTATTCCTTGTCCAGCTTTTACATGCATATGAAGTTATTGACAATGCCATGGTTTGGGTCAGGCGCACTTTAGTCTTCAAGGTGACATCTTTGCTTTTTAACACTCTCAAGAGGTTTTTTGCAGTAGATGTGCCCAGTGCAATGCATCCTTTGATTTCTTGACTGTTGCTTCCGTGGGTGTTGATTGTGAATCCAAGTAAAATGAAATCCTTGACAACTCCAATATTTTATCCATTTATCATGATGTTGCTTATTGGTCTAGTTGTGAGGATTTTTGTTTTCTTTATGGTGAGGTGTAATCCATACTGAAGGCTGTGATCTTTGATCTTCGTCAATAAGTACTTCAAGTCCTCTTCACTTTCAGCAAGCAAGATTGTCTTATCTGCATATTGCAGGTTGTTAATGAGTCTTCCTGCAATCCTGATGCCCCATTCTTCTTCATATAGTCCAGCTTCTCAGATTATTTTCTCAGCATACAGATTGAATAAGTATGGTTAAAGGATTCAACCCTCATGCACATCTTTCCTGACTTTAAACCATGCAGTATCTCCTTGTTCTGTTCAAACAACTGTCTCTTGATCCATGTACAGATTCCTCATGAGCACTATTAAGTGTTTCGGAATTCCCATTCTCCACAATGTTATCTGTAATTTGTTATGATCCACATAGTCACATACCTTAGCATAGTCGATAAAACACAGGTAAACATCTTTCAGGTATTCTCTGCTTTCAGCTAGGATCCATCTGACATCAGCAATGATATCCCTAGTTCACATCTTCTTCTAAATCCGGCTTGAATTTCTGGTAGTTCCCTCTAGATGTACTGCTGCAGCCGCTTTTGAATGATCTTCAGCAAAATTTTACTTGCATGGGATCTATATGAGTCGTAGTGGACTCGACAGCAATGGTTGAAGGTTCCCTTGCACGTCACTAAATAGATTTAGTTAAAGTATTTATTATCTAAATTGTGTTCAGTAGCTCCACTACTTGGCTGAGTATCACTTGGGAACTGAATAAAATTAAGAAGATTCTTGCTATTATCATTTATAATAATTGATAAGATTCTTCAGTTTTTGTATAACATGTAAAGAACTTGTGAAGATTAAATGTCTCTATGACACAAGGAAACACTGGTGGCGTCGTGGTTAAGAGCTATGGCTGCTAACCAAAAGGTTGGCAGTTTGAACCCACCAGGCACTCCTTGGAGACCCCATGGGGCAGTTCTACTCTGTCCTACAGGGTCGCTATATGTTGGAATCGACTCAATGGCAACAAGTTTGGTTGGTTTGTTTTTTTTTTCTATGACTCAAATCCTTATGAAACCATCATAAGGGAAGTGGTGAGAACATTTAGAAAATCTGTTTTTACCCAGACTGTACATTTCGAGGAGTCCTGCTGGCTCAGTGGTTAAGAGCTACAGCATGCTATGGCTGCTACCTAAAAAGGTTGGCAGCTGGAATCCACTAGCCACTCCTTGGAAACCCTATGGGGAAGTTCTACTCTGTCCTAACAGTTAAGAAGCTCATAGCCTCCAAGTCCATCAAAATCTCTCATCAGAAGTACACAATTGGCCTATATGTCCCAGCATATCACCGTCTTCCCAGACACAAGTCTCTGCATCTGAGCTCTGCTGCTGGCTCAGCACACACAGGCCTGCATCTGCACTCTTCCTGCTGCCCCCGTAAAAAGCCGTTGCTGTCGAATTGATTCTGACTCATTGCGACCCTATAGGACAGTGTAAAACTGCCCTATAGAGTTTCCAAGGAGTGCCTGGTGGATTCAAACTGCCGACCTTTTGGTTAGCAGCCATAGCACTTAACTGCTATGCCACTAGGGTTTCCTTCCTGCTGCCAGGGTTCTAACTATACACACAGTTTTCAAAAAGACTGTAGTTCCCTCACCCACTTGAGATGAGAAATAACTCAACAGGCTCATCAACCAAAGCCATAGCCAATTTTTTTCTTTCTTTTTTTTATTATACTTTAGATGAGGGTTTACAGAGAGAACTAGTTTCTCATTCAACAATTAGTACACATATTGTTTTATGACATTGGTTAACAACCCCACGACATGTCAATACTCTCCCTTCTCAACCTTGGGTTCCCTGTTACCAGCTTTCCTGTCGCCTCCTGCCTTCTAGTCCTTGTCCCTGGGCTGTTGTGCCCCTTTAGTCTCGTTTTGTTTTATGGGCCTGTCTAATCTTTGGCTGAAGGGTGAACCTCGGGAGTGACTTTATTACTCAGCTAAAATGGTGTCTGGGGGCCATACTCTTGGGGTTTCTCCAGTCTCTGTCAGGCCAGTAAGTTTAGTCTTTTTTTGTGAGTCTTGTTTTTTGTTCCACATTTTTCTCCAGCTCTGTCCAGGACCCTCTTTTGTGATTCCTGTCAGAGCAGTCAGTGGCAGTAGCTGGGCACCATCTAGTTGTACTGGACTCACTCTGGTGGAGGCCGTGGGAGATGTGGACCATCAGTCCTTTGGACTAATCTTTACCTTGTATCTTTAGTTTTCTTCATTCTCCCTTAATCCTGAAGGGCTGAGACCAGTGGAGTATCTTAGATGGCCGCTCACAGGCTATTAAGATCCCAGACGCCCCAGACGCTACTCATCAAAGTAGAATGTAGAACATCTTCTTTGTAAACTGTGTTGTGCCAGTTGAGCTAGATGTTCCCTGACACCATGGTCCCCACAGCCCTCAGCACAGCAGTTTGGTTCCTCAGGGAGTTTGGATGTGTCTGTGGAGCTTCCATGACCTTGCCTTGTACAATTTGTGCTGGCTTCCCCAGTACTGTGTACTGTCTTACCCTTCACAAAAGTTACCACTTATTTGTTGTCTATTTAGTGTTTTTCCATCCCCACCCCACCCGTCCCTCGTAACCATTTGTCATGGATTGAATTGTGTCCCCCCCAAAATATCTGTCAACTTGGCTGTGTCATGATTCCCAGTATTGTATGATTGTGTACCATTTTGTAATCTGATGTGATTTCCTCATGTGCTGTAAACTATATCACTATAATGTAATAAGATGGATTATCGGCAATTATACTGATGAGGTATACAAGATTGGATAGTGTCTTAAGCCAATCTCTTTTGAGATATAAAAGAGACAAGTGAGCAGAGACACATGGGAAAGCAGTGCCGGGAGCAGAGTGTGTCCTTTGGACCTGAGGTTCCTGTGCAGAGAAGCTCCCAGACCAAGGGAAGATTGATGACACGGACAGAGCCGACAGACAAAGCATTTCCCTGGAGCTGATACCCTGAATTTGTACTCGTAGCCTACTAGACTATGAGAGAATAAATTTCTCTTTGTTAAAGCCATCCACTTGTGGTATTTCTGTTGTAGCAGCACTAGATGACTAACACACCATCAAAGATTGTTTCTTTTTGTGTGTAAACCTTTTCATGAGTTTTTACAGTAGTGGTCTCATACAGTATTTGTCCTTCTGTAATTTACTTATTTCACTCAGTATAATGCCCTCCAGATTCATCCATGTTATGAGGTGCTTCACAGATTCATCTTTGTTCTTTCTCATTTCATAATACTCCATTGTGTGTCAGTACCATAGTTTGTTTATCTATTCATCTGTTGATGGATAGGCATCTAGGTTGTTTTCATCTTTTTGCTATTGTGAACAATGCTGCAATGAACATGGGTGTGCATATGTCTGTTTGTATGACGACTCTTATTTGAATCATTTTGCATTCCCATCAGCAGTGCATAAGAGTTCTGATCTCCCCACAGCCTCTCCAACATTTGTCATTTCCAGTTTTTTTGATTCATGCCAGTAATGCTGGGGTGAGATGGTATCTCATTGTGGTTTTAATTTGCATTTCTCTGATGGGTAGTGGTCGCGAGCATTTCCTCATGTGTCTGTTGGACTCTTTAATGTCTTGTTTGGTGAAGTGTCTGTTCATTTCCTTTGCCCGTTTT
>NW_004444228.1:651737-653083 GCF_000243295.1 Trichechus manatus latirostris | reverse complement strand
GTTGTTCCCAGGTGTTGAAGTACAGCCTGGCTTGGAGGCCTAGAGGTATTCAGCGCCAGGTGTCCAGGGGACAGGAAGAGAAGGAAGGTGTAGAGATATGAGAAACTGAGTAATGAAGAAAGGCAAAAAGGGAAAAAGGGAAAAGAAAACAAAACAAATTAAAAAAAAAAACAGAACAAGAAAACCACCCAAAAAAGCAGGAAAAAAAAAAAAACGCGAAGAAAGAAATGCTCTCAGGGATCCCTCTGTGTGGCTGCACAAGCTGAGGCGGTAGGTCCCAAGCCACACAGCACCACCTGGCCAGAACGGGCTCCCAACTCGGGAGAAGAAATAGAATGCAAACAATTGAAAACAAACAAACAAACAAAATCCCCGGGATCCCACCAGCATGGCAGCACGGACCAGGAAGCAGTTCCACACTTGAATGGAGCTCCACAGCCACTTAGGAAGAAGCAAAGATGGCGCACAGAGCCAGGTATTTGAGCAAAAGGAAGGGGAGGTGGTGAGAGGTAAGGAAGAAATCAAAAGAAGCAGAAGAAAGCAACACCAGCAGCCAACAAATGGCACTCAGGGAGTCGGCCCCTGCGAGCGGATGGAATCTAAGTAGCTGGTGCTTCCCAGCCAAGAGACTGTGGCCGCAGGAAGCAGAGGACGCTGAGTGGGGGTGAAGAAGGGTGGGAGTGGGAAAGCATATATCGCCAGTGACGGCTGTTCTGTCTCCTGCTGGAAGCCCCATGAAGCTGCTTTCTCGTAACCCCTATTTGCTGGTCTCTGATAGGAGTCCAGGATGGCGGATCCATACTGCATTAGCTGATAGAGGACGTCTCCATGTATGTCTCCTCGCTCTCTGTTCTCTGTCAGTTTCTTATTCTATTTGGTGCTTGGCTGAGTTCTTTATCTCTTCCTTTGATGTTTAGGATTTCAGAATTGCTGTTTTCTCTGTTTGACTTAGTTTTTCGGATCTTTGCTGTGGAGGGAAGGCGTGGTGCTTCTGCCTAGAGTGCCATGTGGCTGGAAGTCTGGTGAAGTCTTTTGATGAGCATAAGTGTTTAATTTTTAGATGATACCAGTTATCTAGCTTATCTTATGGAGTTTACGTGTTGTTGGTTATGGTTTGTATCCTGCTAATGCTGTGTATTAGGGCCTGTAGTGTTGATCCTATTTTTTCTTCTATGAACTTTGTACTTTTTGGCTTTATATTTAGGTCTCTGATCCCTTTGAATTAGTTATTGAATATGGTGTGAGGTATGGGTCCTATTTCATTTTTTTTGCAGATGGACATCCAGTTTTGCCAGCACCATTTGTTGAAAAGACTGTCTTTTCCCCATTTGATGGACTTTGGGCCC
>NW_004444228.1:605274-651455 GCF_000243295.1 Trichechus manatus latirostris | reverse complement strand
CTTTGGGTTTCTTGCAGTAGTGTTTTGTAGTTTTCTTTGTATAGGTCTTTTACATCCCTGGTTAGATTTATTTCTAAGTATTTTTTTTTTTTAGGAGCTATTATAAATGGTATTGTTTTCCTGATTTCCTTTTCATCGTTCTCTGTATTGGTGTATAGGAATCCAACTGATCTTTGTATGTTTATCTTGTATCCTGCTACTGTGCTGAATCTTTCTATTAGTTCCAGTAGATTTCTCATGGAGTCTTTAGGATTTTCTATGTATAGTATCATATCATCCACAAATAGGGACTGTTGAACTTCTTCATTACCAGTTTGGATGACCTTTATTTCTTTTTCTTGTCTTATTTCTCTAGCTAGGACTTCCAGCACAATGTTAAATAGGAGTGGTGATAAAGGGAATCCTTGTTTTGTTCCTGTTCTCAAGGGGAATGTTTTCAGCCTTTCTCCATTAAGAATGATGTTGGCCATTGGTTTTGCATAGATGCCCTTTATTTTGTTGAGAAGTTTCCCTTCTATACCTATTTTATTGAGCGTTTTCATCAAGAATGGGTGTTGGACTTTGTCACATGCCTTTTCAGCATCAATTGAGATGGTCATGTGATTCTTTTCTTTTTTATTATTTATGTGGTGGATTACATTGATTGATTTTCTAATGTTGAACCATCCTTGCATACCTGGTATGAATCCTTCTTGGTTGTGGTGTATTATTTTTTTTGACATGATGCTGAATTCTGTTGGCTAGAATTTTGTTGAGAATTTTTGCATCTGTATTCATGAGAGGTATCGGTCTGTAATTTTCTGTTTTTGTGTTGTCTTTGCCAGGTTTTGGTATCAGGGTTATACTGGCTTCATAGAATGAATTAGAAGTGTCGCTTCCTTTTCTGTGTTCTGAAATAGTTTGAGTAGTACTGGTGTAAGCTCTTCTCTGAATGTTTGGTAGAATTCTCCAGTAAAGCCATCTGGGCCAGGGCTTTTTTTGGTTGGGATTTTTTTTTATTACCTTTTCAATCTCTTCTCTTGTTATGGGTCTGTTCAGATTTTCAACATCACTTTGAGTTAGTGTGGGTAGGTAGTGTGTTTCTAGAAATTCATCCATTTCCTCTAGGTTTTCAAATTTGTTGGAGTATAGTTTTTCATAATAGTATGGTATGATTCTTTTTATTTTATTTGGGTCTGTTGTAATGTTCCCCATTTCATTTCTTATTTGGGTTATTAGCGTCCTCTCCTGTTTTTCTTTTGTCAATCTGGCCAGTGGTTTGTCGATTTTGTTGATCCTTTCAAAGAACCAACTTTTGGTTTTGTCAATTCTTTCTATTGTTTTTCTATTCTCTGTTTCATTATTTCTGCTCTGGTCTTTATTATTTTCTTCTTCTAGTGGCTGTGGGCTTTTTTTGCTGTTCACTTTCTATTTGTTCGAGTTGTGTAGTTAATATTTTGATTTTGTCCCTTTCTTCTTTTTTGTTGTATGCATCTATTGCTATGACTTGTCCCCTGAGGACTGCTTTTGCTGTGTTCCAAAGGTTTTGTTATGATGTGTTTTCACTCTCGTTTGATTCTAGGAACTTTTTTATTCCATCTCTGATTGCTTCTGCTATCCAGTAGTTTGTAAGCAGGGTGTTATTCAGTTTCCATGTAATTGATTTTCTTTCCTTGCTCTTCCTGTTGTTAATTTCTACCTTGATGGCATTGTGGTCAGAGAAGATACTGTGTATTATCTCAATGCTTTGAATTTTGTTGAGGGTTGCTCTGTGGACTAAGATGTGGTCTATTCTGGAGAGCGTTCTATGTGTGTTGGAAAAGAATGTGTGCTTTGCAGCTATTGTGTGTAGTGTTCTATATATGTCTGTGAGGCCAAGTTGGCTGCTAGTGCACTTTAATTCTTCTATATCTTCCTTGAGTTTCTTTCTAGATGTTCTGTCCTTTACTGAGAGTGGTGTGTTTAAGTCTCCTACTATTATTTTGGAAGTGTCAGTATCTCTTTTCAGTGCTGTTAGAGTTTGTTTTATGTATTTTGGAGTCTTGTTTTTTGTTGAGTAGATATTTATTATGGTTATGTCTTCATGATGTTTTGTCCCTTTAATCAGTATATTGTTTCCTCCTTTGTCTTTTATGGTGGATTTTGTTTTAAAGTCTATTTTATCTGAGATTAGTATTGCCACTCCTGCTCTTTTTTTTTTAGCTGTTTGCTTGATATATTTTTTTCCATCCTTTCAGTTTTAATAAATTTACATCTTTGTTTCTAAGGTGTGTCTCTTGTAGTCAGCATATTGATAGATCCTGTTTTTGTATCCATTCGGTCACTCTCTGTCTCTTTATGGGTGCATTTAGGCTATTTACATTCAGTGTAATTATTTATACGTGTGAGTGTATCACTGTTATTTTGTAGTGCTTTTTTTGTGCTGCTGACATTTTCTTTGTTCCTCTTACTCTCCTGTGCAGAAATCCTTTTGTTTGTGGATTTTTTTTTCATTTCTTTTGTTTTCGTAGATTTTGTTTTTACTGAGACTTTATGTTTTTCTTCTTTATTTTGATACATAGGTTTGTTAACTTTCTTTGTGATTACCTTGAAATTTACCTGTGTCTTCCTAAGTCTGAACCAGTCTATTATTACTTGATATCACCTTGCCTTCTTCTCCATTAGAAAGTTCTATAGCTACACTGTTTATTCCCTCTTTTGTTGTTCTGACATTGTTGTTATTTACAGATTAACCTCTCTGGTTCCCTGTTGTAATTCTTTTGGTTTTGGATAGTCCTTGAGAGTTCATTACCTAGATTGGTATCTGGCTGGTAAAATCTTGCATCCTGTGTTCGGCTGTGGTCTGATGTTGTTTGTTCTCAGACTGAGGGACTCTTTTTAATAATTCTTGTAAGTTTGGTTTGATTTTTACATATTCACTGAATTTCTGTTTATCTGGAAGTGTCCTAATTTCACCATCATATATGAATGAGAGTTTTGCAGGATATATTATTCTTGGTAGAAAAATTTTTCTTTCAAGGTTTTATATATGTCATCCCGTTGCCTTCTTGCCCATATGGTTTGTGCCAAATAATCAGAGCCTAATTTTATTGTTTCTCCTCTGTATGTGACTTTTCATTTTTCTCAAGCTGCTCTCAGGATTCTTTGTCCTTGGTTTTAGCAAGTGTGATTATGATATGCTTTGGTGATTTTCTTTTGGGGTCTATGCTATGTGGGGTTCATTGAGCATATTGGATGGTCATCTTGTCATCTTTCATGATAATGGGGAAGTTTTCTGTCAGCAGTTCTTCAGTGGTCTTCTCTGTTTTCTCCTCCTGTTCTGGAACTCTGATCACTCGAAAATGTTTGCTTTTGATTGTATCCCACATAATTCTCAGGGTTTCTTCATTTTCTTTTTTTTTTGTCTGATTTTTCTTCACACAGAGTTGTATAGAAGTATTTGTCTTCAGTTTCATTGATCTTGTCTTTCATAGTTTCAAACCTGCTCCTCAGCCCTTCTATGACACTGTCTATTTCAGAAATCTTGTTTATCTTTTGAATTTCTAACTGTTGTTTTTGTATGATTTCTAGTTGTGAATTTGCTTGGCATTTTGTTCCTTAATTTTTTTTTCTGAATTCTTACATTTTTTTGTCTGTATTTTCGGTGAATTTGTTTTTTCTATGAATTTGTAAATTTTTTTTCTCATTTTTGTCTGCTTTTTGCTTCAACTCTTGGATATCTCTGAATATTAGTGACTTTAATTCCCTATCAGGTAGTTCTAGTGCTTTTTCTTCTGCTGGAAAGTCATCTGCTGTTTTATTTTGGACACCTACTGAAACCATCCTGTCTTGTTTTTTTAATGTGTTTTGATATTTCCTGTTGTGTTTGGGACATTCAGCAGTTATTTTCTTCATTTATTTATTGTAGATTTGTTTGTTGCATTCTGCTTTTTTGTTTAATTATGTCTTAGCAGGCGGGCTATGCGTTCTTTGTTGTTTGCTCATCTGTGAGCCTACTTTTCACCTCCATGTCCAATGGGCAGGATCATTCTCTCAGATGTGGTATGGCAGAGCAGGTCCAGCTGAAGGGGAGGGGCTGAGATGGGTCGTTTGTGGCAGATACTAGGGCCGACAGGGGGGCCAGGAATCAGTGCAGGTCAGATTCTTGTAGGCCATTGCTTGTGCTCGTCAGGGGTGTGATGTTCAAAGCACGGTGTAGGTAGGCAGGAAGGAGGGAGAAGATTGTGATATGTGAAGTTAAGATGAGTATGGGAAGGAGGAGAGAGAGGAGAGAGAAACAGGAGTGCAAAACAAACAAACAAACAAAAAGAGTGCTCAGGGAGCTTGGCAATGGAGTGGAGAGATGAGAAACCAAGCAATGGAAAAAAACAAACAAAAAAAAAATGAAAAAGGGAAAAAATAATAAATAAAAATTATAAAATGAAAAATAAAGAAAAGCAAAGTTCCCAAGGATCCCACCAGTGCAGCTACGAAGACTGGGGAAATGGCTCCCAGGCCACAAAGTACAGCCTATCTAGAAGGGCTACAGATGTCACACAGCGCCAGGTAGTCAGGATATAGGAAAATAAGGTAAGTATAGAGAGATGAGAAACTGAGAAATGAAGAAAGACAAAAAGGAAAAAAAGAGGAGAAAGAAAAAAGAAATGCCCCCAGGGATCCCACCAGCATGGCTGTGTAGACTGGGAAAGTAGCTCCCAAGCCTTGCAGTACTGCCTGGCTAGAAGGGGCTCCCATGCTGCGAAAAGAAAAAGAAAACAAACAAACAAACAAAACAAAATAGAACAAAGCAAAAGAAAACAAAACAAAGAAAACTTTGGGGATTCCATCAGTGTGGCGACGCAGGCCGGGAAGCAGTTCCCCAGTCGAGTGGTGCTTCACAGCCTTTCAAAAAGAAGCAAAGAGTGCACACGGAGCCAGATGTTCAAGAGAAAGGAGGGGAAAGTGGTGAGAGGTGGGGAAGAAACCAAAAGAAGCGGATAAAAGCAAGACCGGCAACAAACAAATGGCACTCAGGGAGCCAGCCAGTGTGGGCAGGGTGAATCCAAGTGGCACGTGGTTGAAGCTGGTGCCTCCCAGCCAGGAGACAGTGGCCAGTGGGAAGCAGAGGAGGCCGAGTGATGGGGGAAGAGGGGTGGGGGGTGGGAAAGTGTATATTTCTGGTTACTGGTTGTTCTGTCTCCTGCTGGAAGCTCTGTGAAGCTGTGTTCCTGTACTCCCTGTCTGCCAAACTCCAGTATGGGTGGGGTGAATCCAAGCTGCATGGATCGTGCACTTCTTGACCAGCCGAGTTACCGGAGCCATCTAGGAATCAGCAGAGGTAGAGCAGAGGGGTGAAGGATGGGGAGTGAAAAAGTGTATATTGCTGTTTTCCAGGTGGTCTGTCTCCTGCTGGGAGCTCCGTGAAGCTGCTTTCCTGTACTCCCTGTTTGCCGATCTCCGACAGGATTCCAAGATGGTGAACCTGTGCTGTGTTAGCTGATAGGGGACCTCTGCACGTATCTCTTTTCACTCTCTGTTCTCTGTCAGTTTCTTATTCCTTTCGGTGCTTGATGTAGTTCTTTATCTCTTCATTTGACGCGTAGGGTTCCAGGATTGATGTTTGTCTCTGTTTTACTTAGTTTTTCAGGTCTTTGCTGTAGAGGTGCAGTGTGGTGCTTCTGTCAGTAGCACCATGTTGGTTCCGTCTTTCCATCTTCTTTTAATGCTTCCTGCATCATTTAATATTTTCCCCATAGAATCCTTCAATATTGCAACTGGAGGCTTGAATTGTTTCTTCAGTTTTTACAGCTTGAGAAATGCCAAGCATGTTCTTCCATTTTGGTTTTGTAACTCCAGGTCTTTGCACATTTCATTATAATACTTTGTCTTCTGAAGCCATTCTTTGCCCATACATATGGCAATGCATATTGTGATATGTACAGTGAAAGAAACTATGTTTTTAAATGCTCTGGAAATGGTAAAATTCATTAATTATGCAGAAGATATCTAAATTAGCTAATTCTTGTGGGAATAGGAAAAAATGAAACATAGGTCAAAATAATTACTATCTTAAGAGGTCAGAAAGTGATAAGACTTAAAAAAATATCAAGTCAAGAGAATTCTCAAAGAGAAGTGTAAAACATGAGGTTTAAAAAGCAAAATTGATGCTCTCCACTGCAAGCTCAAGTAATTAAGTTATAGATTGAAAAAGTAAAGGTGAAGAAATTGAGATAAAATTAGCAAAATCCAAGAACAAAAGAAGAAAGTTATTGGTAGGTTTACGGTTATGAAAATGGAAATCAGATCAAGAAAGACTAAATGTACTTTCCACATAGATACAATTCTTGATGATTGCCTGGGGCAACTTTTGGGTGCAGTAAAATGTTATAAAAATATAGAACTGTAAAAATATTAACATGTGAAAACTAAAATGAAACAAGAAGAATTACCAATTAATAAGGATACCTTAAAAGGAAAAGAGAGGATATTAAAAAAAGATAAGTACAATTACAAGATTTTGTACGGGGATGTTTTTGTAGAGATTGTTAAAAGTAGCCCGTATCATGAGCATACAGGGTACAGAAATATATCAATAGCCCAAAAATAGATGATTTATGTGGGGAACTTAAGGAAAATGGATTAAAAGAAGAAGGTGGGAGAAATATTTGTTTGTATCATTAAATACTTCTGCTTTGATAAGTTTTGATTTTCTCTTTAAGATCATGGTATGTCAGTTAACTTAGTGGAATATGAGATTTTATTTAATTGATTAATCAGCATCTGTATAATAAACCAGAAAAAATTCATTGCTGTCAAGGCGATTCCGACTCATAGTGACCCTACAGGACAGAGTAGAACTGCCCCATAGGGTTTCCAAGGAGCGGCTGGTGGATTCAAATTGCCGACATTTTGGTTAACAGCTGAGCTCTTAACTGTTAATAATAGTGCATATTATTCTGATAGGCAGGGTAACATAATGGAATAAACATGGATTTTGTGTTTTGGTACACCTGGGTTCAACTCCCACTTCTACTATTTACGTATGTGTGAGTATGTGACTATGCAACTTTGGGCTAATTATTTAAACTTTTCTGAGTTTATACTTTTTTTCACCTGGAAAAAGAGAAAAATAGCAATAATAATCTTTCGGATTATGAGGAGTAGAGATAAAGTATGTACAATAAGTTAGTACGAAATCTGTGGAAGTCATTCAATAATTTGTTCTTTCGTCTCTTCCAAATTGTACATTTTTCTTTGCCCTCTTTCTGGTATTGGTTGTATCTTATAAGTGTTAAAAGAAACTTGCTGGTCACCAAACCAAGGAGTAAGTTTTTGTTGGCCTTTGTTTGTGAGAACACAGGTTTTTACAGAGGTTCCTGTCCATCTGATTGTCATGTCAGTAGAGATACTTATATTGATAACTGCACAGGCAATTGAATTTTAACTTAATTCTGGATTCTTAATTTTTGCTTAAAATGTCTCTGAAAAGATTGCGTTGTGATGTAGCATTGAAATGTAAAGTTACATTGTGTACAGAAGATTGCCTGTCACAAGCCAAGTAATTTAAAGGCTAAAAAAATGTTTCAGAATAGAGCATCGAATTTTTCAAAGGTTGGAAAGGTTGGAGTGACTGATTAGTGCGTCATAAAGGACTATATCACTTAGGTGCCCATCAGCCATCTGTCAAAAACTTTCACGTGATGAACAAGAGAAGTGTTTAACTTCCTCTGGTATACTTCAATTGAAGAAAAATAATTGAGATAACCTAATAGTAATTACAGAAAAAAAAAAAAAAACAAAAACCTGGAATTCTACAATATGCCTTATTGTCTAGCCAAAAAGACATAAAGCGGTAAAGAATAGGAGCAATAGCTAAAATCTGTAGTCTCCTTGAGGCTCTACTTCCATGTTTGTTTTAAATTTATTCTTCAGTTAGTTTCATAATACCTTCTGTGAGCTAGGCACTTTTAAGAACTTTATAACTATTAAGCTATTTTATTTTTCTAACAACCTTTTGAGGTGAGAACACCTGTTCCCTCCATTTTACAAATGAGGATGCTGATGCACAGAGAAGTTACATGACTAGCCTGAGGTCACACAACAAGTGACAGAGTCGGGATTCAAACCCAGGCAGTCGGACTCCAGATTTTATCTTAATCACTAAGCACTGCTTGTTTTGAGACCTTAAATGTAAAGAAGTATTTTTCTCAATCTATCTTACCGGAATTCTTTTCCCTAGAATTTATAGAGTTTACTATATCACGTGCCCTATTCTAAGCACTTTTCATGTATAAGGGGTTTAGAACAAGCTCAGGAGGTACATAACATTTTTCAGAGCTACAGAGAGCTGAGGTTACTTGTCTAACAGCTTGGTTTGGATTTGAAATTAGATGGCCTGGCTTCAGAGTATTGTGGTATAGGACCTAAAATTAAGGCCCAATATTTCACCTTGACATCTGGTGAAATCAAGAGGGCCTCACCTGGCCTAACTACAGGTTCCATTCCTCACTCTGCTCTCATGGATAGTCTCCTGGCCAAACAGCCCTCCTTATCCAGAAAGACAGTGCTTATCCCTGAGTAGTGGGCTTTAGTTCCCTGCCAGTCTTTAGAATTATTCACAAGCCAATCACATCCTTTTGAGGGAATCAGCGGGCACCCCACCTTCTTGATACTACAAAGCCTGCCTTCTCCACAGCCCCTGGTTGTTCACTGTGTTCCCAAGTGTAAACCTTATGTAGCCCTGCATGGCATGTGGTGCCCTTCTTCCCCTGGGGCTAGGAGTATATGTGACTAATACACAGCTGTGAATCTCATCTGCCCAGGGTTGAGTGTGATGTGTTCGGCCATCTTCGTAACCCTAGGGCAGGAATCCTTCCCTCACCAAATAGGGTGGGTAAAACAAAAACCAAACCCATTGCTGTTGAGTCAATTCCGACTCATAGTGACCCCGTAGGACAGAGTAGAACTGCCCCATAGAATTTCCAGTCCTGTAAATCTTTACAGAAGCAGACTGCCACATCTTTATTCTGTGGAGATGCTGGTGGGTTCAAATTGCCAGTCTTTTGGTTAGCAGCCAAGTGCTTAACCATGGTGCCACCAGGGCTCCTTTTAACCAGGTGAACATTTTTATTAGGTGCTGTCAAGTTGGTTCTGACTCATAGTTGACCCTGTGTACAACAGAAGGAAGCAATGCCTGGTCCTGCCGCATCTTCGTAATTCTTTTATGCTTGAGTCCTCTGTTGCAGCCACTGTGTCAATCCATCTCATTAAGGGTCTTCCTCTTTTTCACTGACCCTCTACTTTGCTAAGCATGATGTCGTTCTCCAGGGACTGGTCTCTCCTGATAAAATGTCCCAAGTATGTGAGATGAAGTCTCACCATCCTTGCTTCTAAGGAGCATTCTGGCTGTACTTCTTCTAAGACAGATTTGTTTATTCTTTTGACGATTCATGGTATATTCAGCATTCTTCGCCAATACCATAATTCAAAGGCATCAATTCTTTTTCAGTCCTCCTTATTCATTGTCCAGCTTTCACATGCATATGAGGCAACTGAAAACATCATGGCTTGGGTCATGTGCACCTTAGTCTTCAAGGTGACATCTTTGCTTTTCAACACTTTCAAGAGGTCTTCTGCAGCAGAGTTGCCCAATGCAATGTGTCTTTTGATTTCTTGACTGCTGCTTCCATGGGTGTTGATTGTGGATCCAAGTAAAATGAAATCCTTGACAACTTCAATATTTTCTCCATGTATCATGATGTTGCTTACTGGTCCAGTTGTGAGGATTTTTGTTTACTTTATGTTGAGGTGTAATCTATACTGAAGGCAGTAGTCTTTGATCTTCATTAGTGAGTGCTTCAAGTCCTCTTCATTTTCAGCAAGCAAGATTGTGTCATCTGCATACTGTAGGTTGTTAATGAGTCTTCCTCAAGTCCTGATGCTGCGTTCTTCATATAGTCCAGCTTCTCAGATTATTTGCTCAGTGTACAGATTGAATAAGTATGGGGAAAGGATACAACCCTCATGCACACCTTTCCTGACTTTAAACCATGCAGTATCCCCTTGTTCTGTTAGAACTACTGCCTCTTGGTCTAAGTACAGGTTCCTCATGAGCACAATTAAGTGTTCTGGAATTCCCGTTTTTTGCAGCATTATCCATAATTTGTTATGATTCACACAGTCGAATGCCTTTGCATAGTCAATAAAACACAGGTAAACATCTTTCTGGTATTCTGTGCTTTCAGCCATGATCCATCTGACATCAGCGATGAAATCCCTTGTTCCATGTTGTCTTCTGAATCCAGCTTGAATTTCTGGCAGTTCCCTGTTGATGTACAGCTGCAACCACTTTTGAATGATCTTCAGCAAAATTTTGCTTGTGTGTGATATTAATGATATTGTTAGACAATTTCTTCATTTTGCTGGATCACCTTTCTTTGGAATGTGTACAGATATGGATCTTTTCCAGTTGGTTGGCCGGGTAACTGTCTTCTAAATTTCTTGGCATAGACAAGTGAGTGCTTCCAGCGCTGTATCTGTTTATTGAACATCTCAATTTATATTCTTTAAATTCCTGGAGCCTTGTTTTTTCAATGCCTTCAGTGAAGCTTGGACCTCTTCCTTCAGTACTGTTTGTTCTTGATCATATGCTACCTCCTGAAATGACTGAACGTCAACCAGTTCTTTTTTGGTACAGGGACCCTGTGTATTCCTTCCATCTTCCTGTGATGCTTCCTGCAATGTTGAGTATTTTCCTGGTAGAATCCTTCAATATTGCAACTCAAGCCTTGATTTTTTTCTTCAGTTCTTTCAGCTTGAGAACTACCGAGCATGTTCTTCACTTTTGGTTTTCTATCTCCAGGTCATTGCACGTTTCATCATTATACTTTACTTTGTCTTCTCAAGCTGCCCTTTGAAATCTTCTGTTCAGCTCTTTTACTTCATTTCTTCCTTTTGCTTTAGCTACTCGACGTTCAATAGCAAGTTTCAGGGTCTTTTCTGACATTTCAGTTTGATCTTTTATTTCTTTCCTGTCTTTTTAATGACCTCTTTCTTTCTTCATGTATGATGTCCTTGATGTCATTCCACAACTCCTCTGTTCTTTGGTCGTTTGTGTTCAGTGTGTCAGATCTGTTCTTGAGATGGTCTCTAAATTCAGGTGGGATATACTCAAGGTAGTACTTTGGTTCTCGTGGACTTGTTCTAATTTTCTTCAACTTTAACTTGAACTTACATATGAGCAATTGATAATCTGTTCCACAGTCGGTTCTGACAGATATTGCCTTTTCACAGTCTCTTTTCACAGATGTAGTTGATTTGATTCTTGTGTATTCTATCTGGCCAGGTCCATGTATATAATCACCATTTATGTTTGTGAAAAAAGGTATTTGCAATGAAGAAGTTGTAAATTCTATCAGGCGATCTCCAGCATTGTTTTTACCACCAAGACCAATCCTTCTTCTTTGTTTCCAGGTTTTGCATTCCAGTCACCAGTAATTATCAATGCATCTTGATTGCATGTTTGATCAATTTCAGACTGCAGAAGTAGAAGTTGGTGCAGGGTGAATAGGAGGTGATTAAAACAAGCACACACACTTAGCCTCTTTAAATGATTAGGCATATGCCTCTGAGTTGCAAAGCAATGCATCATGAAGAATTTAAAAATCATTTAGGATACAGTACAATACAAATCTAGCTATTCAATTATTTCCTTGTACTTTGAACTATAGTCATCCATTCCTTACTATTCTATTCATTGTGGACCACCTACTTAAAAAGAATTCTTTAAAGGTGGGGTTTGGGAGGAGAAGCACTTACCAGAATTTTGGCAAAAAAACAAGATAACTCTGACAAACTGCTTTGTTGGAAAACCTCAAATATAGTTGATTTGTTTCAGATCTGGTTTGCCCATTGTATTAGAAAAAACTAGACTATTCTGCAGTAACAATTAAAACTTCAGATTTCAGTGGCTAAACACAATAAAGTTTTATTCCTTGCTTATATCACAGTTCATTGAAAGTTGGGCTTCATATTTAGACCAAAGTTTCCTGTTAGTGCTCAAGATTTGATCTTTGTCTGAAAGTCATTTCTTAATTTTATCATCATTTGCCATCTGGACAGGCTAAGAAATTTCATAACCAGCAAGTCCTTGCTTCTTGGTATTTAACAGCTCTTTCTTTGTCTTCTCCCTTTTCTCTCAGGTTTTACTGTAATCAGCAAGAAGAAATCAGGTTTCACTTTTAATACTCTACCTGGAAACCTGCTTGGCTAGATCACCCACATGTATTTGGGCACATTTTCAATCCTTCACATTACAGAAGGTGATGGTGTTGCTAAACTTTCTGTCATAGCAAAAATCTTCCTCCACTTCCAAATGACGTTTTCCTCACATTCCTTTAACCTCTCACCAATAGCCTCCTCAAAGGTCATCATCAGGCAAGTTCTAACAGTTGCTTCAAAGCTCCCAGTCTTTTGCTAGCACTTTCACCAATATTCTTCCAGCTTCTGCTCACTGCTTGATTCCAAAGTCATTCCCACATTTTAAGTTTTTCTCACAGCAAGACCCCACTTTCAAGTACCAAAATCTGTATCAATTTGGTGCATAACAAATTACCTGAAAACTTAAAACAACAATGGGAAGTTCCTGTATGTCAGGAATCTGTGAGTGGCTATTGTGGTTTGGGGTCTCACAGGAGGTTGCATGTCAAAATGTCGACCAGTGCTGCGGTCATCTGAAGGTTTGACTGGAATTGGAGAATTCACTTCCAATATCGGTCACATGGCAGGCAAGTCTGATTGTTGATAGGAGACCTTACCTCATGGGCAACATGATGTTCTTTGTACAATTTTTTGAGTGTCTTCACAAAATGGAATCTGACTTCCCACATAGCAGGTGATGTAAAAGAGTAAGGTGGAAGTCACAATGTTTTTTTTTTATAAACTAGTCTCAGAAGTCACACTCAGCTACTTCTACAGTATCCTGTTGGTTACATGGGTCTTCAGTGTGGGAAGGGACTACACAGGGACTCAAATAACAGGAGGCAAAAATCAGTGGGGGCCATCTTGGAGGATGACTACAACAGAGGAAAGAAAATGGATAATAAATAGTTTGTAATGTGTAAATGCAACAAGAGGTTTGTTCAAAGTGCTGTAGTGCTATGGAAGATGGAGTATGTAACAGACTGTGATGTAGGTGCAGGGTCAGAAAACCCTCCTTAGAAAACACAATTTTTGAGATGAGTCATTGAGGGTGAGTGGCAATTCAGTACTCAAAAGAAGAAAGAAAACTGCAAGGAAAAGGAGATGTTGTAGTATTTGGTCTCTAAGTATTAAAATATAATAAGGAAAGATAGTTGGGAAAAGAGTAGGTGAAAATGATCATAACAATAACTCATACCTATAAAATTCTATACATTTTATAATAAGAGTCATAATACTGAGGATTAACATCTTATGTATATAAAAATTGGGAGTTTTTAAAAACTAGCTAGAAAAATTGGCCAGAAGGCTGAAACATACAATGTATAATAAATGCAGAAAAATTATCAAAATTCAGTTTTTAAAATTATTTTGTAGTAAAAATGCATGAATATTGTGACAGCATGGAAAAATGGGGGGAGAAGTTCTCATCTGTTATTCTATTTATCCAAAAGGCCATAGTTATTTTTTTCCAGATCTAAAAAATTTTTATCTCAAAATTGTACCATTGAGGGGTAGAAAGAATGTATCCACGTTATTAAAAACTCTGTGAAGAAAATTAAGTAATAGTTAATCATGTAGATGTACCAACATTTATTTACCCATAAATTCCAATTGTCACTATTATAATAAACATTTTGAGGCGTTCAACTCACAATGGCATTTAGTACAGACTCTAATGTAGTCTCTCCCAAATTTTCAGAGTAACACGGGAGAAAGAACACAAGATAAAACCTCAAAAATAAAACTAGTAAAGACTTACACCTACTGCCAATATAAGATAGATGATTCATTTTGAGAAAAATCCAATCAAAATTTAGCTAATAATATCCTTGTTTTATTTCATGGTTGTGGGGAGGGAAACCTCCGAATAAGAGGCAGGAAGATGCTCATTTTAGATCAGAGTCCCTAGAAGCAGAACTTGAGACAGTGAATCAGTGACTCACAGGCAGGTGACTGTTGGGACAGTGTTCTCAGGAGAAAAGGCTAAGGAGTGGCAGATAGAGAAAAACAGCTAATCAAGGGACTAGCTCAGCTGGAGATTAACTTCAGCCTGATTCAGCGGGGAGCTCTGGAGCTCAAAGTGCACCAGTGAGTTGATAACCACATCAGGCATGGGGGCCAGACTTTGGTACTTTTGATTCACTTAAGGTGAGGTGAGATGTAACCTTTAGGGCATGGGAGGTTTTCTTCCCTCAGTACTGCTACAGGCCTTGGTGGCTGACCTTGATGTTTGATGCTGCAGACTCTCCTTTTGGCTGTTCTGAGTGCTGGTTACTATAACCTTATTAGGCTGTTGTTGGTGTTAGCTACTGTGGAGTCATCCCCTGACTCATGGTGACCCCATGCACAACGGAATTGGATCTCAAAAATTTGAAAGGAGGAAGAGTTATGGTCTCCATCACACCTCCTTTTAATTCACTGGTCTGACCCCTATAAAAACCATATGGGTCATTAACATAAATGGCAGTGCACTTTTTCAAACTTAGCCATATTATATCCCCAAGTGCTAAACTTAAATAATATCCTCCTACATTTATTTCATTATTTATCAACTCTTGACAACCATCCCTATTAACTCTCTGCTATGAATTTATCTCACTTATATGATTCTCCTTTTTCTCCCTAAAATGTTATATTATTGTTTTGGCTATTTTTGTAATTTTAAATAATAACTAGTTAACCAGTTGCCATCAAGTTGATTCCAACTCATAGTGATGCCATGTGTGCAGAGTAGAACTGCTCCATAGGGTTTTCAAGCAGATCACCAGGCCTTTCTTCTGAGACACATTTGGGTGGGTTTGAAGAGACAACCTTTTGGTTAATCGTCAAGTGCTTAACCATTTGTGCCACCAAGGGATTCTTCTTAAATAACAAATGTACCCCTATTTTATGTTCAATCAACATTTCTCAGTATCAGGCCTCAACTCTATATAAAATGATAATTATTGTCAAACCTATACTTTACGACATTTTCTTTCTTTGCTTTTATCTTCTACCTTCTGTAAGCTATACTTTCATGTTTATATTGTGAAGGCTCCTAATACTTACATTCTGCTCTGCAATCCAAGACAAGGCTTCTGTGCCTTGTACACAGGTTGATTTTAGAAGTTGAAAACTGATAAACGGTTTATTTTATTATGACACTAAATATGGTTTACATCTAGACCAAGAAGTATACAGTGATTATTCAATATTTCCTGAATGCCTTCTATGTTCCAGACACTGTTCTGGGTACTGTAGACAGTAAGCAAAACAGGCAAAAATCAATGCCCTTATGATGCTTTCATTCTTGTATTTTCTGTTTTGTGGAGACAGTGACACTGCCTCTTGCCTGCTTGGAGAAGAGTGTTTCTAACATGAACGTCTAACAAAATTTTTTTTTTATTATATTTCCTTATTTGCTTAATATCATGCCATACTTTATTTGTTTACTGTTTATTTATAATGAAAATAATGGTTAACTCTAATTTGGCACTTCATATGGTCGAAGACTTCTGCTAAATATTTCCGCTAAACATTTAATATCTCATTTTTTCTCACATCATTACTATGACATAAGTATTGGTGCTATCATTATTCTATAGATAAGGAAAAGGAGACATAGAAAGGTTAAATGCTTCTCAGAAAAGACAGTGAATCTATAGTCACTATATAAAATCACAGTCAAATATGCAAATGAAAATCTATTAAAGGTATAGGGAAATGTTTTCAGATATGTAAATTATGTGTAATACTTTTTAAAGCTCTAAAAAGTGAATTAGTAGAAAATAATTAGAGGAAATAGAGAAGCTAAATGTTTTCATTGTGAAATCTATAGATAAATAATAAACTTTTATAATATGTAAATAGTGAGTAACCTTTTCAAGTGACAATGGGATAACTATGAATATCTTAATAGTTTAGTGATTTAAAATATAGAACACAAAATTTATAAATTGAAAAAAAATCAGGAATTTTTGAGACCATATAGATTGACATCAATTAAAAAGAATCAAAGGCTAATGACATAAAGAAAGAAAGAAAGAAAAAAGAAAACTAGGCTCTTATAATTATGTTTTCAAGAAAAGTTCAAGAAAAAATTTGAAAAAGGTAAGAAATGAGGGAGAACTTGTTATGACAAATGGTAAAATGTGATATTGTTTTTAGGTGCCATCGAGTTGGTTCTGACTCATAGTGACCCTATGTAGAACAGAACGAAACACTGTGCTATTAATCTATAAAATTTTAAACATTGTGGGATTAACACAAGCACAGATCAGTGGACTACAGTTGAAAGTGCAAATTCAAGCATGGGTGTTTTAAAAATGGTGTTAGGACAACTGATTAATAATCATCAGTAAAAATAAAAAACAAGCAAACAAAAAAATAAACTTCTAATTTAAATCTAGTGGCATTAAAATTTTTAAAAAGTTGGAGAATATTTTACGCAAGATTATATGTAGTTTTTTTTTTCCTTTCCTTAATGAGCAAATGCCAGAAAATTATCTTGAAATTATTGGAAGTAGGCTACTTTTGAAGGGTATTTGCAGCTGTCTCAGAATCAATGAGTGGTCTACCTTTGACAAGCCTTCTGGAGATTCCAGTTGTAGCCTCCCATAGAAGCTCCTCAAGAAGATATCGAGAACAAAATACATCACTGCTTGCAGTCTATGTAATAGCAGAAGACAGCACATATGCCTTTTCCATATGTGGGGGGAGAGAGTGTTGAGAGCATGAAAAGAGCACGGAATCTGAGAGGCATGTTACAGTAATGCATATCTGGGACAAGAGTAGATGCAGTAGAAAATGCTATGTCAAGAGCACTGGGAGCATACTTAACATTATTCCAGGGGGAAATGGAATATGTCATGTGGTGACCCAAAATAGTCCTGGAAGAAATCCTGGATAGTACTATGTAGTAGTGCTATAATAATTCACTGTGAGAAGTACCCAGATAAAAGACTGCATTTCCCAGCCCTTCTTGAATCTATAAGATACAGTGAAAGCTGTTGGGTAGAACTTTCAGCAAGTCTCCTTAAGAGAGAGACAGAAAATAGGCATGTGCCTTTTCCTTTCTTTGCTTCGTTTTCTGCTGCTTCCTTCCTGGAATACTTGAATGATGACCAGTGCCCCAGCAGCCATCTTGAAACATAAGGCAACCTTGAAGCTGAAAGCCAAGCACTTAGGATGACGGAACAGAAATGTAAACAGGTAAACAAGAAACAGCAATACAAAATACCATCCTCCATTCACTATTTCAGAACTTCTTTTTAACTGAGAGAAAAATAATCCGCTATATATGTAGCCAGTATTATTTCTGGTGTTTCTATTACATGCAGTTTAATCTCATTCTCACTGATAGATACTATTTTCACTGATAGATATTACTGCTGTTATTTTGACCGTATTTCCAGGCTCTGATTAAAATGGTTTGAGATGACTTGGCTTTTAGATGATATTGTCTTTGAAATGATATTGTCTATTAAATAGAGTCTTGATATAGGTAATGAAAGACTATTCCAACTGCTTAACCACTGCCTTGGGTAGATTTACCTGGTAGATCAGTTAAGTACATAATCCTTCCTTTTTGCCATTAGTTACAACCTCTTCCCACAGCTGCTAAAATAGTCCAACTTGACTTGGGCACTACCATTTCTTCATGATGACCTATTTGAAATATAGGGACAATGAAACAATTGTAAGTGGAAGGAGGTCTAAACGACCTCTGTATAAACCCGTTGCCCTTAAGTTGATTCTGACTCACAGTGACCCTATAGGACAGAGTGAAACTGGCCCATAGGATTTTCAAGGCTGTAAATCTTTACGAAAGCAGACTGCCACATCTTTCTCCCATGGAGCGGGGGGTGGTTTCAAACCACTGACCTTTTGGTTAGCAGCCAAGCTCTTTAACCACTGCATCACCAGGGCTCCTGAACTCTGCGTGGCTGGAAGTTATGTCTTATTTAGTATTGTTCATAGACTAACAACAGAATATAAAATATAATTACAACTTACCTTTAAACAACTGTTTGGATTTCTGTCAGAAGTTACATAGAAAAGAAGGCTATTTTTGAGAGGTAAATGAAAAACAAATTTAGAACCCATTGAGGGGTATATGTTACCTCTGACTTAACATTAAATTAGTGATTAAATTTTAATCATTAAAATAGTCTCAGTATTTGTGAAATTTAAATGTTCTATGTTCTATTCTGTCCATGAACCCTATACTGAACCTTAATAAAAACAAACATACAGATTGTTCATTCATGCTTTAAAGATATACATTTTATGTAATCTTTCCCCTAGTTAACAACTCCAAATTCGTGGAAGACAGATTTGAATGAGAATGATGAGAAATGAATAGATTTTTGCTATGATCTTTTTGACAGTGTTGCAATTAAGCTGCCAAAAGCTAAGAGAGAAAGAACACGCGCACATGCTGTATTTGACTGAAGAGTGGTTGTTCAAGCAGAGGACATTTCATAAGACAGAGTCAAGGAAGCAATTAACATATCTGACATGTGATAGTTAGGTAATGGGCAGTGAGATGTTGTTGCTGTTGTTGTTGTGTGCCGTCGAGTCGATTCTGACTCATAGCGACCCTGTATCATAGACTAGAACTGCCCCATAAGGTTTCCTAGATTGTAATTTTTAGGGGAGCAGATCAACAGGTCTTTTCTCCCTTGGAGATGCTGGTAGGTTCGAACCACTAACCTGTCGGTTAACAGTCGAGTGCTTAACCATTGTGCCACAAGGGCTCCTTGGTGTAGTCACTGGAAATAGCTGCAGTGTAGATCTTACCCACATCACATAGTCTGCAATCAGACTTTTGTGTCTGAAAAGAATGAAAATATAAACACATCCAAATAAGTTAATAATCAAATGAACAATGCTTTAAAGAGAGTGAAGATGTGTGTTTGAATGAACCCTCTTTTGAATTTGATGCACCTTCATGGTGTGTGGATGGGCAACAGAAGACTGAATCTCAGTTGACACTTCTGAGTCCTTGAAGCAGCCATCTTTACTGGCAGGTTAACTGATTCACATGTTTCCATATTGGTGTCTTTGTAGGCTCAGAGCTCAGCAAAAGCTATAAAAAAGGAAAATTTAATGGAGGTGTCAGCAGTTTTTATTCTCTGAGAAGGATGCTTGATCTGTATAGCTCATCTCCTACAAGTACTCTTTTACTGTAAGCCATATATTTTTTCTTATGAATATCAAATTTCACAAGCACTTGTCCCCATTTTTTAATGCTCGTGGGAGAACTAAATTCATAAAGAAAAATTCAGTGATTTAAGGAATAATAGTTAATGTAGACGAGCACATGTTTTCATTAGTTTTTACCACTTTTTAGAAAGATATAATTTCAACATGTTGTAGCATCAGAGGATTCTTATAATTTGTCTCAGAGTGCCAGAATAATTGCCATGATATGAGTTACCTTAATTTAATCAACTTGGTTCAATTTAACTGAGGGAGAAATACTCCCATGTACTCAGGAGTAATTCCTAGATTTCCCCAAACTAGGTTTAAAAGGACTCTGTTGATTAAAATTCATGCCAGTTTCTTTCAGAACATAGAATATTTAGCCTAGTTTAATTTGCAAAAGTCTTAGCTCCATCACAACTCTTAACAGATGTAGGAATGCTATCTCCAAATTTGGAGGTTATTGACCTTAGCTGTTGTTACCTTTTAAAATGTTTGACTAGGTAATAAGCACATGAAAAGATGCTCAATATCATCAGTCATTGGCGAAATGCAAATTAAAATCATAGTGAGATGTCATTATACACCTAGTAGAATGCTAACATTTTAAAATAATAATAAAACTGACAATATTAACCGCTAGAGAGAATAGGGAGCAACTGGAACTCTCATATATTGCTGGTAAAAATGCAAAATGGTTTAGCTACTTTGGAAAACAGTTTGGCAGTTCCTTATAAAGTTAAACATCCACTTACTTACTGTTCACCAATTCTGTTCTTAGATATTTACCCTTCCAAAAATGAAAACTTCTGTTCATACAAAAACCTGTATGTAGAAATGTATAGCGACTTAATTTATACTAACCCCAAACTGGAAACATCCTAAATATCATTCAGCTAGTGAATTGTTAAACAAATTGTGGTACATCCATGCAATAGGAAACAACTCAGCAATAAAAAGGAATGAAATATTGATATATGCAACAACATGGACTATGAAATATATATAGATATACATATATATACACAGAGAGAGAGAGAAATCTTGTAATTGGGACTTAAGCCTTTAATTCACGGAGATTTCAAATATTTACAAATAATGTCAAAAAAGCCAGCAAAATAGGGCTACTGGGATTTTATTTTCCCAGAAACCTAAGACGTTAGTGATGTGAGAGATGAAACTGAAGCAGAAGTTGCTACCAGGAGTCAACACAGCAATTGGATTGTTATGAGCCAGGGTTAATGGAGGAAATTGCACGTCAAAAAAGAACTTATGTGAACTCATGTGAAACACATCCTTTGAACCAGAAGGGTGGAATTTGGGGATGAAATTTCTCTGAATTATCTTCTGAGCCAGGAAAAGCTATTTATTTCTTTATTTGATATTTACATATGGAAGTATCTTTATATGTATATATGTATTAACTCACCCATTCATTTATTCACTTACACATTCATTCATTTATTTGTTCCCTGCTTTGCTGCACAAGTATTTAAAGTGGGTCTCAAGAGTACCAATCAACAATAGAAGTCCTACTATAAATTAGATAAAAATTAGAATTAGAAATTGGGATAAGACAGTGGGTCTGAGGGAAATAAAAATGATTATTACAATAGAGTTATAAGTATATCTCTGTCCCTTCTACTGTCCAAAGCAAAAAAAAAAAAAAAAAAAATCAGTTATATGATTTGCATTTTCTGTGCAAAAGAAGGGTAGTAATATTTCAAAAGAAGCAAAATGTTTTCTTGCCTTAAGACTGAAAGTATATTCTCCTGAGGGATACTCATGTACGAAGTACTGAGTGATGTAATAAATTTCTTATTTAAGTTCCACCCAATACTAAATAGAATTGTCTGTTCCATTCATCAAATTCTAATACCAACCCTCAACTTAAGCTAAGGACATAACAACAAAGCATAAGTTAAAAAAACCGTTGCCATCGAGTTGATTCTGACTCATAGCGACCAGATCTAGTCATAGGACAAAGTAGAACTGCCTCAAAGGGTTTCCAAGGAGCAGTCTGGTGGATTCAAACTGCTGATCTTTTGGTTAGTGGCTGTAGCTCTTAACCAAAGGAAATCTGTGGGCAGCCAAGAATATGTGGTTTTAGGTTACAGATTTCTGATATTCTGGTGTATTAGTTAAGGCAGAGTGGTTTAAATAATTAGAAACCAAGTCGATGAACAGTGACCAATTAAAAAATATACAAGAAATGGGAAGTAGGAAATTCATTATCATGATGCTGGACTTCTCAGCATTTCCTGGACAAGCTAGGACTTTTCATAACTCTGAGCCTTGGCACATGCTTTTCCATCTGACTGGGAAGATCTGACTTTTCCAAATTAACTAGGCGAACTCCTAATTGTCCTGTTATACCGCATGGTGGTCTAGAGTGCTGAATTTCTAGACAAACCTGGGTTTGATTCCTGCCTCTGTAACTTACTACCTTGTGCCCTCTTAAAAGTAACTTCCACAAACCTCTGTTTTCTCATCTGACAAATGGGAGTAATTTGCTCCTATACTCAACCTGTTGCTGTCAAGTCAATTCCAACTCACAGCACCCTAGGGTTTCCAAGGAGTGGCTGGTAGATTAAAACTACTGACCTTTAGGTTAGCAGCAGTGAGCCCTTAACCACTGTGCCATGAGGGCTCCAGTTTGTCCTATACTAGGAGTAAACTGTCCTATAAAAATTTTGTATAGTGCTTGGCACATAGTAAAGGCTCAACAAATCCTAGCTATTTTAATGATATTTGAGAAAGTTTATGACTGATTTCTGTGCAATATTTGGAGGATAAAATAGATTTTACAGAAAAGTAGAAATAAAACCAGTCTATTGAAAAAGTTTATGTTAATAAAACTTAGTCTTCTTTTTGTAAGTTTTGTATTTTTCTGGATGACATGCCATTGCTCACCTTGTTTTGGCAGCCTATGACTGACTCAATTTGAATAAATACATGCACTGTCTTATTTTAGCAATGTGTCAGCAAAGTAATTAAAAGACGTAGGTTCTCTTATTTCATAAAAGATAATCTTAAACTTTAAAGGTCTTGAGTTTAAAATAATTGAAAACTTTCTTAAGGCAGCTTGGCAGTAGGAGGCTATGGTAAAGGAGACACTTCATATTTTCATGTTTGATTTCAGAATCATTCTTGATCACTGATGATTTGCAAATATGTGAAGTGAAACTACATGTACACTGACTATATTTGATCAGTTTGACCAAAAGTAAAAAGTGGCAACTCCTTTAAGCACAGTCTTGGTCCCAGTATTATCAACTTCTCTTCAAGACTTAACCTTGAGAAGCTGTTTATACTGAGTCTTAGCTTTCCAGTCTTTTGCAAACTCTGAAACCTGTTGATAAGGAGACTAGAAACCCGAAGGCTCCATGGCACTGTGGGAGTCCAACCGTTTTGTCCAGCTCAACTTGTTACCTGGACCAATATTCTTAGGCTTATGGTTGACCTTGAAGGCTGTTTGGAGACGAGGGGGTACAAAGGAGACCTGCTCGGTGTCCCCAACACATTTTTTTAAGACCAGGCTTCTTGTGTCCTTTTTTCCATCATCTAAGGGTTGATTCATGTTCCTTACTTTTCCCATACTTTTTAACTCTTGTAATTTGGATTTGGTTAATCCTTGGAGTTATTTTTATACCAGACTGGAGATAAGTGTTTAGTTTTAAAGAAATTTCTACTAATTAAAATTAAACTCCTTAACTATATCAGGGCATTATTACTCCCAGATAAAACATTTCATCTTACATTGATCTCTCATTTGAATTTCAAAAGAACTTATCTATGCTAAATATCTTGGCATCATATTGGAATATGTTTTCATGTTTTTTATTCAACAAAGTCTTTAATTATTTTGATGGGAGAAGCCATAATAAATACTTCTTTGTAACCTAGGATAGCAGAGATGATGACAAAATATGAAGTATTTAATACATACAGAATTTGTTAGTCAATTGGAGATTAAAAAAAATTACCTTTACTAATCTTTTATGATCAAAAGATTAGCAAATCAATCTAGACAGATTTTGAAATAGAGCTCATCTCTGGATTATGACTATGTATTACTACCAAATGTCTAGAATGGGCTTTCTGTGCTCACCCATAATGGAGAATAAAGTGAGCACTGCCTCCTAAGGAAGATGGGCCCTATTATTGATCATTCTAATGAGTCTGGATATGAGAAGGTAGGCCTGGGACTAGTTTCAGAGTTGGCTGGAGATAATGGAATTTCTCTGCAGAAAGAGTAAGAAGCAGTAGGAATTCCAGAGATCCAAGAGAGAAGATATGAGGCAGGGATTTGAAATGGAGAAGAGGAAAATCAGTTAGTATAAGACTAGAGCACTCCAAGGAGTAAGTCATGAGTGCTGCAGTAAGGTGGCAATTAAAGATTCTTTGATATTTTGAGCTGTGATATCTACTGTTCAACTTAAGGTTGCACAGATGTTATAGTGTAAACAATTCTTTGATTCCCTCAAACAAAAAATGTCTTATACACGCTGACTCTTTATGTAAATGTGGAAATTGAAGCATTGACTGAGTTTAATGTCTTAGTAGAAATGCTATGGGAAAGAGATTGCCCATGTTGGGCAGTGAAATAATCTATAACTTGACTGATTCGATGGAAGAAGGAGTTTAGAACAAGAAGTAACATTAAGAATATAAGTCCTCCAAGAAACTGCAGAAATCTATAAAGGACTAGAGACAAATCATTGTCTGAAACCCCCTTCTCCATGACGAAAAACTTTCTTAAGCCCTTCCCTGTATCCAGCTGCCATATTTAGGATCAGCAGGAGAAGAAGGATAGTCTGAAGAACTAGTATTTGCATGAACAAGATTGAGTATCCTATAAAAACTGTTTACACTGGATGGGTGAATGAGTTATCATTAATTGGCAAATTTGGTTGCTTTTTCCATCCCATACCACTTTCCATTCTTCCATCCACCTCCCAGAGGGTTGGTGCTCATGAGAAAATTAAAATCAGTTATGGAAAGTAAAAAAGAAACAAAGGATTATTCTTCCACATCTGAGTAACAGCAAGTTTGTGTGTGTGCTAAATGAGCAACACCAGCTATGGGCAAATTATTTCAACTCTTTGAAACTTAGTTTCTCTGTCAATAAAATCAGGAGTCATATTAAATAGACTAAGATAGTTTCCAGATATAAATACCATAGTTTTTCTTAGAATGTTATGCAATTTCTAAATAATCCTAGAAGGCAAAGATTCTTATTTTTTTTCTACAAATGATAGAAAGGGATGATAGAGAGATACATAACCTCACTGATATTGAAGCATAAGATCACTGCATTTATTCAGACCCTGCCCTAGTAACTGGGAATGCATCAGTGTACAAGAAACAAAGAAATAGACATGCGTATAATAAAGCAGAGGAAGAAAATAAACAGAGGAATAAAAAGCAAAAAAGAGGGAAAGAAATTGATGGTGGCCATTGTGTGTGTGCACTTGAATTCATATGAGCAGACATGTGCCATGTGTGAGTGTGTATAAATGTGTGAATATTGCGGTGGTGATTACTACTCATCAGTAAGGGTAGTGCAGATGGTAAACAATCAGAATGAATGCCTGATCAATGAGAAGAGACACTAGCAGGGAGATACACTTGAGGGTAATGGCGCGTATGAGTGGGTGGGATATAATCTACATAAGAAAGAAGATGAACTGGAAAGATTCCTAGAGGAGAATATTATTATGAACCTTCTCAATGGAAGAGTAGATGAAATAATTAGGTAGTGTCACATCAGTCAGCTCTACCACAAAAATGATATGTGGTATTTTTTATTTCCTTTAAAACCAGGAGGTTAATTTTTAGTTCATACTTTTACAATTAGGTTCTTTATCTCCATGACTCAAAATGGCAGTTCATTTTAGCATGCTGGGAAAAAAATAGTTCTTGAAACACCAAAAATGCAGATTCATGAAACTTAAATGTATTTAAGAATATTGAATAAGGAAACATTAACTGTAATTATGTTTAATTATATGGTAACAATTTTGACATTAACAAATTTGAGAAAATAAATCTTTGGCAGTTGGGGAATTTTTTTTTTTTTAATCTTTAAAAGGCTGTCTTTAAATAAAAGATGAGGAAATAATACTATTATGTTAGACAGAGTCAAAGTGCTAATAGATTGAAAGAGGAATCTGAGAAATACCCCTAAACCTAATAAAGCTAAATGAATGTATCTTTGAGAGAAGTCATGATACATAAATTGATGACATTTTGTAATTCTCTCCTACATAAAAGTGATCTTCAGAGCCTGTAAACTGAAAAAAATGAGGAAGTATAAGCAATAACTTTAATAAGCCATCAACTTCAGTTCACAGGTCACTCTGACATGATATGAGACACAAAAAGCTACAAGTCATTAGATTGTGCAGTTACAGATCGTATCACCATTGTCATGTTTTCAGATATGTAAAATACGAATTAAGGTCCAAGGATAATTTGCTAGATTGAAAGGACTACAAATAAATTTTCCTATAAAAAAACTGAATGCTGGCCTGTCAAATTCACTCCTTTCAGTTTCCAGGGATTACATACTATATAATAATGCACAACTCATAAGTTTTAAGTGGACCAGATCAACTTTTGGTTGCATTCTGATGCTGTTTGTCACCATTTACATGCAGCTAGAATTGATTTTTTTAAAAAAATGGGCCATAGAAGCCCTTAAAACTCTGTTTTTAAAAGGTCAAGGTCCTATATTCTTTGTACAGAAATTTTGGCAATGGTCAACTTAAATTTATGCCATTCACCAGAAGAGAACTGTAAGAAACTAAGCTGGACATTCCAATTAGTCAACTAGTTCAGCTTTTCTAATTCTCAAAGAGAAATATTTACTCATTTAATTAGTTGTCTGTAGCTGATGACTGAGGCAAGGAATACATCAGCCAAAGGTGTAAGGACAGTGAAGGAAGCTCTAAAAATTACATATTTTTTACTCTTTGGCTTCTATTTTTTTTAAGTGCCAGTGTTCCCTCTTATAAAGGTTTTTTTTTTGTTTGTTTGTTTTAATTTTAATGCTCACTTCTTATCTGTAGAGTAGGTTCACATGTATAGAGTATACTTTTTCTGGTTTGGAACCATTGCTTTCAAAACATTTATTGATTTCTTAGTCCATTCTATAAATACAATGATTTGACATCATTGGATTTATTAAAATTAGCCCTTGAAGTTGAAGAGGATCTGCAATGAAATTTTGTCATTCATTGTCTGTCTCACCCAAACACTAGCTGAGGATCAGGAGAGGCCAAGCAGAGAACACCCTTAGTAGCTGATTGCTCTAAACTCAGAATAATTGTGGTGGCGGGGGGATTGGTGTTTGAACAGGTTAGGGTGGATGCAGTTTTTTTTCTGGGAGCCCTAACTATTAGTGTAACTTAAAGGAAGCTCATTTAAATAATAACAGCTTAGGGTTAGCAGATATGTCTCCTGAATAGTTTCTCTAAGGGAAACCTAATTATTGTGAGCTCCTATAGATGTAGGCTACCGATATTTTTGAAAAGCAACTTCTCTAATCTCAAAGTTAGCTCTCATTCTACTCTGCTGATAGACATGGTAAACATAGAATTTCTGAAATTAAAAAAAAAAAAAAAACATAAAATGCAAACTGAGACACTGAGCAGTGTCGGATTACCTAATAAGCAAGGTAAGCATGGGTTTACTTGTGCTTATTTACTAATCTGTAGTGAACATTTTTACATTTTTTTCACCACGTCAGAGATTCTGCTTCTAGGTATGTCTGGCACCTTCCTACAGAATCAAAGCCTCTTTTTAGATTCACAATCCCTGACAGGGACAGAGTACCCAGTGAGCAACATAAGCACGGGTTTACTTGTGCTTACTTACTAATCTGTAGCGAACATTTTCACATTTTTTTTTTTTAACCACATCTTTGATATGGTAAACCCCCTCTGCCCTTTCCCCAGTTTCTAAGGAGGAAGGATGCCTTGTTGCTTGATCAGTTAAAGGTCTTTGTTGTGCCTCCAAGACCTTTAATGTGCCAACTGGGTATAGGAATAGAGAGAACTGGAAGAAGATGAGCTCAGATAATTGATAAAGGAAATGGCAAGAAGATACTTAGAGAAGAGATCTGAAGATAATGGCCAGAAGGGAAAAAGGCAGGTATAAAGAAAGTTATGTTAAAGTTTGTGAATAAGAAAGATTTAAGAGATGTGAGTGTCTGCTATTTAAAGTGAAACTTTGTAGAGTGACTCATATTTGGAAAGTTTTGCTCTATAATGTGGAACCTCATTTCAGTACAACTTCTTTAAGTGACCTGCAATATAACAAAATCCAAACCAAACCCATTGCTGTCGAGTCAATTCTGACTCACAGTGACTCTATAAAGACCAGTAGATTACGTCTCAGTATTTTATGGAGCTGGGCTTCAAAATATGTTTTGAATGTGATAAGATACCCCAGTTTTATTTGGTTGTATCTATTAAGCACATGTCAGATAGCAGGCATTCTATTTGGGGATATAATGTTGAATAAGGCACATGACAAAAACAAAAACCTGTTGCCATTAGGTCGATTCCAACTCATAGCAACTCTATAAGACAGAGTAGAACTGCCTCGTGGGGTTTCCAAGGAGCAGCTAGTAGATTCGAACTGCTGACCTTTTGGTTAGTAGCCGAGCTCTTAACCACTGAGCCACCAGGGCTTCAAGGCATATGACAGATGAGGCTAAATAAATACTTGTTGAATGAGTGAACAATGAATCCACGAATGAATGCCCAGAATATGAAGGCCATAAGATTTTCCCCCTGAACAATTTCAGGGTAACTTTCCCTTTACCCCTAAATATTTCAGTGTACATTTTGTCAGAATAGGAAATTGTGGGATTTTATTTACTCTCTGTATCAACTTTTTAGGTTTTATAAGAGGCCATCTGGAAATCAGGTGGTTGCTGTTGTTCTCTGGAGAGTTGTTTTTTAATCATGTCTTCTCTCACACAGATGGGAGCCCTGGTCATTACTGTGGAACAATACATGGGTGCACACCTGTGAGCTCCTTCTTTCTCTCTCCTGCGTTCGCAATTTGCAAGAGAGCAAGTCCTCCTGTTCATTGTATTTTTTCAAATGTGCTAATTGCAGTAGAGTGGACCATGAAAATAGCTTACATAAAATTAGAGTGTGGCAAAGGGGTTACCAATAGAATTCTGTAACAAATATGAAATATTTTACAATGAAAAAAAGAAGAAAAGTTTCAAGAAAGTTACTATAATGAGTTGAATTTATGCAGATAACACAAGTGAAAGTACTAACTCTATCTGTTGTCTTACTAAATGGCTTAGCACCAGTTACGACCTGAGTCAATACTAGGCAAGCTGGAACTATTAGGATGCTCACCCAGAAAGGTATAGAGTATGGTTTAGCAGGAACAGGTGATTCCTACAAAACCTTTTGGCAGAGGCAGAAGAAGTTAAACCAACTATGCTAGGCCTTACAAAATATTTCTGCATCATTTGGGGGAATTTGAGAAAGATATGTAAAAGTGGCAGATTTCAGGGACAATGTTATTCTCAGGAGGGAGATTCTCAGGTGGGGCGGTGACTTCTGACCAGTGTGTCTCAGTGAATGCAGTGCCACAGGGTAAATGAAGTTGCCTTGCGTTTCTACTCAGACTACCAAATTTCCTCTGGGGCTGTGGAGCCATGTATGTAAGAAACATTGTTTTTCTAAAATCATCAGTTATCTTTTCTTGTGTTTTGTGTGCTTTCAATCACTAACTCATGCTTTGAGTTTTTCTTAAGAGTAATCCAAAATAAAAAAAATGCTAAAAATATCATTATATTTGTATGATTCATTTTTATATTTGAGTCCCATGTAGAAAGAAGGCATTAAAGTTTTTAGGTGTCTGCATTTTGATTAGCGTTCTCTTAGAGAATTACTTTGTAGTCGCCCCAACTCTCACTGACTTTCTCTTTTAGCTTCCAAATTTCTTAGGTCCACAGAAATGTCATTGCTATCCTTATTTATACTCACAGCATTTTCCAGTACAAGTTCATAGGGGGTCTGATCTAAATTCAGACCAGACATCATTGCTATCCTATTTCAAACTATCTATTTTCCTTCACTCTGTTACTGGCTACCTTGATGTCCAGTTTTAGCAAATCTCTATTCCCTGTGATAGTGCTGACTATCAAGCTGAGAGGGTTATTTCTGTGATTAAAATTTCATGGTTTCTTGCATTTAAATTCTTTGCTAGAGAGAACATTGAATGTTCTCTGGAGGAAAAATAAAAGTGCAGCATAAAAAATTTTTGTTGTAGAAATTTACCATTATAAATTCTAGGGAGTGCCCTTTCATTAGTTCTCTAATAATGGTAATACGCTTCATAGCAAGACTCAGGTTTTGACAATTTAAATATAAAAATAAAATAAATAAAATTTTCATCCAGATTTTTATTTTCAAGACCAAATAGAAAATACAACAATCGAGACAATTAAAACCAGAATATATTATGCAACATGTTTAGTCCTATATTATGTATTTTCATTCTCTTTGTGCCTTATATTTCCTGCTAATATTATAAAGTTTACTTGACATGTTTTTTTTTTAATAAGCCATGGGTATTTTGTGTTCAATCATATCAAATCAATGCCAACAATATTTCTTACAACCCTGATGTATGCTTAGTTCTATGTTAATACTATAAAGGAATACATGATCCTTGTTGCTGCAAATTTTATAATCTTGGCAAGGAAACAAGAAGACAATCCAATATATATGCAATCAAGTTCTAGTTTTTATAATATAAAAGATTAGAGTTTAAAAAAAAATTCTGTTTGTTGGTTTCTTAAGGGGGCACAAATTGAGTATTGTGAGATTTTGATTGCCCTTAAAGGGAGTATAGGAGCTGCATTAATGGATGGGAAGAGGAAAGTGGAAAGGACGTAGAAGAGGAGAAATCAGTGTGCATCAGAGGATGGGTAAACTCCACATTGGAGCAGTAAATTTTGTTCTCACCCAAGTTTCATTAGACCAACTCCCCACAAAATGTATGGTATATTCTTTAGAACTGCAGGATTTTCAGGTTTTTGGCTGTTTATAGAAATGGATGGACTTGCTGAGGTGAATTCCATCAAGTGAATTAGACCCAGTTTAGTGATGTTCAGTTTTATCACATGTGTATAGACAAAGCCACAACACTGGAAGGTATTTAGATTTCATTTCAATAATAGGAGGTTAAGTGGTACGGTCACATTGTGATTCAGAGTAGAGAGACAAAATGTTCTGAGCCAGATAATACCGCTGGACATGTGGACAGGATCATTCTTAGGTACTGGAATCTGAAACATATTTTTATGTTGGAGAAAAACAACATCATCATTAGGTGAAATATGTCACATACAAGAATTAATGTTTGATGGTGATGTTGCCTGCATGTAGCGGCACCAGACGTCAGGTAGCTGCAAAGACAAGGGGATTTTTAATAGTATGTGGAATTAGTAAAGATTCTGTAACTTCCAGAAGTTGGGATTTTTTTTCAGGCTCCACTCAGATTAGAATTTGTTCCCTTTCTATCAAAATATAAGAAATACAGATCTTTCCTAAATGCTATAGTGTAGATGAGAAAGAAATAAAAAAAAAAATTGAAATGGAGAGGTACAAAGAGGATGGAGCTAGAGAGAGACAGAGACACAGATGGAGAGAGGGAAAAACTGAGAGAAAGAGACCAAGGGGAAGACAGAGACTAGATGATGAATGGAATATGAGAATCAGCTTCCTCCCTGAATCAAGCAGTGAGGATGCCAGTAGAGAAAGAGTGTGCTTGGCAGAACTGGGAGAAGTGTCTACAATGGGAGACATAGCCATGAGATGCACTGAGGGGGCAGGAAGTAGGTAGGAAGAGAGGAAGAGGGATATATCCTGGAGATGGGCTGTTGCACCCTTTTTTTTGTCTCCTATATTATGTTTAGCAAGCATGATCCTGGAGTTGCAATCTGGGACGCAAAACCCAGAAGGAACTGGGAGGTGCCTCCTCCATTTCCATTGCAAGATTTTGCTTATGCCTTCTGGATCAGCATAAAATTCAGATACTAGGAATATCACCACCTGTCTCTCCAAAACAAAGTCCCAAACCAAAACACTCTGCATATGCATGCACACATAGTCATGAGTCTGGATCCCCTAAATCTACCCTGTCTGACTCATGGGGTGGAAAAGCACTGAGAACATAGAGCTAACCTGAGATCTTGGCAGCAACAGAGTCCAGCTGGATTGGGGCACCAGCAGCACTGGGGCCAGTAGCCAGGCTCGCCAGCTCCCAAGTCTAGATACCTACAGAAATTTTGTTTGCTTTTCTTAATCTGATACTATCATATCGTATACAATAATGTCATAATATCAGTGTGACCAAGACTTAGAGGAATTTTAAAAATTTATAAACATATTATTAATAAAAAATTACCCCAATATGTATTAAATTATTCCAGTCTTGTTTGGGTACACGCGTTTAATCCAGCTGCCCAGTGTAATTCTTACGCTTTGTTTTCTGAGCTTCTTTCTGTGATTATTGGGCAGTGGGCTCTGTGCTTTGGTTCACTTAGCATAAGCCCCTATGTCCTGACCTGAGGACCTTGAGAGACACCCACACCACTCTGTTCAGGCTGAGTTTCCACTGGCAAAGTAGAACCCAACATCTTCCACCTGCAGCGAGATCCAGACTAGCAACTTCTTCCCTTGGACACTTCAGAATGTCAGAAAATTCCCAAAGGTGAAAGCTGGGAAAGAGGAGGAAGGGAGGGATAGGGAGGGTGAAGGGAAGTGAGAGGGAATCTAGACTCAGTAAAACAGTCATGTCTGACCATACCCCAGTCTATTGTCCTTTATAAGGTAACGCACCACTGGCCAACAGGAACTCAGTTTTGCAAAGACTTGGGCATTCAGAAAAGTCTCTACGCCAGTACCCAAAACTTTGGAAATGAAGTGAGACATCTACCTTCAATGTCAATATTTTTGTGCTTCTAAAACCAAAGTAAGAAAACAAATAAAAAATCAGAGCAAGCATAAAAACCACCATTTCTTCCAGAATCTCTTGCCTCGTCATACTAAAAAAAAAAAAAAAAAAGCAAGCAAAGAAAAAAAATCTCATCTTTGTGTTGATGATCAAACCACTTTCTCTGCTATAAGGAAAAATAAAGGGGAGCATCCTGGTTTGTGTCTGAGTTTGAGATGATACCCTTTTTTGAGTGGGCACCAATTTTACTGACATAGCGGGCATGTAGATGACTGTCCACCAGCTCAGGGAAGATCTTGAGCTGTAACCCACCCAAAAACAGTTGCAGTGACTTTTCTCTAAATTGCTCTGTGTTGTAGTCTGATGAGAGTCCCTGGGTGGTGCAAATGGTTAACACATTCAGCTTCTAACTGAAAGGCTAGAGGTTTGAGCACTCCCAGAGGCTGTTCAGAAGAAAGGCCTGATGATCTACTTTTGAAAACTCACTCATTGAAAACCCTATGGAGCATAGTTCTACTCTGACTCGCATGGGGTCTCCATGACTCAGAATGGACTCAAGGCAACTGGTGGTCTAAGAGAAGCCCTTTTCTCAGTACCTGTGGGAATGGGTGATGGGCAGTGCTCCCTCTAGTGAATGTGGGGAAGGTCAACTTCCCTCCATCTGCCAGGCCCTTGAATAAAATTCTCCCTCAACATGACCCCGTTGACTTTAAAAATCCTTCATTCCTCCCCATATGAGTCATCCATGTCAGGCTTTCTCATTTTGGGCTCAGCTCTGCACCGCTCAGCCTGTGGAACTTGTTTTAATTTCATAGGAGTTGGGGTGGAGAGAAGCTCTGCTTCAATTTGACTAAGTTATCTCCATCCCCCTATGAGCATAGGCTTTTGAAACAAACAAACAAAAGCCAGGAAGAAACTTCTTTTTTCTCTGTTATATTTCTCCCCTGAAAAAATGATCATGGGACATTTAGCTACTTTGGCTATTGAATGCAGAAGAAAGGAGTGGGAAAAAGTCAACCTCAGAAAGAAAAACACAAAAACAATGGTAAATATATAAAAATATTATCCTTCTGTGCTTGTTATGCTACTAGCTGTATGCATGTAGGCATAAAAACTTACTATGATCCCTACTTTCTAGCTCTTTAAGGAGGAGTTTAGGAACCAGAGCAAATCTAAGCCTGGAAAATAGGAGCAACTTTGGAAATGTCACACAGACTGAAACCAAGGAAGAAGAATAGCATTAGATCAGTGGTCCTCAACAGGAATGACACTGCTCCCTGGGAGGTGTCAGAGTGATTGGTGGGGCTACTGTCATTTAATGAGAAAGGACTAGGGATGCTAGATGTCCTGCAGTATCAGGGCAGCCAGCATGAAAAAGAGTTTTCCAGCATCCTGCATGACTTTTATCTCATCTATAGAACATCCCTGTAGATGAAAATCAACACATAACTATTTGAACCTAGAATTAACTCTATCTTATATAGAAACACAAGTATTTTTTGCATAGTGTTGAAATGTATTAAATTTTCCAGGAATAGAGATACTGAGGGAAGATTGTACTTTATTTTTATGAAGAGTTGTTAACCATTAGGGAAGATCATGCCTCTGATGGCAAGACGTTGCTTGCATTTTCCAGTTGACTTTAGGGTTAGGTCCAAGCATCTGACTATCCCATTGTATATTACAGGCAAGCTCAAGCAGTTCTGTATTTAAATATCTATTATTTTACTGTAAATAATGTATCTTTCATGTACCCTTTTACAATGCAGTAAAGGCCTCATATGAATTTTTTTCATTATGTGTGTCAAGAGATTATAGTATCTATGAATTTTATTTCAGAATATGAAGGGGAATATTACAAAATTTTTGTTATAAAAAGGCAGCATTGGGTCTTCTAGGGTTGAGAATCACTGTATTAAGCATAGAAAAATATTGAAAAGCAATAGAAAAACATCTTACTTATTCTGTGAGGAAGGGTAGCTGACTACTACTTTAGTCCACCCTCTTTCAGCCCCCTTAAAGTGCTACAGTGCAATTTTTAAAAGATAAGTCTTTGGAATTATACTTCTTGAATGAAAACTTGGTCCTATTTTTACAAATTATATTATTTAGGGGAAGCTATTAAAAAGTTCTATGATTCAGTTTCTTCACCTATTAGTAAACTAGGTATTGAAAATGCCCCTATGAAGAACATAGTTATTGATAAATGCTTCTTAGGAAGCACTCAAATGCTGTTAGCTATTACTGCTATCATTGGCTCTCCTAAGAAGAAAAATGGGATTATCAAACTAAGAAAGCAAAGGACAGTGAAGTTTTGGATGGTGGTGCCTTTTCAGGTTAGAATTCTGGGGGACTCATGTTCTCAGTCTTTTTCCCAATTAAACGAGGGAACACATGCTGTTTGAGATTATTTTTTAATTCTGGAGAAAGAGAAGTAGAATGGAATCATCTGTCTCCTGAAGGCCTGATCAAGCTTTTGGCTCAAAAAGAGAGAGCATAAAGCATACTTCTTTTTACTCCTAAACTGTCCAAACCCATTCGCTAAGGTAAAATTAGGCAGAGATTCAGGGCAGCAGTTCAGTCAAGTAGTAAACATTTGGCTGAAACTTTTTTTGTGCTGCTTTCCTTGAGAAACTCAGAGTATAACCTATGTATGGCAGAGGAAACCACTGCCCCCCCCCACCCCCGACAGCCACAACTTAACAGTTAACAACCTGAACTCATGTAACTTTTCCTACTCAGGATGAACAAATCACATTATGTAAAGAGATTTTGAAGTGCTTTAGTCATAGCTTTCATGATATAGATACAATTTACAAGAGTATGTGAATGATTCTTTTAGCCAAAATGGGTTGCATAAATTGATTTTATCAAAAACACTTAGAATAAGAGAATTGAAGACTGTGTGATACCTCAGCTGAAGAGTCTGTTTATGGTAGAGGCACATACCACTTCATCCAAAGTTAAGTGTCATTAAGCAGCAGAAAATGCAAATACATAATTTACATTAGTGAACTTGCTTTCTGGAGTGGCCCACATGGCATGGGGGTGGTCCTTGGGGATGAATGACTCATGCTCCCAACCTTCACTAAAACCTATTAATCTTTCTTCTTTTGGGGAAAAATGTTAACTTTTTTTCAGGGAAATCGAGTACAATTAAGCCTGTTGGAGAATGCAATTCAATAAAAGAAAAGCTCCCTAGGAGGTTCTTTCTGCCGTCACCCAAGGAGATCAAGACCACTTGCCCTCTGCCCCATCACAAAACACCTAGCATCCTTTCCAGACTTCAGCGGCCCTGGGGAACCGAAAGCCCACCACCATCCAGGGATTATTGTTGTTATTGTAGTTAGGTGCAATTGAGTTGGTTCTGACACGTAGCGACTATGTACAGCAGAATGAAACACTGCCCGGTCTTGCCCCATCCTCATGATCCTTGTTGTGCTTGAGCCCATGGTTGCAGCCACTGTCAATCCATCTTGTTGAGGGTCTTCCTCTTTTTTGCTGACCCTGTACTTTACCAAGCATGATGTCCTTCTCCAGGTACTGATCCCTCCTGATAACATGTCCAAAGTATGTAAGACATAGTCTTGCCATCCTTGCTTCTAAGAAGCATTCTGGTTGTACTTCTTCCAAGACAGATTTGTTCATTTTTTTGGCAGTCCGTGGTATATTCAATATTCTTCACCAACACCACAATTCAAAGGCATCAATTCTTCGATCTTCCTTATTCATTGTTCAGTTTTCCCACGCATATGATGCGATTGAAAACACCATGGCTTGGGTCAGGTGCACTTTAGTCTTCAAGGTGACATCTTTGCTTTTCAACACTTTCAAGAGGTCTTTTGCAGCAAATTTGCCTAATGCAGTGTGTCTTTTGATTTCTTGACTGCTGCTTCCATGGGTGTTGATTGTGGATCCAAGTAAAAGGAAATCCTTGATAACTTCAGGCTTTTCTCTGTTTGTCATGATGTTGCTTATTGGTCCAGTTGTGAGGATTGTTGTTTTCTTTATGTTGAGATGTAATCCATACTGAAGGCTGTCATCTTTGATCTTCGTCAGTAAGTGCTTCAAGTCCTCTTTACTTTCTGCAAGCAAAGTTGTGTCATCTGCATAACGCAGGTTGTTAACGAGTCTTCCTCCAATCCTGATGACACATTCTTCATATAGTCCAGCTTCTCAGATTATTTGCTCAGCATACAGATTGAATAGCTATGGTGAAAGAATACAACCCTGATGCATACCTTTGCTGACTTTAAACAACTATGCAGTATCCCCTTGTTCTGTTTGAACAACTGCCTCTTAATCTATGTACAGGTTCCTCATGAGCACAATTAAGTGTTCTGGAATTCCCATTCTTTGCAATGTCATCCATAATTTGCTATGATCCACACAGTCGAGTGCCTTAGCATAGTCAATAAAACACAGGTAAACATCTTTCTGGTATTCTCTGCTTTCAGGCAGGCTCCATCTGGCATCAGCAATGATATCCCTTATTCCACGTTCTCTTCTGAATCCAGCCTGAATTTCTGACAGTTCTCTGTTGATATACTGCTGCGCCCACTTTTGAATGATCTTTGGCAAAATTTTAGTTGCATGTGATATTAATAATATTGTTTGATAATTTCCCCATTCGGTTTGATCACCTTTCTTGGGAATAGGCATAAATATAGATCTCTTCCAATTGATTGGCCAGGTATGTGTCTTCCAAATTTCTTGGCATAGACAAGTGAGTTCCTCCAGCGCTGCATCCATTTGTTGAAACATCTCAATTGATATTCTGTCAATTCCTCAAGCTTTGTTTTTTGCCAATGCCTTCAGTGCAGCTTGGACTTCTTCCTTCAGTACCATTCTTTTTGGTATAATGATTCTGTGTATACCTTCCATCTTCTTTTGATGCTTCCTGCATTGTTTAATATTTTCCCCATAGAATCCTTCTCTGTTGCAACTCGAGGCTTGAATTTTTTCTTCAGTTCTTTCAGCTTGAGAAATGACGAGCATGTTCTTCTCTTTTGGTTTTCTATCTCCAGCTCTTTGCACATGTAATTATAATACTTTACTTTGTCTTCTCGAGCTGCCCTTTGAAATCTTCTGTTTAGTTCTTTTACTTCATCATTTCTTCATTTTGCTTTAGCTACTTGACATTGAAGAGCAAGTTTCAGAGTCTCTTCTGATATTCATTTTGGTCTTTAATTTCTTTCCTATCTTTTTAATGACCTATTGCTTTCTTCATGTATGATGTCCTTGATGTCATTCCGCAACTTGACTGGTCTTCGGTCATTAGTGTTCAGTGTGTCAAATCTATTCTTGAGATGGTCTCTAAATTCAGGTGGGATAGTCTCAAGGTCATACTTTGGCTCTCGTGGGCTTGTTCTAATTTTCTTCACTTTCAACTTGAACCTGCATATGAGCAGTTTGGACAAGTTAAGTTCCAGATGTTAAGTTCCTAACGTTATGTTCCAAAATTGACTTATCCAAAACTGACCTTCTGTTCTAATGCCTCCAGATCCACTCCTCCTACATTCTTTCCTATTCCAGTTAAGGGCATCTTAATCTTTCAGTTGTTTAGACCAACAAACTTGGAGTCATTTTTGATTCTTCTTTTTCCCTCACTCTTGAATCTGCCAGGAAACTTCTTAGTTCAAACTTTAAAATATATTCAAAACCAGTCAATTCTCTCCACCTGTGCCTGCTATTTCCCTGATGGGAGTGGCATATCCTTCTCCTGGATTGTTGTTATAGTGTTGTCGCTAGATTCCCTGCCTCCACACTTGCCTCTCTATACTGTAGCCAGAGTGTGTACCTGACACAATAGTGAGGCTAATCTCTTTTGAAACAATTGAATTTTGTCATTCATCTGCTGAGAAACCTCCAGTGGTTCCCTAACTTACTCAGAATGAGGCCAAAGTCTTACAGTGGCCCACAAAGTCCATTATGATCTGTCCCCCACTACATCTCCGGCCTCATCTCTGGCTGCTACATCTCTCACTCCATTGTAGCCCAGTGGTAGGCTTGCTCTTCTTTGAACATCCTTGGATGCTCTGCCTTAAGATATGTCACTGGCTATTTTCTCTGCCTGGGAAACTCTTCTTCTGGGTAGCTTTATGTTAACTCCCTCATCCTTTTCAAGTCTTTGCTTAAATGTGACCTCCCAGTGACTTACCCTTACTATCCTAATTAAAATTACAAGCCTCCTCTGCCAACACCTGTGAGTCCTCTTAATCTGTTCTCTTTTTAAATAACACTTATCAGATTCTACCCTGTACAATGTATTTATTTCCTTTGTACAGTTTATTGCCTGACTCCTCTGATGTATTGCAAGTCCCTAGAAGAATATCTGGCATAGAGTAGCTACTCAATAGATATTTACTGAATGAACTAATGACTAAAATATTCTTTCTTTGTTAGACACCACTGACATTTACAGTAAAATGTGTTCCTTATAATGTATTTGAAAAATAGCAAAATACATATAAAGGGAAAAAAAGTCACATCAAAACACATTGTCCTGAAACAGTCACAGTTTTATGTGTCTACTTTTTAACTTTTATCTATACATCTAAATGTAACTAAGATAGCAGTTGAGACCACCCTGCCTCTGCTCTCCTACACTGCTGTGTGCTCTCTCTCCATCCTCCTAGCCCCACCCTGACTCAGCACCTTCATGAGTCCCCCAAAGGATCTATATACAAAATGTCAGTGTAGACAATGAAAGCTTTACAGAAGAAAGAGCATTAAGGGAATCACAAGGAAATCCTAAAATCCTCATTAAACATGCCCATTCTCTGATGTCCCTGTTACTGTTTTTAGGTGCCATCAAGTTAATGTCGACTTATAGCAACCCCATGTGACAGAATAGAACTGCCCCACAGGGTTTCCTAGCCTGTAATCTTTACAGGAACAGATCTTCAGGTCTTTTTCCTGCAGAGCTGCTGGGTGAGTTCGAACTGCCAGCCTTTCCGTTAGCAGCTGAGCTCTTTTTTTTTTTTTTTTTAAAGCAATATCCATTCATCATATAAAATATGAGCTAAATATTCATCAAAACAGGAATGGATTAATAAATGATCACAGATTCATATAATAAAACACAGGAGGTTCAAGAATTTACTTGAAAAAATCTCAAAAACAGTACTTAGCAAAAATGTGCGATACCATTTCTATGAAATTTTAAAGCTTGCAAAATAATACTATCTAGTACTATTGGGTATACACACAGTAAAATGTAAATATCTGTGTGGATTGATAAACACCAAATTTAGTACAGTGAAGATGGAGAGAAATGACTAGAAATGAGATCAAGAAAAGACATCTCAGGCAGGGGAATGTCAAATGTATTTACCAAACCAAAACTAAACTGGTTGCCATTGAGTCGATTCCAACTCGTAGCAACCCTATTGGGCAGAGTAGAACTGACCTGTAGGGTTTCTAAGGAACAGCCGACCTTTTGAACTGCCGACCTTTTGGTTAGCAGCAGAGTTCTTAACCACTGTGTCACCAGGGCTCCAAATGTATGTACAGGTTTTTTAAAATGACATTATAAATATAGGATTTGCATTATAAAAAAATCCATCCATTTTTAAGTGTAGAGTTTAATGAGGTTTGACAAATACACAGTCCCCTGTAACCACCAACAGCACAATTAATAGAACCATTCCATCACCCCAGAGGATTCTCTTGTGTTCATTCCCAGTCAACGTTCCATCTTGGCCCATGTACGTTCTTTCTTTTGCTGTAATTTGATTTGCATGTTAGAGTTATAAATAAATGGAATAATATGGTGTGCACGTGTTTGTGTCTGGTTTCTGTTGATTAGCGTAATGTCTTTGAGATTCATTGTGGTGTTGTGGGTATCAGTCCTTCATTCCTTTTTATTTCTGTGTGGTTTTCTATTATATGGATATACCAAATTTGTTAATCAATTCACCTGTTAAGGGTATTTGGGTTGCTTCCAATGTTTTGCTCTTATAAATAAAGCCTCTATGAACATTCATATAGAAAGTTTTAGGTGGACTTTTTTTTATTTTTCATCTTGGGTAAATATCTAGGATTGGGATTGCTAAGTCATATGGAAATTTTTTTTTTAATATTTTAAGAAAGTGAGAAATGGTTTTCCAAAGTTATTTTACCATTTTACACTGCCACAAGTAAATGCATGAGCAGCCCAGCTCTTAACCATTGTGCCACCAGGGGTCCTTGCCCCACTAGGCTCCATTGTCACTAGAAGTTTCTCTCTGATACTTTTCCCTACAGCACCCAGCTGTGTTGGCTCCAATCTGTTTCTTACCCTGTTAAGTTCAAATTTCTCTCTGCTTAGTTTTGGAAAGTATTCAGCTCTGCCCTACTGATATATCAAAACCTATGGAAAATATCAGCAAAACAAAAGACATTGTCATTGAAGGACTCGTTTCAGAAGGCCGTAAAATCCAAACCTGTTGTCTTTGGGTCAATTCCGACTCATATCAACCTTATAGAACAGAGTAGAACTGTCCTATATGGTTTCCAAGGCTGTAATACTTACGGAAGCAGAATGCCACATCTGTATCCTGTGGAGCAGCTGTTGGGTTCAAACCGCCAACCTTTGGGTTAGCTGCTGATGGCTTAACCACTGAGCCACCACAGCTCCTTTTCAGAAGGCTGCTGGTCTAATATACAGAGTTTTTAGTTTGCAGTTCATCTTTATATAAAAAATAATTTTCTGATATTAAGTATTCTGAAATGTGATTTTTTTTAAAGCAGTATGTGATATAATTTTTTTTGTCAAAGTCGTATTGTCAGACATTTGTGCTTGTTTACCTAATCTGAAAATGTTTGCGATAAATACATGAGGTTGCCTATTTGTGCAGATTATCTTAACCAATATTTGATCTTACACTCCGTTTCTGTTGATTCCAACTCAGAGCAATCCTGTAGGACGGTAGAACTGCCCAACAGGATTTCTAAGACTGTATTCTTTACCAAAGCAGACTGCCACGTCTTTCTCCTGTAGAATAGCTGGTAGGTTCAAACCACTGACATTTTGGCTAGCAGCCGAGCACTTTAAGCACTACACCACCAAGGCTCTTTATTTGATCTTATGTCATCTTGTTATATAATTTATTGTTTTTAAAATAATTTCTTGTTTTTGTAATGGCTTTTTGTTTTCCTTTCTTTTCTGGCCTTTTGCTGTATAGGCTTTCTTCGTTTTTTTCCTCTGTAGTAATTTAAAAGGCATACACTTTGTTTTCATTCTAGTAGTGTCAGTTTTTAGGTAAATATATTAGTTATTTTCCTTAAGTATTGTTGTCTAGGCCTCTGTTAACCACTTCCATATATTATTACAAATTTATTTCCAGTTTTTGTTGGTGAAATCTGGAATTTAAGTCTATGTTATCATTTCATAGTTTTTACATCATGTATTGTCTTTCAAGATATTTGTATATTACGTTAAGCTTTGTAATGAACTAACTACATTTATTCAAATGATTTATTTAAGTAGTTTTATTTCTTACATACAATTTCTTTATATTATGGCTTCTTTCTTATTCTTGAGATTTTTGATTTGTGATTCTTTTCTCATTTTGTTAAATTACTACTTCAAAAAATATCTTGTATTAAGTGTATGTGGATAGTATACTTCCTGAACACTAGCACATCTAAAAATATTGTTTTTTTTACCTTTGAATGAAAATTTACCCTTGTATAACATTCTTTCATTACATTTTTTTCCCCTGTAAACCTCATAATTGTTGTTCCACTACTTTCTGATCTTAAGAACAGTGTGAATGAAGTTTGGAGGTACACATGCCCTACGCCATCCCCCTAGTCTGAAGGGGGAGAACATATGGTTGTTAAAATGTGGTAACATTTGCAAAAGTACAGATAATTAGTAATGTAAAAGATAAATCATGTTTTTGTCTGCTCTGTGACAAAGAAAACTTTACTATATTTTCATCCAGAAAAATGAAAATAATACAACTGATGCTGGTGCTTCAATCTCACTATCTGTTCTGTCTATATACTGCCTACATGCCTGCTGAAACACACTTGCTTGTTTATGTTGATACCATACAATATTATCAAGCATGGTAGACAAAAATCTCCTAAATTTCAGCTATTATTTGATGTAGTTTGTTGATACCTATGATGATTTTTTTAAAAAGTATCAAAATAAAAGACTATACTAATATTTTCACAATAATTTCTGTGCATTCAACTGGTAAGTCAAGAGTGTAAAACAAATGTTTTATTATCAATAAGTTTCCATCTGGTACCAATATAATGAGAATATATTAAGGCTATAATAGGAGTTTATAATCATGCACATAGCTTGAAAGTCATAAAAACAAGGGAGAAATAGTATCAACCAAAATTTACCTTTAATGCAAGAAAATGTTAGATCAAAACTTGAAATTTGAAAACATCTTGGTTTCAGATTTTTCCCAACATTTTAAGTATAGGAGGCAGTATTCTTTTGTTTGTGTCATTTGTTCTAACAACAAAAATTTACCCATGGAGAACAACTCTTAGAATACAAAAGATTCTGGCTTAAACAAAACAACAACACTGGAAATTTTCAGAAATTTCCAGATATTGTGGCCGGGCAAGGAAGATTGAAGAGAGTTCTGGCAAAATGTCTAGTTATAGTCTGGAGGCAGAATACACCTAGCGAAATTCCCTTTTTGCTCTTAAGGCTTTCGAGTGGTTGGATGAGGCCTAGTGACATTGTGAAGAGTAATCTGCTTTACTTAAGGCCAACTGATTTAATCATATATAACTACTTTATAACAGAGTCTAGACCTAATGTTTGACCAAACAATTGGGCACCATAGCCTAGCTAAGTTGACACATAAAAATTAAGTATCGGAGGGTCCTTTAAAGCACACAAATTTTAGTTTTGATGAAGTCCAATTTATCTATTTGTTCTTTGATTTCTTGTGATTTTGGTGGCATATTTAAGAAATCATTGCCAAATCCAAGGTCACAAAGATTTACTTCCATGTTTTCTTCTAAGATTTTTAGCTCTTACGTTTAGGTCTCTCATTCATTTTCAGCTAATTGTTGTATATGGTGTGAGATAGGGGTCCGACTTCATTCATATCCATTTGACTTAGCACTATTTGTTGAAAAGATTGTTCTTTCCATATTAAATTGTTTTGACACACTTGTCAAAAATCAGTTGACCATAAATGTGAGGATATGCTTCCGGCCTTTCAATTCTATTCCATTGATCTCTATGTCTAAAGAAAATTTTATGAGAAGAATTTTATAAAAATTCTTATGCATATTGCGTAGTCCACATGGGCAAAGTTTTCCCCAGATACATGCTTAGGAGTAGAATTTCTCCATCCTAGGTGTGAGAGGAAAACCCTGGTGGCATAGTGGTTAAGAGTTCAGCTACTAACCAAAAGGTTAGCAGTTTGAATCCACCAGGCACTCCTTGGAAACCCTATGGGGCAGTTCTACTCTGTCTATAGGGTCACTATGAGTCGGAATCAACTCGATGGCAATGGGTTTGGTTATTTGTTTTTTTTCAGGTGTGAGAGTGTTTAATTTTATTAGATAATTCCAAATTGTTTTCCATTATTACCTTCCTTTCAGAAATGTATTAGAAATTCTGTTGGTCCACAACCTTTTCAGAATTCGTGTTGTGAGACTTCGTAAATTTGCCAATTAATGTGATATATCATTATCTCATCTAAGCCTTGTTTTACATATCCTTGATTATTAATAAGGTGAAGAATTTGTTTATTACTCATAGTCATTTTCCCCTCAATGAAAAGACCTTTCATGTTTTTGCCCATGTTAAAAAACTCATAGCAATCCTGTAAATAACTGATCTTAACACTGCCCATGTTAAGATGGGTTATTTAAGCTCTTTTTATTGATTTGTAAGAATTATTTATATATCTTTCTACTAACCCTTTGTTAGTCATATGTGTGGCAAATGATCTCATTCCCAGTTTCTTGCTTGGCCTTTTTTCTTTTTTAAGGTATATTTTGATAACAAAGAAAGTTATTTATTTGATAAAATTAAATATACGAACCTTTTTTTAATGTTGAGTTCATTTTGTATCTTAAGAAACCATTCCCTAACTGTAAATCACCTATATTTTCTAATAGAATTTTGAAAGTTGTGATTGGCATTTTCTGCCATTTGAAGCTGAATGTAGTATGTCAAGTGGAAAGTGGATCCATATTCATTTTTTTTCCATATGAGTAACCAATTTTTACAGCTGCATTTTTAAAATAGTACTATTTGTTCCCACAATATAGTATGTCCGTTGTCACATATATAATTTCCATATCTACTTGACATATTTTTACTTCGTTTATTTTGTCAATTTGTCCATCATTGCCCTAGTACCACGTGACATAATTTCTATAGTTTTACAATAAGCCAAGGCACTTGTAGAGTAAGTTTTACCTCTTCCTTTTCAGAAGAATGGCTTTTTATAAGAGCTTTGCTTTTCTATATACACTTACGAATCAGCTTGTCCAGTTCCATTAAAAAACTTAAAAATAAAAACTTGTTGGAGTTGCATTGAACTAGAGATTAACTTGGAGGAAATTAAAATGTTTGTATTTCTATAATTGTCTTGTGCCATTTCTAAGAGACTAGAAACACTTGGCTATGTGTTGGCCCAGGTTGCAAAGATATCCTCCTGATCTTTCTCCAGAAACTTTGAAGACTTATGCTTTACATTTAGGTCTGATGTGTCTGAAATCAATTTCTGTATATAATATGAGGTAGGTGGCCAAAGCTGATTATTATTTTTTCATTATGAATTTCCAGTTATCCAGAATTTTTTTTTTTTTTAAAGGACTCATTTAGGGTTTTTGAGTAGGGCTATGGGATGTTCAGAGATGCATTTTCTGGAGATGGATATGACAGCACTGTGTAGTAAATCTGGCTTCCACGAGAATCTGGAAATTGTTAAACCAACTAACAAGAAAAGTGCAGAAAAGAGGTTTCCCATTGCCATTACCCTGAACTATGAGATATAACCATAACTATGAGAAAATGAGATATGATTTACAGAAGTCCTTAAGACTGGAGCCTTTGTACCATACTCCTTCCCTTCCATGCTTTTTTTGTTAGGGTCAATTTGGTATCTACTCCTTTCTTCTTAGCAGTTTTATCTGTATATACATGTATCTTATGACTTTTTAGAAAAAGATTTATCCCATCCGTGGGTTTCAATTATTACTTACGAGAATAATGTTGGTGATAAAACCTAATACTTTCTATTTGCATGTTGTTGTTAGTTGCCCTCAAATTAGCCCTGACTTATGGCGACCTTATGTTTAAAAAAACAAAATGTCACCCATTACTGCCCCACCTTCATAATCATTAGTATGCTCGAGTCTATTGTTGCAGCTGTTACTGTTTGCCTAGTGTTTTCCATATTACAAAATTGGCTTATACATTAACTAAGTTTAGGTAGACAGACATAACTAATCTCATTTTATACACAACAGGCAGGTAGATATAGTGAGGATAGTGAGATTTCACCTTGCTTACTTTGGACATGTTATCAGGAGCACCGATCCCTGGAGAAGTATATCATGCTTGATAAAGTAGAGGGTCAGTGAAAAAAGGAAGACCCTCAATGAGATGGATGACACAGTGGCTGCAACAATGGACTCAAACAAGTGAGGGTGGCACAGGACCAGTCATTGTTTCCTTCTGTTATACACGGGGTCACTATGAGTCAGAGCCGACTCCATGGTCCTAACAACAACAAAGTATGCGTGAATGAGGTTCAAAAATATTTTGTCTTGTCTGTTTATCTAAGAGGCAAAAAAGCCTTTAAGCCATCCTTTGTTTCATAGTGTGCTGACTGTGTTCTGCTATAAGTGCA
>NW_004444228.1:599344-604556 GCF_000243295.1 Trichechus manatus latirostris | reverse complement strand
CCTGTCACTGACTGAGGTCTGACTTCCCAGTTAAGCTAAAATTTTAAATCACATATGTCTTGAAATTTACCCAAAGAAACTTGCTCATAAATATGCACAAATGTAATCAATTAGATCACTATGTACATTCATAAATCAGAAAACCAATTGCCCTCGAGTCTATTCTGACTCATGGCCACCCATATGTGTTAGAGTATCAAGTGTTCTATAGGGTTTCCTAGGTCGTAATCTGTATGGGAGCAGATCACCAGGTCATTTTTCCCAAAGAGCCTTTTGTGGGTTCGAACCGCTGACTTTTCAGTTAGCAGCCGAGCACTTAACCACTATGCCACTGGGGCTCCTTAGTTCACAACATAAAGGTCTCAAAATTAGATCTGAAAAAAAGTATTTTCTTCAAAGACAAACAAAAATAATTTATAATCACTTTATTTCTTTTTCAAAATACATAGAAACAAGTAAAATTATATTTCAAGTGCTTTTCCATTTTCTTTTACAAAAGTAATCATAAACTGTACACTTCATAACAGCTTTGAGGTTTCATTGTTACATAATTCATCTGAACCTGACAAATATGTTCACATATTCTAAAGAAGACATTGTAAAAATACTGAAATGTGTAATATCTTTTAAAGGTGTTTGCAAAAACATTTATTCTAAGTAATACAATTATATGCTGTCAAGTTTCACAAATGGCTGGTTACCACATACAGAAGCCTGAAACACGAATTTCAAAAGATTTTTAAAATTTCTGTTTTATGATACGGAAGTCGAAGATATTGATTTGAACAATGGCTAAATATCAAGTCACAAACTGCAGTTAAAACATCACCTTATGAACAGTGACTCAAGGGTACTAAAGAAGATAAAATCTGATGGATCCAAATTATCCAATGTCATGTGCAAAATGAAGAACTTTAGTGGTTCCTGCCAGTTTAGAATATTTGGCAAGCATCTCAGACTATTCATTAATGGAATCATCACACATACAATGTGAAGCAGTTCTTTTCTATTTTGACCTCTTTGTACTTCATTCTGAAATAAAAGTCTTACTTCATTGTATTGTGTATTTTCTGCATTATTTTACAGATGAGACAAATCCTCTTTTCAGTTGGAAGGGTCAATAACAAGTTAATGTGAATGACATTAACTTGGGTTGGACTTTTTGTTTAAGAAACAAACAATAAATGTAAATGTTTTTCATATTAGAGTCGGTCTAGTTGTTTCTTACTTATAAAGTAATACAATTTATGAAACTATTGACACTGGAGATAACTGCTCTTTAAATGGAAAGCTGAAACAGCCTTAAAAGACAAAACAAAGTCAACATAATAAAATAAAACCCACAAAATGGTCTTTATAGCTATGAAGAGAATAAACTATGCAATTTTTATAGAGAATGATTCTGTGGCCAATTTGTGTATAGCCTTAGGGATTATAGCTTATTGGGTCCACAAATGTTATTTTACTTCAGAATCATAGCCAAAACATAATACTCTGTGTTGAAGTTGAGATTGGGAAAATAGAAAAACAATTTCGCAAGAGATGACAAAAAGAAATATCTGATGTATTAATCTTCCAACAATGAGAACTACTTCTCCTAACAATTTTTACTCATATAAATAATATGTGTTGATATTCCAGCAAATTGTTTTTGAGGGAACAAACACATGAAATTGAATAACTGAAATCCACCACCCTGTACAGTAAACAGGGGTTCTGTGTACAGCAGATGTGGTCTATTTTCACATTCCAATGATAAGAGCAGACATAGTTTTGTTCTTTGGAGAGGATTCTCCTTATCCAGGTGAGTTTGGAAGAAATTATTATTGGCTTGAGATGGAAATATTTCCGTACAAATACTATCTGCATCTACATCTCAGTAACCAGTCATTTCTATTGTCTCAGTGTAGATAAAAATAAACCACAACCCCTTTTCCTTTGAGATGATTCTGACTCACAGCGACCCTATAAGACAGAGTACAACTGCCCTGTATGGTTTCCAAAGTTTCCAAGGCTATAATCTTTATAGCTGTACTCTTCCAAGACAGATTTGTTCATCCTTCTGGCAGTCCATGATATAGTCAATATTCTCTGCCAACACCATAATTCAAATACATCAGTTTTTCTTTGGTCTTCCTAATTCATTGTCCAGCTTTTACATGCACATGAGCCTATTGAAAATACCATGGCTTGGGTCAGGCGCACTTTAGACTTGGAAGAAGTACAGTGAGAATGCTCCTTAGAAGTGAGGATAGCAAGATTTCATTTCACATTCTTTGGACATGTTATCAGCAGGAACCAGTCCCTGGAGAAGGACATAATGCTTGGTAAAGTAGAGGGTCAGCAAAAAAGAGTAAGACCCTCAACCAGTTGGACTGACACAGTGGCTGCAACAATGGGTTCAAACAGCAATGACTGTGAAGATGTTGCAGGACTGGGCAGTGTTTCGTTCTGTTGTACATAGGGTCACTCTGGATCGGAACCAACTTGATGGCACCTAACAACAGCAACCTTTACGGAAGCAGACTGCCACATCTTTCTCTCTCAGAGTGGCTGGTGGGTTCTAACCCACAACCTTTCAGTTAGCAGCCAAGAGCTTAACCACTGCGCCACTAGAGCTTGTTCTAATCACTGGCTCCTGGCAGAAGTCTATTTAAATCATTTCAGGCATGGAGAAAGCCTATCCGTTCTTTGGAACAACCTCTATTTTTTTTCAAGCACTGTTTCTAGTATTTAAAATGTTTTAATTCAGTAAATCATTTTTAAATCCCACCTCAGCTCTTAATTTAGCATTCTCTTTTGTCTCTAGAACATGATATTGTCATGCTACCAAGTCAAACCTTGGTCACCTGTCTTTATGATGAACTGAATCAAAATGAAACAATTTTTTACTTTGATGAGAAAACACATGAATGTAATATTAATTAACTGCCACTGTTCAAATACACTTCTTTTTGGTTAGCTGTTAATGGCAGATGACAAGTAATTACCAATACATCTGTTATTAAATTACCATTGACTTTAATTAACATAAGATTAAATAAATACAAAGTCTTTTAATGAAACAGAAAATTTTTGCTTTAAAGAGTATAACTGAATAACACTGGAAATAGCATTTAGTTTAATGAGCTCTGTTTCTCATGTAAAATATAATTTTTTTTTTAATAATAGGCCCTTATAGTAGGTTCAGATGAATCATATCCTGAGCAGTGTCACTGAATAACTATTAAAATGCCGTGCAGTGGGGTTTTTGAACAATGGTAGAGGATATAACTATATTGCCTCTGAAAGTTAAGGAGTTTTTTTGATTTTGCATCTCAATATCTTTATTTTCATATGCTTTGACATCTTTGCTCAACTACCATTTAACTGTGTAGAATTTTACTTTAACTTATTTCACTTTCAGTGCTTTTGAATCATTTCTCATTGGCAGCAGTAAATTATTAGCCTAAAGATTTGAAAGCTTAGATCATGTAAGTACCTCAGATCACCCAGAGTTGTTTCAAGAACAAGTTATGAAGAAAACAACTCTCCACATTCTCTTTAGATTTAATAGAGGTTGAATGATTTATGTAAATCCCTATCAACCCCATTTTTCTTTGTTTGTTTTTTAAATTATCAGGTAATTTGTTAGGAGATTTATTCCTTCTTTATGGTTTAACTGGAAGGTCATAATCACAACTGAGATGACAACAAAATTTGATGTAACTCCATTCTATATAAATATATATTCTTATGTAATATCAAGCATTCTTTTTAAAGACACATAAATTATCATGTGTTCAACGTTAAGACTTTGTGTCCCTTTATTTGTAATAAATAGTCTTTGGCTCTCTTGGTAACTCATTCTGAATATGGGCAGTAAAAGTTGACACAGGAGTAAAAGTTTGTATTTCTCATTTTGGAAGCAGTCACTAAATGAAAGCTTTGAGAGATTGATAGCTTTTTATCAAGTCTGCAATTTTTTAAAATAATAAACATTATAGGAGAATAAATACAGTTGGAAATGACAATTGAATATCACAACCAAATAGGTGGAAATGTATTTGCTTTTATCTAAAACCTGAGTCAGTATTGATCAGTTGTGATCTCCCTGCAGTAACTAGAACACACACACACTCCCCAAAACTGCATAAGAAAGTAGGTGCTTGGCTCTGCATTCCCATCTCTATTTCCCTGGCACTAATCCTAATGGCATTTTTTCCTGAACTGTGTATGTATTATATCAGTGATTTTTTACATGTAAAGTAAAGTACCAGACACACAGGGCTGGCCTGACAAAATTATAATTGTCAAGAAAAACGTTATTAGAAAACTAGCGTAAAAAATGCATCAACTGTTCAGATTTTTGTGATAATATTGTGTACCCCACAAACAATGTTCTTTTCAGATTCAATTTACTCATTATTCTCCTGATTACTTGTTGGTGAATCAAGTAAGAAACAAAACAAAAACAACCCCCCTCCCAAAAAAAAACTAAAAGAATATCAGTGTCATTATGCTAATGAATCAATACTTACTCCTCTTTTACCAGACTTACATTTGGTAAGTCCCTGAATAAATCCCTGAATTAGGTATTCATCATCTACCTAAGCTACAAATTCATAATATATCAGTGCTGGCATTAAAATGTGGTTTCCCACATGTCCTAGTGAAGGATATTTCTAATATGAAACCTTATTTTAAATGCTGAAACTGAAAGTTTTTCACCTGTAATCACAAGTAGAAAGGATAAATTATGTGTGTATGGACATGTGGTTGTGTAGAGTGTAAATGTGTTGTATTAAAAGTGGTAGGATTATGTTTTTTATAATATGAACTACCATTTTAAATGATCATGCTTTATGAATATGAGGGTACATCTTCCTCATGTATAAAAGATAAATGGTAGTGAATTTCCTCCTTTTAATTTTACTCTGGCATGATAAGTTTATGCTAAACGGTAGAAATCAACTTTTTAAATATTTCTTTAAAAACTTATTTTAATCAATAATCCTCAAATTAAAGTCTCCTGACTGGCTGATTGTTCTCATTTTTTCATCACAAGCATTGTCTTTTTCTCTTTAGGAAGTAACGAAAAGCATGAACTTCTAAGGATGAAAATATGTTTTTGGGTCCAAATAATTATTACGCTAACTTAGGAATTGTAATTGCTGATTTACTTTTAGCTGCCGCTGTATCTACCAATAAAACAATTTTCTCCAAAAATGTC
>NW_004444228.1:593664-598964 GCF_000243295.1 Trichechus manatus latirostris | reverse complement strand
GAGATTTTACTAAAATAAAAATCTAGGAATTGCTGTGATAAGATTTTCTCATCCTGATGTATATGTTTTTAATTATATTCTAAGCTAAGATTTTTTGTCTTTTTTTGATCCTTCAAATCTCCTATTTTTTGGAAAATATACACATCTCAAAAGTAAGTTTAGAGTAAATATACATCTATCTATCTATCTTCTAATAGGGCCTGGAAGCAAGACAATAAAAAGTTGACCTGATTTAAAATAGAGTTATGTCTTGCAAAAACATTTGCATAGTTTTTACCACTATTGGCCTGATCCTTATGAAGACACATGCCTTTCATGAAAGGACTGTAGGTCTGGGCCTTTAGAATTCATTTGTTTATTTTTATTGAGCAATGAAGTTGTATTATTTATAGTAAATTTATATAGTTTTCTGATAAATAAATCCTCCTTTCTTTAAGAAAATACCTAATTTCAATGATTAGTCACTGATTGGGTTTAAAAGTCACATTGCTTCATACAATCTAAAGGACAATGAGCACAGAAAGTTTTATTGTACCTTTGGTGTCTGTTAGTATGGTCTATCAGAAATACATGATCTACATTATAGCTTCATGTCACAAAAAAGTACGTGTCACAGTACTTGAGAGCCTTACAAACACTTAAAAAATGAACTTCTGATTCTATTCACTTAGGAATATTAATGCTACATTTGAGATGGAGGTTATTAGAATTTTTAAAATATCAGTTACACAATGCAACAGATATTTCAGTTAATGTAACATTAGGACAGTATAAAATTATAGCCAAAATGGCTCAACCTCCATTTTCCAGCTACTAAATATTACTTCTTAAATTTATATTCAAAATAGTTCTTTAAATTTACAGATTTATCTGTATGCTTTAAAGAACAAGCTTAACTGACAAAATTTTGAGTTTGGCAAAGCCAGACCTCACCAAGAAAAGAATCTGCTTAAGATGAAACAAAATATTATCAGGTAAGTAACATTAATTTGAATGCTCTAGGATGTAATGCTGTGTAAGTAGGTTCAACGTTTTCATTAAAGTTTATATAGAATTGTGTACAATTGGAAATGAATATACTTCTAACAAAATCCAAACCATACACTTATGACATGGGCTACTTTATACAACAGCAACATAAACTATATTTAATTTTACATAAATATTGATTCTTAAAAAAAACTTATTTCTTTGCTTATGCAAAGAATTACAACTTATTAAAACTCTCTTTGTACTAATAGGCATATGCCGTGAAGGGTAAAATGTTTTATGTAAGTAAGGACTAGTTATGTTCAAGTAAAATGTATTAAGATATTGAAAGTTAATTAACAAACAAAAAAACCTTAATGAAAAAGTTGCACATCAAGTTTATTCATTACCATGGATATATTTTAAATGGGAAAATCAAACCTTCCACTTTTTCTTGTTGCTGATTTGATGAGCACGTGGTCCTACCTCCTTATTACACTAGTCTCATTTTGGAGGCATTATGGTGTGGAAGGTGGTTTGGGAGATGAACAGGATCCTTGACTATCAAAACTGGTTGCCCGGCCAGGTAACTGAAAGACAATAATTTCATAATATATGATCTAGTGCAGAACAATAAAAAAGTGAGTAATTGTTGCTACCTTTTAATAGTGACTATTCACCCATTATATGCAAATCTCTAAGTAGAATATATACATAACTCCCCCTGCCCTTCAGAACTTAGCTTCTGAAGTAGCACGAGATAACACAGATACCTTGTGGAGATGTACACAGAGCATGGTACACAGATGGTACACAGAGTGCCACTGTGCAGACAACTATTTATGATCGCAGATTAACTGCAAATTTTATGACAATTTTTAGTTCTTTTTGTGAAATAATTAATGGTTTTCTATGCTGGAACAACTGCTAGGTAAGAGCAGTAAGATGTTCCAGACACAAGAGATTGTGTGTCACTAGCTGCAAGGTAGGAGGTGATTTTTATAGGGGCAATTAAAGAGAGGAGAGGGCCCAAGAATACTTTAAACAATACGTTTTGAAATGAAATGCAACTTTCCCAACACTTGTTGAGCTATTCAGAGAACACATGTGTCTATGCTTCTAAATCACATTAGGGGAAAGTGCTCTGTGAATGTGCATCTGTAAGTGTGTGATGTGTTCTGTGTGTCTGTCTTTTGTGGTTTTCACTAAATGATGAAGTCAGGTAAAAATTTGGACATTAATATACAGACTTATCTTATTGATGATGACACTTCACCTCCCATTGTCTGAGCATGTATAGTTCATACAATGTTCATCCAGTTTTCCCTACCATATCCTGAGTAACACAGCCAAGGTCACCTTTTTGTGACTAAGCTGAGATTAGAACCTAGGTCCACAGATATTTGTCAGTTACACCACACAGCTTCTCCCATATAAACCAGTACCTAGTGCCAGAACTAGAAGTAGATACAGTCTTACCCATGGAGAGAGAAAGATGTATCATTCATTTGCTAAATGTTCATTTAACTATTCTTTTTGCTGAATTGCATAAAATCCATCACCTAGTACACATTCTTTTGTCAACTTGTATTATTTCTCAATTAATCAGATCATGTAAGTGATTTTGGAGGCCTAGTGGTGCAGTGGTTAAGAGCTCGGATGCTAACCAAAAGGTTGGCATTTGAATCCACCAGCCACTCCTTGGAAACCCTATGAGGCAATTCTACTCTATCCTGTAGGGTCGCTGTGAGTCAGAATTGACTCAACAGCAATGGGGTTTTTTTTGGTTGATGAGTGATTTACTTTGTGACTCTTCAAAGGACCCCAGCAATTGTCTTTGAGAGAGAAAGCCATTCAACCTAGCAGCATTGTGTAATGAGGAGATTGACGACTAACTTTATGGTTAAAAGTCCTGACAAAAAATGCATGCTGATACCTCCTCTGGTTAACTGAGCTATTAATAACAGTTATAATAATAGCTGACATTGTGCCATACTCTGTGTTAAACACTTGATAGTTAGCATTTTGTTTAGTCTCACACTGTGAATTTACTACTATTACAGAATAATAGCAGAAACTTTGAGAGGTTAAAATAACTTGCCAATGGCTCCACAATATGTAGTCACATAGCAGAGCTAGGCTTTAAACTCAGGCAAGCTGACTCCTCAATATTTTTAAAATCTGTGAGCAGTTTTACTTTCTGACCAGAGTTGGAGGAGAAATACCTGTCCCCTTACACAAAAGTGTTGCATTTGGTAACAGTATCTCTATTTAGGGATTCTGGAGAACTTTAGGTTAGGTTGCTCTTTTTCACAAAAGAGGAGCACCAACATTTAGTTTCCAGTTAGTAATAAATTTACTAGTTTGCTCAACCACTCATTGAGGTACGTTTTCAGGCTATGCAAAGAAAATAATAGTTTCCATTTTTATGGGCTTGTTGTCCAAAGGAATATCAAATATAGAAAGTCCAGCGGTGTTTAAAATCCAACAAGGGAAGTAGAACTTTGACTACCAGACATTAGACTGTGGAACAAGAGCACGAGCAGTGTCTGGTTAAAAATATATGTGTGTGTGTGTGTGTGTGTGTGTGTGCATGCGTAAATGCATAAAACTTTAGATAAATGTTAGCAAATGAATACATTTAAGCAAGCAAGATAACAGAGTAGATGTCAGGAAATCATAGAGCTTACCTCCACCAAGGGGTGCCAGTGGGTTATTGGTTTCCGGTGATAAGTCAGCATTTCATTCCAGTGGTCCCGCCCAAGACCCTCAGCATCCAGTCCTGTTCTACATACGCCTATGACTTCATTGTGTCCTACCCTGTGATTCACAGAATATTACACATTCATTTCAGACATTCAAAGAGAAATAAGAGTTTCACACATTTTGGTAGACTATTAACCATATGATTGAATCACTAGACTTTGCTATAGGTTCTAGATGATTTTGCAGATTAAACTTCTTCAGGTCAAATGAAAAATCTTAAGTAAATTTTACTAAACAGGATCAGAATTGCATAGCAAATACACACAAATTTAGTGCTCTATAATTTCAGCACATTTTCATAATAATAATAATGGTGTGAATGAAAAATGCCAGTATATCCTTACCTATGTTATTATTTTCTTTCTTGAAAGCACTATTAAATTTAAGTGACATAAATCAAACCCTGTTTGTTCTGCAGGCTTATTGTTTTATAATAATGTTTAGATTTCTCACCAAGAGCACAATACCCAGTTTTTTATATAAATGACCACATTTAACTGAGTCTAAATGTGTCAGTGTACATTCCTACTTGTACTACAATTAAACAAGACAAGGCTATGTTCTGTACCACGGCCTTTGATTTAATATATCACAGCAGTAGAGCATACTGGACAACACTCCTGTTTTTCTATTCATGTCTTGTTTTTGCATCAACAAATCAAAATCAGAATAATTGCTAATATCTTTGAGAGCCTATTATGTGCCAGACACTGTTCTAAGTAAGTTAAATGTACCGACCCACTTAATCCTCACACCATAACTATCATTATTATCGTCTCATTTTACAGATAAAGAAACTAAACACTCAGAAGTGAAGGAAGTGACCTGACTTTACACACCAGTAAGAGGCAGAGATGGGATCTGAATCAGGGCAATTAACTCAAGAACACATATGGTAAGTTGCTTTTCAAGAATGAAAAGGAATTTAGAAGAGTTTCTTTACCATTATTTTGACAGATTTTTCTGAGGAGACTTCTGAGAAGATTTTAGAACATTTCATTAGTTTCTTCCTGTCATTGATCTAGAGATGTGTATTTACTATCATTTTCCTCAGTATGAAGTTTCACAAACAAGCTTTTTTTAGAAATCAATTTTTTTTTTATCTTTCTGTTCTATTTATCTCCAGGACCCATTTCCTAAAACTGTGGGAGCTGTTGCTCAGTTGTATCTACCTTCAGTCACTGCTGTGAGAAATCAGTAGGGGTAATTGGTAAAGCAGGACAAGGACTGCTGATAAAAACATTAATGGAATTTTTAGAGTTTGAAATTTCAACTAATTCAAGATCTCTCCCCCCACAACACACACAAAAATTAGTCACAGTTTTTGTATTTTGATACAAATTCATTTCAAACAGATAATGTAAATAATTTTATTTTTCAGTGCTTCAGTGCTTAGTTTTGATGGTGGCATAGTGGTTAATCATTCGGCTGCTGACCAAAAGGTTGGCAGTTCAAATCCACCAGCCGCTCCTTGGAAACCCTGTGGAGTGGCTCTGCTCTGTCCTGTAGGGTTGCTATGAGTCAGAATCGACTCGATGGCAATGGGTTTGTTTGTTTTTTGTTTG
>NW_004444228.1:589157-593564 GCF_000243295.1 Trichechus manatus latirostris | reverse complement strand
GAATCCACCAGCTCCTTGGAAACTCTACGGGGCAGTTCTACTCTGTCCAGCAGGGTTGCTGTGAGTCAGAATCGACTCAAAGGCAACGGGTTTGGACGGTTCTCACAAAGTAATGCAAGTTTGAGTGAATTGCTTTAAAGTCCAAGAATCTTCCTTTATGAGCAATTTAATAGCTGAAAGTGGGGAAAAAACAAAAACCAAAGTTACTGCTGAGGAGTCGGTTCCAACTCATAGTGACCCTGTAGGACAGAGTAGAACTGCCCTGTAGGGTTTCCAATGAGCGACTGATGGATTCGAACTACCCCGACTTTTTGGTTAGCAGCTGAGTTCTTAACCACTGCGCTACAAGTAGATAGTAAATTATGTGTTTTGCAGATAGAACTGAATCAGTAGAGAAATAAAAATAAGAATCCCATTTTAAAGTGAATATATTTGATAACAGCTTTTAAAAATTTCATAATGATATGCAAATACAAGAGGAAATTTGGTGTACTTTAATTTGTAATTCCTTCTTTTCCTTTTATAGCACCCCTCTACAGATAAATGAACTCAATAATTCAATAGCCATATATAATTTTAGATAGGTGGGATAGTTTATTTGGGAATGCATCCTTGACGTGATAGCCAACTGTGTACATACCTGATGAGCCAGTAATATCCATAGCCTTCAGATTTCTGCACTTGATGACTGTCAATGTCATACGCCCAGCAGTAGGCAAATAACAAAGGGAAAACATGATTTCCCCCAGGTCTATACTTTCCTAGAAAGGTAATCGATAATGTCAGTGATTTCAAACATCAGATAATGAAAACAAAATATAATTTAAGATGTTGAGTGAAAAATCATTGTAATAGAATGTCATTTTAAATTGTTTCATCGACGATATGGATAACATTGTGAGAAAGCTGTTCTGAACTGAGGAAAAAAGTGTATAAACCATCTGTTCATTTGGTATCTCCACTTGTATTTCTAATAGGTATCTCAGACTTAAGATGGTCCACACCAGACTCCTGAGTCTACCCCATTATCCATCATCTTCAAAACTTATTTTTCTTTCAATCTTCCTAAAATCAGCAAATGGCACAACAGTTCACCCAGAAGCTGAAGCAAAAAACTTAGTAGTGATTTTTATTCTTTTCTTTCCTTCACTTCTTTATCCAACCCGTGGGCAAGTCTTGCTACACTATATAATATATCCCAAATCAGTGAATTTGTTTTCATCTCTACTGCTACCACTGAAGCCACCATCACCTCTTGCCAGGATTACATCAATAGCCTCTAAAAATGATATCCTGTCTCAGAAGTTAATCTTCATATAGCAGTTAAAGTGATCATTATGAAATGCAAATCAGACCATATCACTCTCCTGCTTAAAACTGTCTAAGGGCTCACAATTGTACTGCAACAAAATTGAAACTCCTTACCCTGGTATATATGTAGGGTAATTATAAGACTTGGTTTGCCTGGGAAATTCTTGGCTTACACCTGTTGTCCTGGTGCAATTACTAAGAACATCCCCCTTCCACTCTTATATATGTCTTTGTTTCAATAATACATTACAAGGTCACTCTACACTTTATAAGACCCCATGTGATCTGGACCTTACCTGTTGCTTTAACTTCATCTCATAACTCTCACCCCCAGTTCACTCTGCTGTTGACACAAAAGTCTTCTTTCTCTTGTTGAAAGAAATTAAGTTTGTTCCTGCTTTTGGAATTTTCATTTTCTTTTCCCTTTGGCTAATACTTTTCTCTCTTATATCTTTACATAGCTGGTTTGTTCTCACCATGTGGGACTCAGCTCAAATAACATCTCTTCAGTGAGGCCTTCCTCCATCATTCATTCTAAATTAGTCTCCTTTCTTATTTGATACCCACCTACTCCAAGATCCTTCACTTTTTTTCCCCTAGCATGCATCACTGTCTGAAATAATCTTTTTAACTTATTTTATGCCTTCCTTGAGTCCCATACATAAGGTCCAGGAGAGGAAGGTTCTCGTGTGTCTTATTTTCCATATCCTACTGCAGTGCCTGGTACATAGTAGGTTCACAGTACACATTTTTTGAAGGAATGAATAAATTATTTAATTAATCTGGAAAAAAATGACTTGTTCTATTTCATTTATAAAGCAGAACTGTCCACAGTGATCCTGATACAGACATGTTTGCTGTCTTTGGCTGCATAGATGGTAGCCAAATGAAAATGAGTATGGACAATAAGTAATTTAGGATGCTTCGCAAAGAGTTGTGTTACTATAGGATTCAGTTGAATCACTCCTGGTGAGGCAGTTTGTGGTATATTTCACTTTGGGGGAAATAAGTTGCTGACTATGGACCTAGGTACATAGAACTAGGTTCTTAAAAATTCTTCATGATAAACTATTAACATTTATTGGACTTACTCTTAAAGCTCAGGTCCTGATTTATGTAATTTTCATTTCTTTAGTCATGTTCTAGAAGTAGTAGAACCTAGTGGTTAAGATCATACACTTTAGAGTCAGTTAAACTGGGTTTGAGGGCCCTCAGCTCTGCTACTTCCTACTTGTGAGATCCTAGAAAATTTAATTGAGTTCTGAGTTTCAGAAACTTCATTTTCAAAATGAGGACAAAGGTATATCCAGCTGGGTCTCTTCTGGGCTGATGGACTGCTACAGATCAAAAACAGTGAGCAAGGGTCAACAGGAGAGTGCCAAGGAGAAATAGCAAGAGCACAACCTCCAACTAAGGATTCATTCTTTTCACTAGTTAGCAATTATTGAGTATGTATTATTTGTTAGGCGTAGTGATAGGTGGGGCAGACACCAAGATGGACTTTGCATTTTTCTGCCCTTTAAGGTCTCAGTTGAGAAGGGAAAGAGTGGGCTTTAAAAGGCTAAGAAAATAAGTATGAATCCCTTTTCATTGATGGTCCTCTCCTTTTTCTTTTTCTGTCTCTTTTTCCAAGTGTTTTTTTGGCTCAGTCTTTGGGTCAAAGTTTTGTCAGCCATCCACCCCCTTTTCTCACTCCCTAGCTTGGGTATTTCTTCTTCCAGAAACTATCAATAAGAGTAGGCATGTTTTGTTGCCAGCTGGTCAAAATTAAAGGATCCTTCAATGTGTATAAAACATTATACAAAGTTCCACCAAGAAACCTGGTGGGGTGGCAATGGAGAAGCTAGGAAAGAAATAGGACACGTGGCCTTAGGCATAAAATGCTTAGAATCCAAAAGGAAATGCACCACATGCAAACAAAAATAAGTACACTAATAGTACATCTAAGTGGATTTATAAATAAAGCATATTTTCTTGTGCCTGAGTAATATGGTTCTACTTTTACATATTAAACAGTCTGTGGAAGTAATTTTTCTACTTCTCTAGATATGTCACATGCTTATTGGCTGCAACAGAGTTTGCCATGTTTAGTTTCGTCTCTCAGAGATGCTTTCTGTGGATTTTGACCATTTATTTTAACAGGTATCAGTAAATAGAGGTTAAACTGAGGAGTTGACCAAAGCATTGGCCCAAATAAACTGAAAGTAAAGAGCATCATTAAAGAGCACCTCCCATCAATTCTGTGTTTTAAGTTAGGTGACTTTTTACCTAAAGCAGTGGTAAGAAATCTACTTAAATATTTAAACTCCACGTAGTCAGAAGTTTTCAGGAAACTGAACTAGGTAAAAAGTAAAGTATGGATGCATAATAACTGTACAAAAATTTGAGTCTTTATTAGATTAATTTTTTTCTTTTAGGAAGTTTGAATGTTAAAGGACTAAAACAACCTGCATCCTGAAAAAGGGCAGAATACTGTTTAAGGTAAATACCAATATTCTTAAACTTTTTTAAAATCTGGAAGATATCTAAGAGATAATCATGAGAAAATGAAATTAATGTAGGTAAATGTCTGTATGACCATAAAAAGGTCCTATACCAGATGTAACAGCAGAGCTCTATGTTTAGGCTACAGTGCTCTGGCTATAGTGCACACTGCTTCTCAGTGGCCACCACTGAGTTTATCCCTGGATTGGTTGTCCAACTCCAGTGAGCAGGTCATGTTTTAATTGCCACCCCCTCTTAGTCTGTCCCATACTTCGGAGGTTTATAAGGTCATACTCAGCCCCATCAACCAGACTCTCTGGTGTCCAGCAAAGAACCATAAAATGAGTTCGAAAGTCTCTGAATATACAGCATAAATATAACAAAGTTATACAGTAACATTCTGTGGTCTAAGGAGACTACAACAGTTCTTATTCAACACCCATTTACTCTTATTTCAGAAAAAAAAAAATCTAACGAGAATGTTTACTTGGTTTATTAGTCTACAGCAGGTTAAAACTCACAAATACAATGTGGAGATGGGGAAACTAGTAGCAGTAGATCTGATGGAGACAGCAATAAATGATAGCTGCAAAGACACAGCACAAAAACATA
>NW_004444228.1:587938-589057 GCF_000243295.1 Trichechus manatus latirostris | reverse complement strand
GAAGTGTACAAGCTGCAAGAACGATCACAAGGCAGTGTTTTAACATTAATGTGAAAGCATCAAGGTTGTATCCCTATGGCCACTATTCAACTTACACTGTAAATGCTCCCTGTTCATAATTGCATACTATGCTAATATTTTACAGATGGGAAAAGTGAATCCAAAAGAGATTAGGTAACCTGTCCTTTCACACAGCCGGTTAATGATTGAACTCAGGCAAGAATCAAGATGTTCATATTCCAGCATAGTTGGGAAAACAAACTCTGCTGTTTGTAATCCCTGTTATTGCAGTAAGAAGACTTCAGAACAATGCTTTCTGTAACTTATTCAATACTGTTTCTGGACCCATTCTGTCACTAGCCGAATTGTCTTTTAAGTTAAGAATATCTTCTTTTGAAAAAGGAAAAAGAAATATAATAAACAATGAATTTTTTTTGTTGTACTTTAGATAAAGGTTTACAGAGCAAGCTGGTTTCTCATTAAACAATTAATACACATATTGTTTTGTGACATTTGCTGCTGACCCCATGACATGTCAACACTCTCCCCTTCTCAACCTTGGGTTCCCCATTACCACCTTTCCTGTCCCCTCCTGCCTTCTTGTCCTTGCCCCTGTCTTTTAGTCTCGTTTTGGAAAACAATGTAATTTTGAATGAATCATTTTTTCCTCTTGCAATTTAAATTAAAACATTTGTAGCAGTAAAAAACTCCAAAACTGAATTCGGCCTCCATATCACTTAGTGAAGAGACCCTGGGTCATGCAAATGGTTAAGAGCTGGATTACTAACTGAAAGTCTTGCAGTGCAAACCCAGAGGCACCTCAGAAGGTCACAGCCTTGAAAACCCCATGGAGCAGTTCTACTCTGCACACCTTGGGTCACCATGAGGGGGAACTGACTGAACAGCAACTAACAAGAGCAGCAACATCACTCAGTGAGGAGACACATACACTTACCTATCGTAATCCATGACTGCAATGGAGAGGCTGACCTGTTCCACATTCTCTGGAGGGATGTCGAAAATAATGGCCTCGTTGTACACAGGGTTTAGAGTGTTTTTCTTTGTAGTTGTTTTTCTCTTTTTTAATCTTCGACCTTCACACATCAGAGACACTTTGAC
>NW_004444228.1:569561-587303 GCF_000243295.1 Trichechus manatus latirostris | reverse complement strand
TGAGAAAGGCTTTGGGTAACTGAAAATTTCAGTTATGTGTAAACTCATTTTTCTACAATTTTACATAAACATGGGTTTTCCATATACTTGTGAAAAACTCTTGCATCATTGGGCAAGTAATCATCTGAGAGCCTGCTATACAGTCTAGGCTATAGTGTTCCATAGAATTTCTTTGAGGTAAGAAGACCTTTATGCCATTCTCATGTGCTCTAATTTACTTGATTGTACATTCACAATGTAAATCTTAGGCTTCCATACTTGAAAATGGGCATATGAAAAAGTGCCAACACTGAGGCTGGGTTCAGGATTGTACATTTAATTTCTTCATTCTGGCTCCACCAACATAGCTCTGAGTACATAAAGATCATTTTCTAATGACTGGCTATAGTCAGTTCCTCAGACATGCTCCCATTTGTAAAGTTTTCATCCCTGTTACTGTCTCTCTGAAATAAAAATAAAAGTTATTGGAAAAATAATTTGATATGCAAATATTTACATTGCACATTCTGTCTCAGGATTCATAAACTAATAGTAAAGTCAAGTTGTAGTAATTGAGTATAAGAGGTGGAGGTGAGAGAAGGCAAGTTAAAGGACTGATACCAGAGGGTGTAATAATCAAGATACACATTCCTGGACAGAAATAATCACTGGGATTTGAAGAATTAAAGAGATGGGAATTCAAAGGGAACAAGAGGTACAATGTCATATGTGAGTACTATGATAAATACTCATAAATAAGAATGGGCAGTTTGTGTTGAGAAGTATGGAGTTTAGTAACATGTTGGAGGAGGTTTAAGGCTAGATACGGTTGTTTGGTGGCTTTTATGGGCAATAGAGATCTATACGTGTTGGTGACATGAAAGAGTGGGTGCTCCATAGAATGGAAAGAGCATCAGTTCCTAGATCAGAAAAACCAGGGTTCAAATCATAAATCTCCCATGTACTAGTTCTCAGTACATGGAAAAATACTTGACTTCTCTGAACCTCAGTTTAATCACAGGTAAAATGAGGATAATAACATCTGTCTTCCAAGGTGGCATTAAGGTCTAAATGAGCTGGTGGATGTAAAGTGCCTGGCATAAACAGACATTTGAAAAATAGTAATGATGATAATAAATAATATTTGAAAGATATTTCTTTATTTTGAGTAGGCTAGACTATGATGAAGTAAGACAGGAGGGAGAGGCTGTTGAAGTAAAAGAGCTGCGGAAAGGTGTTGGGTGAAGAAAAGGTTTGAATTCAGAGATATATTGGGAAGTAAGAATCATCAGGATTTAACTGGGAGAAAAACTTTAAATGAACAGTTGGTTTCCATGGTGACAGTAGTCATCACATCCACTTAGCAGCCTAAATGCAGCCTGTCTTCCACATTTTCTCGGTGGTGAGATAGCGATGGTTTTCCTCACAGACTTAAAAGCAAGATATGTTACTAGATCAAATCACCTTCTTTATCAAGTTAGTCCTTCATCCACCTGCCCACAAAATGAAGCTACAGTGAAATGCAGACCGGAGTGAGTCTACTATATTCAAACTACTTTATAATTTCCATTTCTCTTAGACCCACACCTCCCATTCACTAGAGAAAATCATAGAATTTAACCTTGAGTAACCCACTTAACCTCACTTGACCTCAGTTTCCTTGCTATAACATGACTGTGTTCAAAGAAATGAACTTATTTATTTTCAAGTTCTAAAATTTTATTGTTTTAAGCTTTGGTAAAATGAAAACTAAGTAGCATATTTAGCTGAGTAATGTCTGGATAAGCCCTCTCAGGCTCTGTTTGATATGGAGCTGGTGGGACCTCATTGGAAAGATCACAGAGGATCAACTGGTGCTAATGGCTAGATCAAGAATAAGTGGTCATAAAAAATGGCTATTACTTAATTAAATTTCCAGACAATCTGCGATATGAGGAAGGAGCCAATCCTCAAGGCGGAGAGCATCAAGGTTCATCTGGTTGCAGATTCATGAGGAAAGACCATTTAGGACAATATTCCTCTGGTTCTGCTAAAAGTCTTACGCGAGTTTATGATTGACTGTTTGATATGTGTTGGACACACAGAGCCTACAATATAAAATCCAAACTCCTTGACATGACAAATGTGGTCCCTAACTTCTTTTCTGGAAACTCTGGTGGCATAGTGGTTAAGAGTTCGGCTGTTAACCAAAAAAGTTGACAGTTCGAATCCACCAGGCACTCCTTGGAAACCCTATGGGGCAGTTCTACTCTGTCCTATAGGGTCGTTATAAGTCGGAATTGACTTGATGGCACCGGGTTTGGTTTTTGGTTTTAACTTTTTTTGTAATTCATTTTACCAGTTTCTCCTTATGCTCCCATGACCACAAAACTCTGCACTCCAGCTGTATTACCAGATGCCTTTTCATTCTCTAAGTATTCATTCCTTCATTAGCAGGCTCACATTGGAGAACACTGACTATCAAGACAAATTTTCCTCCATATAGGGTTTATGTCCACCTGTCAGTTTGCCATACTGTGGTAGCCTGCATGTTGCTATGAAGCTGGAAGCTATGCCACTGGTATTTCAAAGATTATCAGGGTCACCCATGGTGGACAGTTTCAGCAGAGCTTCCAAACTAAGATAGACTAGGAAGAAAGGACCGGTGGTCTAATTCTAAAAATTAACCAATGAAAACTTTATGGATCAAAACAGAATATTGTTTGATGCAGTGCTGGAAGATGAGTCCCCCAAGTTGGAAGACACTCAAAATCCACAGTGGCAGCAACAATGGACTTGAGCATACCAATGATCGTGGAGATGGCAGAGAACCAGGAAACATTTCATTCTGTTGTACATGGGGTCACCATGAGTTGGTGTCAACTTGACAGCAACTAACAAAAATAAGGGCTTATGTGTGACTTTGAACAAGTCATTTCATCTCTCTGAACACCACACAATTAATTAGAGATCCATTACACATCATACAAGTGATTAGGGAAAAAGCTAAAATAAAAACACAAGTCTGCATAATTTTTAAAGTATATGCTTTTTTGGCTCTAGTATCATAAATGGATTTTAGAGGAGTTCTTGGATTTTGATGATAGGAATAGAGAGGAAAGGGACCTGACTCTTTCCAGGAGGATCTTGGAGGGCTTAAGAGGTGGGTGACATTTAATCTGAACCTTGAAGGGTGATTAAAGGTAAAGGGAATTAAGAACAGAGAGAGAAGCATATAAAGAGGCTGTGAGGTGAGGCATGAAGTATCCACACAGACCAAAAGATCCAACAGAGACCACCTGGCTCTGGCAAAGTCAGAGATTTTTAGCATGACCAGAGGATAATCTAAATGACAATACACAGGCCTTATTCTAAAGGAACCTTCTCAGGAATGCTTAACCAGATCAACCCTGACTTTCTCTGCAGTCAGTGTGAGACCCATCTTCATCGCTAATAGCAATTACCTGAAAGGGTTGAAGTTAGATGTAAAAGGGATAATATAAAAGGAAAATACATGTAATGGGTCCAGTTTTTTGTCTGACACATAGTAGATGCTAAAAAATACTCCTTTTTTTCTTGTTCATATCCGTGTTTTTGGGGTCAGTGACTAACATAAGGTTGATGTTCAATAATAAGCTTGTTCAATGAGTAAATGAATGAATAAATCATTATAAAAGTATCAGGTCACATCATTACATCAGTGGCAGTGGCAACAGGGGCATCTACTCTCTGAAGGACAACTCTGAAGAACAACACTAGACCTAGGGAGCAAAGGTGCTGTTTATGAGTCTCCAAGTTATGGTGTGTGGTCTATGTGAATGAAACCCCCTAGACTGTGCAAGGCATGTCCATATATGGTAGCTCTGAGAGTACAATAAACTAATGGTCATAACAGTTTTGAGCCATTTAAGGATGGGATTGGAAATTAAAGTCAGAGGATCCTTATCTAGTCTAGTGTAATCTGGGATTGTTTGCTCTAATTCTGTAGTGCACTGGAGCTTCAGAATCAGTGTATCCCTAACACCTATAAATTGCTTTTTTTCTTTGCACATCTGGTCAGCTCCCCCAACCAGCTAGCACACACAATCTTGTAACTTTGGGAGGCAAATAAAAAGAAGGAAGCTGTTTGATTGAACACAACTAGGGAATGTAATTAACTTTATAGCTCTTCTCCAGTTGTTAGCCCACTTCCCCCATTTTCTTTCAAAGAAGCACAAGTTTCACATAGCACTTCCTCTCTGCCCTTCCTCCTTCCAGTGATTCCGGTTAAATCCAGCTTTCACTGTATTCAATGGGAAAGGGGGCAAGAGTGAAGAAAAGGAGGCATCTATCACAAAACCTGGTTAGATTCTTGTAGTTTTACATCATATCGTATTACCATTACTAATTCTTTCTCTGCCATCCCCACTTGAAGACAGAGAAAAAGCGCACTGAGTGCCCTTTAGCAGGGCTTCCCTATATTTCTGCTTGAAGGAGGGAATGCATTTTATATTAAGCACATCTTCTTAAGCATTGTAGTTGTCCATGGCACAGAGTCCAGATGGAATGTGATTGAAGTCAGGGCAGAAACCAGACAGAGAATATGGCAGTGTTAGAGACCGGCTAATCACAACCCCACTGAGCATGAAGCGTAATGGTAACTACCCAGAGCTACTACTATCAAGGATGCTGTTTAATAGTGCCCATGTTTCTGCTCAGTGTGAGATCTATTTTCAGTTCCCATTTCAAGCAGGAAGTAACTGTGCCTGCCAAAATGGTTTTGCCCTTATCCAGCACAGCCATGAACTTTAGCTATCAGGAACCATGGAATGCTCAGGTTATACAGATAGAATTCTGAGGCTTTAAGACAACCATTCCTAGATTTAACAAAACAAATCTCGTAAGTACCTGTGTAATAAGGACCCTGAAGCAAATTGGGGGAAAACCAAGTATGGACTCTGGGACAAGAGCAACTTGGGACATAGGAAGAAAATACAAATGATAAGAACTCTTCTCTTAATTATATCGGTTAAGAGAGATCGTAAGCTTCATAGTGAAAGAACTGATTTATGCTCAAACCTTATATCATCATGCATAGATAGGGGTATAGAAGCTTGTGCAATAAACTATATACAGCTCCCTTAGAGTCTTTAATACCTTTCAACACAGTTTTTTTTGATCTTTATAAAGTTCCAAATAAAAAGAACTATTGTACATACCATTGGTATATGTAGACACTTGGATTGGTTGAACTTAGTTTCACTATTTTAGAGTATATCTTAAAAATTGGTTTCTGTGGCTTTATCCCTGCCCCGCTAAAGTCTATTCTCCACAAAGGTGCTAAGAATCTTACTGATATCTAAGTGAGACTATGTCTCTTTTCTAATCGGAAACCTTCAATGGCCTCATGTGTCACTCACTTTAATTCTAACTATGTTAAGTACTTAGAGCTTCTAATTCTGTAAGCCAAACATTGGACTTCCATGTTAAGAAGAAAATTCTTTTTATTTCGCTTTAGTATATTCCAAAAATGGTAAAACTCTAACATAACTCAGGAAAAGCAACATTGAACTAGGAGTTAATCAAAAATTTAGCTTCCTGTTCTGGCTTTTATTAAACAGCTGTGTGAATTTAAGTGACTTTCCTAATGTCCCTGGGCCTCCATTTTCTAAACTGTAAAATGAAAGAATCGACCTTGGAGTCTCATGAATTCTAAAATAATATGATCATAAATGATCTAGATGTGAGACTTCTCAAAATCATACCTGGAAGACAATTGTGAACTTTCAAGTTAATATGAAATACTTTCAATTTCTTACAAGTTTCACACACTTACTCTGAGAAAAGAACCCCAGGTTCTTATTTAAGACTTACTGATTGTAATTATATACAATTATAAGCAAAGTAGGTACTTGATTACACAACCTAAAAGCAACAAATCAGAGAAGTAAGAAATGCAGGAAACATGTAAACTTATAATAGGGATGAAATAGTGTAATAGATGGGCAATGAACAGAAATAAAAATCTGCTCATTTAATTTGTTATAATAATTAATGGTCATAAAGATCACCACTGTTTAGAAAAGGTTAAATTGCATTCAGTATATCCTACTTAAAAAGCATGGACATATATAGCATTTTGTAAGTATTTTATTTTAAATTTCTATAAAGTAAGAAATTGGGCACATACAATATGTTTTGGAGCCTATAAAATTAACTTAACTAGTTATTTTTCTAGACTGTTCTAAATAGATAATGCATCATTTCTCTCTGAAATTTTGATTTTTAAGAGGCAGAAGTTCTAATTTTTTTCAATTGCACTGAAATGTGAAATTTAAGGTGTCTGTCGAACTTTTCCATTTGGTAACGAGTATAGGACTTTAGCGATAGTTATGGTTCTTTCTAATTTTCTGTCTTTGAAAGCCTTGTCTTATTATCAAGTTTTTAAAAGGCTAATTTGGTTTCTCCAAAGGTAACGAACGCACAGGACATCTCATACACATGACATAGTCCAAGAAGGTTATAGGAAATTAAGCTGTTGTAATGAGAAATCATTTTCCTTCTTTAGGATATCATCGGGAAACAGATGGCACACTCCAAATTAGAGTAATTCCAGAGGGCTTAATGAGAGAAATATTTAAAGAGATATGAGCAGGGAGTAGGGAAACCATAAAAGGCAGTACCCTGGAACTGATAACCCTAGGTGTGAGAGGGGTAGGGAGGGGATAGTTACCAGAACTCAAAAAAAAGTGGTAGGAAGAACAGGCTGTTCTGAGAGACACTCTAACCCTCAGGTAAAGAACGAAGCCAGCTTGAGTCAAACTTGTGGTGAAGGACCTGAAGAGAGTCAATATCCTAACATCATTCTCCTCCCTCCCTAAAATTTCTTGCCAGAGCTCAGAGGGCAGAGGGTCTGTGGACCAAACAGGCCAGCCTCCTTCAGTGCCAAATAGGGTGGAGGATGAATAGTGGAGAGTGAATCAGGAGGGACAGACAGAAGATATCCAGCATCATTTGCCCCTGAGGTTTTATAATATGCACTTCAGTAAGTGCTTGTACAGGTTAGTAAGGGAGCAAGAGGAGGAAGTGCCTAGTGGAAAAAGAAGTGAATGAAGTCAGGCTTCTCTAGGGAAGAGATATCTGAGTTGAATCTAAAAATCTAAAAACTTTAGAAATAATATAATGGACTATGGTGATTTATTGAAGATTAAAAATTCATGAGACAAATTTTTTTTTTTTTTTTCAGCAAAGTCTTGCTGAGTTGGGCAGGTGTTAAAGCCAAGAAGAATTGTGCTTTGGGAATGCTCATAATTTATGATAGGCCCTGTGACAGTCTGTGATAGGCTTTATTAATTTAACTTTAACTTAAATTTAATTTTATATTGAAAAAAAAGATGCTTCCTATAAATTCTTCTTCCAAAATGACAAAATTATCATCATCACTGAGGTGATTAGGGACTCATCAACTTTCAGATGTGATATTTCAAATGCTTCATTTATATGTACAATCATGCATTGCTTAATGTCCATGATATGTTCTGTGAAATAGGATGTTATGTGATTTGGATGTTGCGGGAACACCATATTATATACATGAGGTCCCCAGATTACAAACGAGTTCCATTTCTAAGTCTATCTTTAAGTCGAATTTGTACGTAAGTTGAAATAGGTAGGTATGGTTCGTATCTAACGTCTGTTAGTCAAATGTTTGTCTTAGTATATAGTATGTAGTGTACCTTTCTATCCATAAAAGAACATTAAAGAAACACTTCGAGATACACTAAAATATCTTAATAATACAGTAATAATAACGTTTGGATGTGGGTCAAAAAGTAGTACCTGTTTGTTATTACAAAACATTGTATGTACCTCAAATTTTTAATATAATAGGTTTTGTGGGGGTTGGTTCATAACTACCGGTTGTACATAAGTCGGACGTTTGTAACCCGGGGATGACAGAAAGTACAGTACAGTACATACATAAGCCAGTAACATAGGGGTTTATTATGACTATCAAGACATATGTATTATAGGTTATATACATACTGTACCATTATGCACGTGGCAGAGCAATATCTTTGTATATAAGAGACGTGAGATACATGTGTTGCCTTGCGGGAAGCTATTGCATTCGCTTACATCTGGTTATGTTTGCAGTGTCCCGTTCTCCAACTGGGATTTCTGAATTCTGTTATAACCTTATGGGACCACAAAAGTATATGCAGTCAGACGTTGTGCAAATGGACGTTATGTGGCACATGACAGTATATAGCTTCTTCTGAAATAACACCCTCAGTCAGTTCTTGTCAGTGGTGCTGATGGCAGAAGCTGCCCACAGATGCTGCATCATGTGATCTTCTGGTGGCCCATTGTTGTTGGAGTTGTTAACTGCCATCAAGTCAGCCCTGGACTCATGGTGACCCCATGCACAGCAGGATTGGACTGTTGTGATCCAGAGGTTTTTCATTGGCAATTTTTGGGAGTGATTTTTCTTCCTAGTCTTAGTCTGGAATCTCTGCTGAAACCTGTTCAGCATCATAGCAACACAAAAGCCGCTACTGACAGGCAGGTGGTGGCTGCGCATGAGGTACATTGGCCGGGAGTCAAACCCCGGTGTCCCACATGGGGGGTGGTGGCAAGAGCTCTACCACTGAACCACCACTGGAAGCCCAGTAGCAGATGTGTATTCTGTGACTCTCCACAGTCAGGTTTACAGCAGAGATGAAACAGAAAAGTAAGAACGCTCCAAGAGGAGCAGACATGGGTTCATTGTCCCAATATCAGGCCCGTGGCGAAAACACTACCTGCTGCAGCCGAGGAATTCTAGTGGAACAGACAGTCCTTGACCAAAAAATCTGTTCCTTACTGCCCTGAATTCCATCACACTTTTTTCTTTATAATGAGCTTGGAATTTTGCCACTCTTTCAAATGTTACTAGCTAAGACATGATTCCATAGTTAACAAACTTGTAGGAGAGAATTCATTGATAGCTAAATGCAAAAAATACAGTATTATTCTGATCCTGGGATACATCCAGGATGATTGGGTTTAGATTTAAAAATACATAACTGGAAGTAAAAAAACGAATTTAAAACAATCTAAAATGTTTAAAGAAAGATTTTTTTTTTAATAAAGTGTAAAAAATACATTACTTCCAACCAAAACTCAGCTAGTACATTTAGTACCCTAAATGGTTGATACAATGAGCACAAAACTTCCTTTGTATTTATCATGTCAAGTCCTACGTTTTCAAACAATACTTGACAAATGCTTAGTCAGAAGATAAAAGATTCAGATTTATATTATAGCTGTAAACCAGGTCAATGTGGTTACGCACAGGCACCTTCCTTTCTTGTGAGAATTCCTAAGTGTTAGAACATGGTTGATGTGGGAAGAATGTTCACTGAATAGATGAATAAATAAACACAAAAATTAATTTGGTTCCATTTTTTAAAAAAAGCAGAATTATGCTTTCAATGGCTTCTTAACTATGATTGGGGAAACTACATTTAAATATTCAAAATAGATTAGTCTTTGTAATGACTGACTTTTTAAAAAAGTTAAGCTCTTGAATAATATTATGCATGCATGGTTTAGAATTAAAATATATATAAAGCAATTATATTTCGAATCATTCCTTTTCCATATGCATACAGTTTCTACTGTTTTTCACACTAGGTAAATACTATTATTAATCCCAGTGGCACAGTGATTAAGTGCTCGGCTGCTAACCAAAAAGGTCGGTGGTGTGAATTCACCAGCTGTTCCATGGGAGAAAGATGTGGCAGGGTGCTTCTGTAAAGATTACAGCCTTGTAAACCCTATAGGGCAGTTCTACTCTGTCATATAGGGTTGCTATAAATCCAAATCGACTTGATGGAGATGGGTTACTATTAAATTCTTGTGCAACCTCACATAGATTTTTTTCTTTTTGTATGTACAAACAAATATGAATAGATACTTTTCCCTCTGGGCTTACACAAGTAGTAACTCTATTATTCAGTGTGATTCTTCCCTACCTTGGAGAAGTTTCTATGTTAGTACAAAAGATGACTGGCTTGACATATCTGTGATACATAGTAGGATGCTTCCAAAGTGGATAATGACACCTTTGCCATTCAATCTCAAATTTAAAAAAGAAAAAATTGGTAATTCCTGATAAAATATTAATCCTCTTTTTATACAAATAACTTATCAGTGATGAAATCATAAATGCTAAATATTGACTTGTTTCAATATGATAAAATTTTGACAATAAATTTAAAATAGTTCTGGCTTATTTTAAATATGAATTTGTGTGCCATTTGTTGTTGAATAATTTTTAATTTTTTGCCTCTGGAAGTAGTTAATGCTAACAACATATAGCGACACATACTTACTGATTTATAGTCAATAGGGTACATCATTGCCTTGTTTTCTTCTCTCATAATGGTAGATTTACACTTATATATAGTTTCATACTTGACCTTGTGTGAAAATTCACTAACTTTTTAGTTTAACAAGTATTTCTTGATTAGCCACTAAGCACTCATATGTGCTACAAGGGATGCAAGAGATATACAAGATCATTTCTGTCTTCCAGAAGCTCAGAGTCCAGTGGCAGAAATAAGACATATAGAGTATTTAAATAAGTGTGACAGACAATGCTTCCATCAGCGTATATTAGCTCCTTTCCATTCCCATTGCTATCAGCCTTCAGTCATTTTATCTCATTAGACAGTTGGCTGTGTTAGAAACCTACCTAGCCTCCCACATTTCACAATCCCCCACTCCTATCCACTGTACAAATAATGTTGCCATGTGAGATAACAGCTCCAGTAGTTTCACTCTCCTGATAAAATAAGTATAAATCCATATGGCTTTAAAGATCCTCCTGATTGTAGTTTATATATGACATTTCTAGTTTGAGTTCCCTTTACTCCCTTCTTCATCTCATCCTCCCCACTCAGAGCCTACTTTTTGCCCTGAAAACATTCTACACTGTCTTGATTTTCTTTTTCCTTGTGCTGTTTTCTCTTCAAGGAATATCAACTCCTCTTTACAGAATTCTATCATCCTCCCAAGGCAATCTTAAATAGTATTTTCAAATAATATACAATCTATACCAAAAAGTGTGTGTGTGTGTGTGTGTGTGTGCAAGTATGCATGCAAGACTACATTTGTGGAGGTTATCAGGAAAATATTATTTAGTATTATTCACATAGTGGCATATACTATATTTTTATTATGCATTTAACCAAATCTTACCTTTGCAGATTTTTTAAGAAACAAACACCATAGCCCTGTAGAATTTATTTCAGTAATCTGGTTAATAATTAGTTTTATATATCAAAGAAGATCAAATATAAACCAATGTGTTGGTGGGATTATTACTTACTGTGGTAGCACAATGAATATCTTTCCATACTGTGGCTTCCCTGGAGAGATCAGAGACTTCAAAAAAATTATCAAGAATCACTTCCCCAATCATGTCATGTCTAGAAAATCTGTCAAAATCATATACACTGAAATGTAGTTTTCGATTGCTTAGTTGATCGTATGCTACAGGAAACTGAAAGGTTTCATCAAATACAGGATTTAAAGTCTTTCTGTGCACGCGGGTCTGAAATTTCTTTTTCCTATCTGGAAGAAGATAGATCTTCACGTATGGATCAGATGTTCCTGTAAAGTCTTTAGCAGGGAGATCTAAGGCTTTGATAATTTTAACAACTAGAAGTTCATTTTCATAGTTATACTGGAGTGTAAAGTTAAGTTTCCCACAGGTTTTGACATCTTCCCTGTTGTCCTCAGAGTCAACTGACTTCTGTTTGTAGAGTTCCGGTTTTATCCTTCCAATGCTGGTTGTAGTTTCTCCTCTTTGTAAAACAGGTTCTGTGCCCATGCTAAAATCAATACTGGAAACCTGCATTTGCCTTGGTAGGTGTCTCCGGAAGGAATTGTGGCTGTACACACACACACACACATACAAACAAACATCATTTAGGTAGATCGTTTTGATGACAGTGTTACACATTTGCCTATCAACTCTCCCTCATTCCCGGGATAATTAAGATATATAATCAAAGAGCTACTTTTGAAAAAGCAGAAATGCAATATTCAAAGAAAATGTTCTCTTAAACTTATACAAACACCTGAAACACACAATTAAACATTTTTATGAGTTTTTAGAAGTTTGTACTCTCAATCAAAAGCACATAATGAAATATAATTATAAAAAAAGATTACAACAAAGTTCAGTATTCCACAAAGTATTATCAATGTTATCAATCATTTGAGTATATCTCAATGTAAACATTATGTAGACAAAAGCATTCAGGTACCTGGTTTCTTTTCATCTAGATTTGGGTCTCGTGCATTTTACCTTTTAGTCACTACAGTATTAAAAAAAATGTATAAGTACACGTATTCTTATGTGCTAATTATTTCTAATACTTGAAATAACTAAATGAATATTTACTTTTAAAAAGAATATATAGTTGTGACAGCCAAAATGAGTACATTTTCCTTTTTTCAACATGGAGTGGGCTTCAGAAGTTCTAAAGATAAAAAAATGTAGGATTTTAGACATTGAGGCTAACATAATAGAGTTTTTAAAATTAAAACTGAGCTTTTATGGTCACTTACTGTTCATCTAGTTATCATTTTTTAGAGCACTAAATATGTCAGCTTACTAATGTCTTGTAAATGTGACTTGCATTATGATCTGCTTCTCTTATATTCCTCCACGATTTCTCATATGAGCTATGCCAACCTGTGTGTCTCCTCAAGGTTTAGTCCTAGATGTTCTCTTCTTGTTCCAGTCTCTCCATCAGACTGATCATCAGTTCTTGAACTATAATTATTATCTCAAAGCAGATAGTGCCCCAGGTATATCCTAGATATATAACTTCTAGTCTCGTATCTCTAAATCTCTAAGGAAGATTTATAAGCTGATGTTCTAATTTTGCCCCAAACACAAACAAAGTCATCATTTTCTCCCTTCTGGTCTCAAACCAGTTCTCTCTCCTACAATCTCTGACAACAGCTCTAACTTTTTTTTTTTTAATTGTATTGTTGTACTTTAAGTGAAAGTTACACTCTGTCCTGTAAGGTCACTATGAGTCGGAATCGACTCGATGGCAACGGGTTTGGTTTTTGGTTTTTGAGTGAGTATATATATCTTACTAATTTAAAACTTGAAATTATCTGTTTCTTCAGCTCTATCTCATCTTAATGCATTAGGCATGCTATTAAATGTATTTGACCTTTAATATATGCCAGATATACATGATCAGGAGCATAAATTAGGGTCAGAAAAATGTCAGAGAGCATTTATGAAAATGAGAATAATAAAAAAGGAAGAGAGTATATGTTGTGAATTATTAAAGAGGTCTAGTATAATCTAGTTTGTATAATCAATGTTCCTAACATATTTAGGGTATTTTATTAAATAAATAATCTACTATTCCTGCCAAAATCACTTTCACTTATGCAACATGCAATAACATTTTAAATATTTCTGTTAATTGTTGTGAGCAAAAATACCCTAGAAATTGATTTCTTATATATAATAGATATATTTCATAATTTCACTCCTACTTGTGCTTATAAATATAATAAAAATTAATCTTATATTCCTCCCTAAAAATCAGTAGTTCCTTCTTTATGCCTTTGAATATAACCGTGCAGCTGTAAAGCCTCTTCTAACAGGAATCAAAGAGTAAGAAAGTTTTTGTTCTAGTAAGCCAGTGCTCTAATTATAGGGTAAATAGTTCATATTCTAAGTCACAGTTTAGTTAGTCAGTTAAGTGAAGTTTTAATTATTACAATGCTACACTATTGCCATGACAACACAGACCTTTTTCTTCTTGCCCTTCCCTCCCCCATCCCTTTTTCTTTTAGACAATCTCAAATCTAGGTTTTCTAGTTGATGGCACACAGAAGGCACAAAGTCATTCCTGTGTGACCATGACCAGGATCACTATCCTAGACAACATGGACCCTCTGACTAAATTTCTTCTCAGCACCTAGCAGTTCTTTTATCCTGCTTTTATTTGCAGTGCCTTTGTTGTTGTTGTTAGGTGCTGACAAATTGATTTCTACCCATAGCGACCCATGTGACAGAGTAGAACTGCCCCATAGGGTTCTCTTGGCTGTAATATTTACAGAAGCAGATTGCCAGGTCTCTCTCTCAGAGCTGCTGAGTGAGTTCAAACCACCAGCTGTTTCGTTGGCAGCCTAGTGCGTAATCATTTGCACCACCAGGGCTCCACACAGTGTCTTTACCATTTATTAAATTTACCTTAGATATTGCTTGAGAAATCACAGCAACGAAAAATAAAAATATGATTACTGGCATTTTATTTATTTATTAAATATGTTTAAAAGGCATTCATCTCTCCTTGTTTTAATATTGAATTTATATTGGAAATTGTCACCATATATTAAAAATTATAACCCCCGTCATACATAAGGATGCCGAAATAGGAAGGCTAAATAAAATTTCTGATAAACAAAGTTTTCATTCTTTGTTTCCTACTTTCTTCCATTCAGTTTGAAATGACAAGAATGATTCATTCAATAACCCAAATTTGAGCATATGCAATGCAAGACACTGTATATGTATAAAACCCAAAAAACCAACCAAACCTACAGCAGTTGAGTTGATTCTGGGAAACCCTGGTGGCGTAGTGGTTAAGAGCTACAGCTGCTAACCAAAAGGTCAGCAGTTCGAATCCACAAGGCACTTCTTGGAAACTCTATGGGCAGTTCTACCCTGTCCTTTACGGTCACTATGAGTATATGTATAAAGGGAGACTGAAGAAAACAGCTGCTGTTGAGTCGGTTCTGATTGATGGCAACCCTGTGTGTATCAAAGTAGAACTGTAATCCATAGAGTTTTCAAGACTGTGATCTTTTGGAAGTATATCACCACACCTTTCTTCTGAGGTGCCTTTCAGTTAGTAGCTGAGTGCTTAACCATTTATGCCACCCAAGGACTCCTAAAGGGAGACTAAGCTACATAAAATAGCAAAATTAATTTTTAAAATAAAAATTGTCTGATATCAGCAAAATCATCTGTACCCTTAATCTCTTTTCTGAATGTTCTTCTCACCTTATTGCTCGATAGAAACCAGGCTTTTCCCCAAGGGACACTGTTTCCTTTGTAGCCCTCTCATGTGGTAGCTGATATTTTCACCACAGCCCTTATTCCACTGGGCCTGGGCATGAGTATTTGTTCATTCCTCATTCCCCATTACCACTTTCGGACCATTCTCCTTTCATCTTCTTTAAACTACCACTCCCAGCTCTGAAGCTCATGTCAACAGATTATATCCCCACTACCACTTATTGCCAATCATTTATTGGTACCCAGTTTACTACCTTTAATTTCTTCATTGTTTTTGTTCCCTGGTTCATGACACTCTCTTGGACAATGTTTTTATTCTAATATCTAGAAATACACGTGTTTCTTTCGACCACTTGGTCTTTAGATTCCTTGAACTCCTCTCCTCCAATAATATTGTTCTCCACTTATCTCAGTCACTCACTTCAATGGGCTTAGCCAGATTTCATCATTATCATTAACTGCAAACTCTCCCAACCCCAGTTTCATGAATTCTCTCTGATCAACACTTCCCATCTTCCCAGCTGAGACCCTCTTATACTCCAACTTAGATAACCCTTGTTAACACGCCAGAACCTCCAATCCATTTCATAATGCTTAGCATTTTGATATCATTCTCCCTCCTTATCCAATCTAAATTTCATCATCAGTCATTGGAGTCACTCTCCTGCATATACACTCAATTCCCTTGTTTCTCTCTATCTTCTTATTTTTAGGGAAAAACCACAGCCCTGGTTGAATTCAACTCTCCATCTTCTCTATACCTGTACATATGCAAGTGAATGTGACTGGAGAAAACATAAAACAGTTCTCACTATTCCATTGTAAATTCATGACCACATTCCTTATATAGGCCCTTAATGCTGCACAGAAATCCTTTCTCCCTGTCAATCTTCTAGATTCCCAAGATTATTTCACACCTTCTCTCTTCAAATCATCACCTTCTTCCCCATTCTCAGTCTCATTTAATGACTCTACTTCCCATTTCACCAAGAAAATTGAAGCAAAGGGCAGATACTTTCCACAGACTCCCACCATCTCATCAATCCTCTTATCAGCATCAGTAGCCATATATTTTGCCTTCCTGCTTGATATGAGATTAACTATCCACACTTCTATCTACAGCCAGTCCCTCCAATTATATACTAAATTCCATTTTCCCTCATGTCACCTTTAAGAATGCTCCTTTCTCTTTCCTGCATTTTTAGTCCCCCCTTTCTTTTGGATCATTACCATCAACATAAGAGCATACTGTTATTACAAGCATATTTTCTTAAGAGAACTTTCTCTTCACCCCACTTCTCTCAATATTGCTGTTTCTCTGTCACATTTGCAACAAAACTCCTTGAAAGAGTTGACTATATTCACTGTCCAATTTCTTTCCTCCCATTCTATTTAAATCTACTATAATTAGCTTTTCACATGCTCCACTCCATCAAAACTGCTGTTGAAATGTCAACATTGTCTCTTTGACATTGCTAAGCCCATAGGTCAATTCTCGGTGCTCATCACACCCGATCTATCAGAATCACTTGACAGTTAATCAGTCTTGTTCATTTATATACTTTCTTTACTTGGCTTTCAGAGAACACTCTCCTGGATTTCCTTCTACTTTACTGTTTCTACTTCTCAGTCTGTTTTTTTGTTCCTGTTGTCTTAATAGTGGAATACTTCAGGGCTTCATCTCTGGTCTTCTCTTTCCCATCTACATTCACTTCCTTGATGATGGCTTTGGAAATCAACTATATGTTGAGGACCCCAAATTTATATATGCACCCCATATTCTCTCCAGAATTCCAGAGTCATTTCCACTTGTCTCCTCAACTTCTCCACATAGATTACTAAGAGAAGCCTCAAGCTTAACAGGTCCAGTACTCCTGTTCTGGCCTCTCAAACTCACCTCTTTCATAGTCTTACCTATATCAACATCATCTTTGTAGATGCTCAGACCAAAACCTTGACTCTTTTCTCTTTACTCATATGCCCCAGCTGATCTGTAAGGATATTCTGTTTATTCTACCTTCAAAATATATCCTGAATCCAGCCAGTTCTCACCGCGACTACCTGCTATTTTCCTGGTTTGAACCACCATCACCTCTGACCTGGATTATACCTCCTTAGTGGACTTTCTGCTTCCATCTTTGTGCCTCCACCAATGTCTACTGTCAAAACAGCAGGCAGAGTAATCCTTTAAAACATAAGTCAGATCATGCCACTCCTCTGCTTTAAAACTCTCCAGTGGCTTCCCATCTTACTCAGGGTAAAAGCCAACAGTAGTTTGGTCCCTATCACCTCTCCTAGAATGGTGGCACAAAGAGTTAAGCACCAACTACAAGCCAAAAGATTGGCAATCAGAACCCACCCAGAGATGCCTTGAAAGACAGGCCTGGCAATCTGCTTCTGAAAGGTCACAGCCTCGAAAACCCTATGAAGCAGTTCTACTCTGCACACATGGGGTCTCCATGAGTTGGAAGTGATTGGACGGCAACTAACATCAACAACAACATCAAGGTGCGCCTGACCCAAACCATGGTATTTTCAGTCACCTCATATGCATGGGAAAGCTGGACAGTGAATAAGGAAGACCAAAGAATTAATGCATTTGAATTATGGTGTTGGCAAAGAATATTGAATATACCACAGACTGCCAGAAGAACAAACAAATCTGTCTTGGAAGAAGTACAGCCAGAATGCTCCTT
>NW_004444228.1:567140-569461 GCF_000243295.1 Trichechus manatus latirostris | reverse complement strand
ATTGAATATACCACAGACTGCCAGAAGAACAAACAAATCTGTCTTGGAAGAAGTACAGCCAGAATGCTCCTTAGAAGCAAGTATGGCAAGACTTCATCTCATGTACTTTGGATGTGTTATCAGGAGGGACCAGTCCCTGGAGAAGGACATCATGCTTGGTAAAGAAGAGGGTCAGCAAAAACGAGGAAGACACTTAAAAAGATGGATTGACACAGTGGCTGCAACAATGGGCTCAAGCATAGCAACAATGGTGAGGATGGCACAGGACCGGGCAGTGTTTCGTTCTGTTGTTCATAGCATCGCTATGAGTTGGAACAGACTCGATGGTACCTAACAACAACATAACATACCTAGTTCTAAATCCATCAGCACATACAAGTCAATGATTTCTTCCCATGTACATTTTCCTGCTTTTGTTCATTTCAGTTGGATCTGCGATTATGTTTCCTAATCACCTGTTTTTTGTAGGTACTTAGAATCCTCTCTAACCACTTATATAGCCACCTATATAATTCCTCAACCTGAACAAGTTATTTTGCCACTTATATTCACCTCATCTTTATATCACTAATGAATGCACAGAAAATTGGTCTTCATACTCGTCCCTAGGAGTATACCATCATTAACCTCTTTCTAACATGAACATAATGTTATTTCACCACCTGATGCTGTCTTTAAAGGAGCAAAGTGAAGTGGAGAGATCAGTCAATCAAAAGCATTCACTTGATGCTTATTATACACCTACATACTGCTGGAAATTAGGAGGATATAAAAGTAGGTCACACATTCTTTGTTCTCTGGGAACTTAGCATCTAGTTTGGCAAACAGCTAGAGGCCAATATTAAGACAATAGATAATTGTTAGACTATAACTATGACTTTAGATAATAAAATTGATAACTTATAACTGGACAGGGAAAGTAAACTCTCAGATGCATTTTCCTTAAAGATCTTGTAGTAGATAAGAAAGAGGCATCGTTATAGACAGGGAGCAGTGTGAGCCAAAGTACAGAGGCAAAAGAGAGTTGAGGTCTGTAGGCAAGTGATAAAAAGACCAACTACCCTTCTAGTGAGCAACCATGAAGGATCCATTTGGATAGACAAGATGAGGTCATGGACTGTACTTACTGATTTTTTTTATTCAATGAATATTCCCTGGGTTCTTATAATGCTTTGTCTAGCTCTCAAGAGCAATAGAGAAGTGAATATGGCAGATTTTCTGCCTAAGAAAGCTTACCATTTAGCAGTAACTATATTAGAAGTCACCATATGTCCCATTTAAATAGTACACATTGAAAGGTATAGGAGTTCAAATGAAAAGAGGGTCTCTTCCAGCTGAAGTGAGACTAGTCTGGGAGAACTGTTGGTAGAGTTTCCAACTGGTGAAGAAGGAGGAATAGAGCCCTTTACATACTGGAAGCAGGGTAAAGAAAGCTCAGGGGGATGGAGAAACAAATCATCAACTTCATATGGCAAGGGGAGGAGCCCCGGATAAATAAAGCATTAATGAAGAAGAAGAACAAAGTAAGAGGCCTCACACTACCTGATTTTAGAACCCATTATACCGCCACAGTAGTCAAAACAGCCTGGTACTGGTACAACAACAGAGACATAGACCAATGGAACAGAATTGAGAAGCTAGATGAAAATTCATCCACCTATGAGCAGCTGATATTTGACAAAGGCCCAAAGTCTATTAATTGGTGAAAAGACAGTCTCTTTAACAAATGGTGCTGGCATAACTGGATATCTATCTGCAAAAAACTGAAGCAAGACCCATACCTCACACCATGCACAAAAACTAACTCAAAATGGATCAAAGACCTAAATATAAAATCTAAAACGATAAAGATCACGAAAGAAAAAATAAGGACAATGCTAGGAGCCCTAATACATGGCATAAACAGAATATAAACCATAAGTAACAATGCACAAACACCAGAAAAGAAACTAGCTAACTGGGAGCTCCTAAAAATCAAACACTTATGCTCATCAAAAGAGTTCACCAAAAGAGTCGAAAGACAACCTACAGACTGGGAAAAAAAATTTGGCTACAACAAATCCAATCAGCGTCTAATCTCTAAAATCTGCAAGATACTGCAAAACCTCAACAACAAAAAGACAAATAACTCAATTAAAAAATGGGCAAAGGATATGAACAGACACTTCACCAGAGAAGACATTCAGGCAGCTGACAAAAACATGAGGAAATGCTCACGATCATTAGCCATGAGAGAAATGCAAATCAAAACTACAATGAGATACCATCTCACCCCAACAAGGCTAGCATTAATCCAAAAAACACAAAATAATAAATGTTGG
>NW_004444228.1:512594-566841 GCF_000243295.1 Trichechus manatus latirostris | reverse complement strand
AGCACAACTTGACTAAACCAAAATCTAAGAAGTTTCCTGAATACAGCCAAACACTTCGAGGGACAGAGTAGCAGGGGTGGAGGTCTGTGGACCATGGTTTCAGGGGACATCTAGGTCAACTGGCATAACAAAGTTTATTAAGAAAATGTTCTGCATCCTACTTTGGTGAGTGGTGTCTGGGGTCTTAAAATCTAGAGAGTGACCATCTAAGATGCATCAATTGGTCCCAACCCACCTGGAGCAAAGGAGAATGAAGAACACCAAAGACGAAAGGAAAATATTAGCCCAAGAGACAGAAAGGGCCACATTAACCAGAGAGTTCATCAGCCTGAGACTAGAAGAACTAGATGGTGCCCGGCTACCACCAAATGACTGCCCTGACAGGGAACACAACAGAGAGTCCCTGACAGAGCAGGAGAAAAGTAGGGTGCAGAACTCAAATTCTAGTAAAAAGACCAGACTTAATGGTTTGATTGAGACTGGAGGGACCCTGGAAGACATGGCCCCCAGACTGTTAGCCCAAAACTAAAACCATTCCCAAGGCCAACTCTTCAGACAAAGATTAGACTGGCCTATGGGACATAAAATGATACTTGTGAAGAGTGTGCTTAGCTCAAGTAGATACATGAGACTAAATGGGCAGCTCCTGTCTGGAGGTGAGATGAGAAGGCAGAGAATGGACACGGGAAATCCAGGGTAGAATGGAGAAGTATGCTGTCACAGTATAGGAAAAGCAACTAGCATCACATAACAATGTGTGTATAAATTTTTTTATGACAAAATAACTTGAATTGTAAACTTTTACTTAAAGCACAATTTAAAAAAAAAAAAAAAAAGGTAAGCTCAGGGGTAGAAAAGCACCCAGAGGAAATGAGTTTCCTAGTTTACCTGAAACATAGAGTTATATGTTTGAGGGAATGTGGGACCAAATGCTCTAATGGTGGCTCTGCATCATCAGATGGTAACAGCCTAGAATGTCAGGCTTTTAAAAGGTTTAGACTGGACTTGGAAAGACTGAAGTGTTACTTAATGTTTTACATAAGGGATCTTAGATTCTTACTTTACATTTTCTCAGGTTTCCATCTTTATTTATTTTTGACTTCCTGATATTTGTTATGCTTCAGCTACTGTATTAGTTTCAAACAGATGTCTTCCTCTAGAGTTCATCCTATAAACTGTTGCCAGATTAAGTATCCTAAGATATAGCTCTTATCCAAAAATCTCTTCCGCTGCAAAATATTTATGACAGGATAGACTCTGATCATCTTGGCCAAGATTTCAAGGCGTCCCAATAATTTCATTCTAGCTGACTTGATTTTTCACTATTCCTCCATTGAACTCAATTTTCTGAACAAGGTAGCTTACCTGCTGTTTTCTGAGCAATGCTTCATGTTCTATGACTTTTCACAAAAAATGTTTCCATTTGGGACACACACCCTCTCCCATTTGCCATTTATGTGAATTCCTAGTGTCCTTTAGCCACAGCTTAATGGTCTTCAGTCCTGAGCTGCTGGAAATGAGTTCTCTAGTCTCTGAATTCACATTCTCCACCATACATTTGGCACTTGTAATTCCTTTTATTGAAGTTGGTATTACATGGCTTACCTCTGCATTACATTGTAAATTTCTTTACAGCTCCCCAGAGTTTGCAGAATGGACAGAGTGTGCAGAATACATTGACTATACCTGGAAGTAAGTATCTGTTTAATAGTGCTATTGGGTGAATGAACAATGAATCAAGGTGGACATTAGAAGAGTGCTAGTAATGAAGAAATACACAAATACCAGCTGAGTCATTGCCTGGCAGGCTGGTAAGGTCAAATGTCTAGGTCTTTGAAAAGAGAGATGAGAACTCAGGAAATGTGTTAGTTTCCAGCAGTGCAGTTAACCCCTGGACCAGTCAGGATGCTATTTACATGTAGAGATAAATACAGTTTGAAAGGGTATGATGTTGTTTATCACCTACTGTTTGATCCAAATAAAAGGGAGTCCTAACAGCAGACTGGAGGTATAATATTCTAATAAGGTGAGGAAATCAAGTATTAAATTAATTGTGTGTGTGTGTGTGTAAGTTTCATTTTGTTACATCATAGTGAGAAGTTGGCATTTGAGCAGAAGAATAATTTGATTTATAATAATGTACCTTGATTGCTGTGTCCAAGTAGACTGTACAATAAACTCAGTAATTTCCTCTTCCTCTCCACATAAAGGTAATTTCTGGTATGATGAAGTAATTCATGTAGGTGAGGTTTTGTTTTTTAGAACTAGGAATAATCGGGCTTTCTGCAAGGAATTCATCCCAAGGCCAAACAGATTAAAATCATGACCTTAGTCACTCAGGGTACCACCTTCAATTCCAGACTCCTAGTTGAGTAAAAGGAGCAGGAAGATGCACCTATCTTCTAACTGCGAAACTACCTGTCCTCAGCAGATTTTGTAACCAATATCTTTGATTGTAGAAAAACTACATTCCATTGGCTTTAATTCTTAAAATGTGTTCCATCAATCTGGATAAATTTGAATTTCTATCTCTTGCCAGTTGCATGATTTTAGGCACATTTTTTAATCTCTCTGGGCTTCAGTTAACTCACAGGTAATGGGGATAATTAATAATACTTCATGCTGGTAGTGGAGAATTAGCTGGAAGAGTACCTGGCATAGTGACTAAATTGCAAGTGCTAAAAGGAAAAAAAAAAAAACAACTTTTCTTCCTCCTTCCCCAGCCAATCATATAAAACAAGGAAAGTCAGAGGCAGACCAAATGACTTTAAAGTCCTAGGAAAGCTATGAATTTGTATTGCACTTTTTCTCTTAGAACATATGAGATATATACAACCTAATTTTTATGCTTTGTAAGATTAAAAGTTTTTTTCTGGTTTATTCAAGTTTGCATAATTAGTGAGGGATGCAAGGCTAGAATGTGTCAGAAGTGTCTTCATTCTGAGTGTATATTATTCCCAGACACCAATTCTGTATTCAAATCCAAGTCTTCATAACTGTTTTTAGTATATATTCTTTCATTCTCCCATAGCTAGGAATAATCAAATAAGCTCTCTTTACATTCAATAGATAATATTTTGTAGATAGTGTTTTGTTTTTTTCTGAGGTCCCCTTAAAAACACTTTGGCAAGAATCAGAGAGAGCTTACCTGTTTTTCATTAATTGTGTGTCCTTATGTAGGGTCCACTTACCAACTAAAGAGCTGAATAATTCTGAATGCTAAACTGGTCTATATTCATAGCCGTCATTAATATTTTTAAAATATTTTTAGGATTAATTGAACATTTCCTCTGTAATTTCTCAGTATCTTAAGGCTTTGGGGACATCGAATATCATATATGGCCACAGTTCCCAGGAATGATGGTAGTAACAATCAAGTAACCACATGAGATAAGTTTAAAGCAGTTTTTCTATAGATGTACTGGGACATATATTTTGGGAAAACAAGTAAGTCCCTCCAAAGGTATTTTTCCATTTTTGTAACATGTAAAAAAAAGTGGTATATGAGAATATTATTTTTATAGTTACTGGTAATATCCATAATAAAATTAAAATTAACATCTATGGGATTCATTTTGATAAAATTCATAAATAAGAAAAATTAAAAATGACTCCAAATGCCACTACTCACAAAAACTCGCTATAATAATAAATAAATACTAGGCATGCCTCAGTTATAAATTCAAATAGCACCAAAAAACATAACATGGAAAAGATAGCCCCATCCATCCTCCCTTCCAAAATTTCTTGGCCCAAAGTTAACAATTATTGACAGCTTCTTGCTTATCCCTGTGGAATATATTTCAGAGAGAAATACATTTATTTATAGATACAATCCTTTTTTTTATTTACACAAAATATATGTTGAACATTCTTTCAATCCTAGTAGCAAATATGACCCACATACAGTTTTTTAATTTGATAGATTTCTAAACCCACAAAAGTACGTCATGTCAGAAAGCATGGATGTACCTTACTCAGATTTAGACAGGTAGGAAGGAAAGATTAGGAACTAAATTAGTTAGCAGGAAACAGCTATTACCTCCCCCATAGTTGATTTTACCCTGCTCTAGGGTAAACCAGAGAAAAATTGCTACCCCCATTTTGCTGTTTGTTTTAAGAATTGAAGACCATACTTAGTAAAAAGAATGCCTCTTGACAAGACTCTTTTTCCTTTAGACTTAAGACAATTTGAAATAACTATAACAAATCACTTTCATTCAAACAAGACTTTTCTGATTTTTCCATGCTAAGTTAAAATCTATTGTCCTTAAGGAAGTCTTCCTCTTCCTCCCTTCTTTGTGTACCATCCTTAGTATTGTCGTGATGTTTAGGCTCTTGGACCTGTCACACTAGGGGCAGTATAAGATCTTGGTCTGTGAAAGTTCAAATAAGCAACAAAATGTACATTTCCCAGCAGTTCCTTATTTATGGTATTTAAGAAAAAACAAGAAACAGTTGTCATCAGGTCAATTCCAAGTCATGGGGACCCCATGTGTGCAGAATAGAACCATGTTCTTCAGCGGCGCCTCTGGGTGGGTTTCAACCACCAGCCTTTTGGTTAACAGCCAGGTGCTTAACTGTTTGCAGGACTCCTGTATATGGTATAGGTGCTAAATAATTGTAGACTACACAGTAGTCTCTGTTATTCAGTTGTAACTGGAACTCCTAGATAATTTCTGATTGTTTTGTGCCTCCATAGTAAGCATTCCCAAAAGATGCTTTGTCAATATTTATTGGCTGAATTAAACTGAATTATAAGATTGCAAGTAGCAGCTAATCAACCAATGATATTTCAAGGAAAAGAGGTTAATAAGTGATGATACTCTGTAGTTACATGATTTTACTGAGACCTCAAATTCTACTAAGCCCCTTTCATAGCACTGCCCCCTAATTGGCTTCTTTGTCCTCATTTGCTCTCTCCAGCTACATATTCTCCCCTTCTCACTTCTTTCCTACCATTTCCCTCTTCATTCAGTTATCCATTTTGATGTCTTTCCCATTTCTCCTGTTTCTTTTCTCCCTTCCTATCTAAGTTTTTCTCCCTTATGAAATCACACCACACACACATAATTTTATATGTTTGATGTTTCCTTACCGGGATGAAGATGTAGGCTCAGTAGTTTGTCTTTGTACACGTGCATGTTTAATTAGATGTTCTTTTAACGCAGTCTGGACTTCTGCTGGGATATCAGGGGAAGTGTGGCTGATTTTTATTGCAGGCTCAATAACTGTTAGTGCTGGCTTTACATTTTCTTTAACCTCTTTTTTCTCTTCAGTCTCAAAAACTTCAGTAGGAGCACTTGAAATGCTCTGTGGAAGGGCACTGACATTGGGAGTTACAGGTTTGCTTTTCCAGCAAGGCCAGCACAACTTCCAGAAGACGAAGAGTGAGACAACCAACAAGGCCAGGCCACAAAAGCTGACAATGACAGCTAACAGGCTGACTGAAATATCTGGAAAAAAATTACAATGTGAAGAAATATTAATTCATCGATATTGTACATAAAAGGGCAGAAATGGTGAAGTAATTTTATGTTTTGATTATTATTAATAGTTCCATGATTTATAGTTTCAAAAAAGCACTTTCAAATTATCTTTGCAGGGAAGAAATAGTAACAACTATGTCTAGAAAATCTCAAAGGAGATATTTGAAAAATTCCAGTCCAGGAATAGTTTCCAACTGTATATAGGAAAAGCATGAGATATACATATAATTTCCAAGAACACTAAAAGAGACCCAAGATTTTGCAGAATGAAGGTTGACAACATACCACAAAGCCATGAAGTTTAAGAAACTCTGAAACTGCACACAATAGAAAATGCTTCTGTTTGCTCCATCTTTGATCTAAAGGTGCAAATTTCTCGTGATCTAAGCGGGAATAATGTTAAATATAAACTGCTTTCTATAATCTAAATGAGAATAACCTTACTAACAGAGGATGGATACACTATTAGGTACATTTTCAAACTTCATAGACTCTTTCTTATAACCTTGTATGCTCCTGCTTTCTTAAGTCCTAAATTAGTTGATGATTTGCTATCTAGTTTTCTTTAAAATATTATTTTAAAATAATTACAAAATGAGTATATGCTTGTTGTGTAAATTATCTAACAAAATATGCTAAAAATGTTAATAAGACTGAGTAAATAAATAAATGGAAGAGAAAAATTTGCCATGCAGAAGAATTCCAAACAATTTATGTAGGTGCTTCACCATCTGGAAAGGCAGATGTAACTCTCCACTTCTCAAGTGTGGGCTGCACATAGTGACTCTCTTCTAAAGAGTACTATATGGAAAGTGGGTAAAAAGAGTGACTTGATAGGGATCAACCTACCAAACACTATCAGCAAAGTGATCAAGGTCAACATCAACAGTGATAAATTGTGTTGATAGCATGTATCCTTGATATGATGTGATGAAAATGGTACTTTACCTCTGAGATCTTCCTCACAAAAACCCCTAGCACAAATATAGTGCTCCTCAAAACTGTCCAGGCCATCATAAACAAGGAAAAGTCTGAGACCTGTCACAGTCAAGAGGAGCCTGAGTAGACATGACAACTAAATGTAATGTGATATCTTGAACAGAAGGACATTAGGTGAAAACTAAGGAAATCTGAATAAAGTATGGACTTTAGCTAATAATAATGTATCAATACTGGTTCATTAATTATAACAAATGTACCATGCTAATGTAAGATGTTAATAATAGGGGAAACTGGCTGAGGGGTATATGGGAAATCTCTGTACTATCTTCTCAAATATAAAGTCTATTATAAAAGTTCATAATATCTCCTCACTCACTTCCATTTTCACCCTTTGAAGATAACCAATGTTCAGAGAGCCCTGGCGGGACAACGGCTAAGTGCTTGGCTGCTAACTGAAAGGCTGGCTGTCCAAATCTACCCAGCTGCTCCACGGGAAAAAAACCTCTTGATCTGCTCTGATAAAGATTACAGCTTAGAAAACTCTATGGGCTAGTTCTACTCTGTTACATGGGGTCACTATGAATCAAAATTGACTCAATGGCACCCACCAACAACAAGATAACCAATGTTAGCAGTCTGATGTTACAGCATTCTTAAAAGTTTTGAAGACCGACCGACTAGACATTACACTTATCATGTTCTGCAACCATCACTACTATCCATTTCCAGATTTTTTTCATCACCCTTAAGAAAAGTTTAGTGCCCCCTAAACAATTATGCCCTCTTTTCCTCTCCCTCCCACCCCTAGTAACCACTAATAAACTTTGTCCTTTATATATTTGCCTATTTTAGATAAAATATAAGTGAGGTCATACACTATTTGTCTTTTTGTAACTGACTTATTTCAGTCAGCATAATGTTTTCAAGGCTCTTCCATGTTGTAGCATGTATTAGGACTTCATTTCTCTTTTTGGTGTAGTAATATTCCATTTTATGTATGTATCACATTTTGTGTTTCCATTCATCTGTTGATGGACATTTATATTGTTTCCACCTTTTGGCTATTGTGAATACTGCTGCAGCGAACACTGGTATACATATATCTGTGTTCCTGCTTTTAATTCTTTTGGGTATATACCTGGGAGTGGAATTGCTAGATCATATGGTAAATCTATTTTAACTTTTTGAGGAAGTGGCAGCCTGTTTTCCACAGCAGCTGTACCATTTTACAATCTCAGCAGATATGGATGAGGATTCCAGTTTCTCCACATTCTCACTAACACCTGTTGTTCTCCTTCCCCCCCTTTTTTTTTAATCAAAACCATCGTAGTGGGGGTGAAGTGATATCTCCTTGTGGTTTTGATTTGCATTTCTCCAATGCTAATGACATTGAGAACCTTTTCATGTGCTTGTTGATCATTTGTATGTCTTCTTTGGTGAACTATCTATTCAAGTCCTTTGCCCTTTTTTTTTTTGATTGGGTAGTTTGTCTTTTTGTTGTTAAGTTGTAGGCATTCTTTATCTATTCTGGATAGTAAATCCTTATAGGATATAGTTGTTGTTGTTAGGTGCCATTAAGTCAGTTCCCACTCATAGCAACCCTATAGGACAGAGTAGAACTGCCCCACAGGGTTTCCAAGAAGTGGCTGGTGGATTTGAACTGCCGACCTTTTGGTTAGCAGCTGAGCTCTTAACCACTATGCCAGCAGGGTTATAGAGTTCCCCACAATTTTTTCCAATTCTGTAACTGTCTCTTAACTTTCTTGATAAAGTCCTTTGATGAAAAAACATTTTCAATTTTGATGAAGTTCCATTTATAAATTTTGTTGCTTGTGCTTTTTGTATCATATCTAAGAATCCACTGTCAAATACTAACTGAAAGATTACCCCATGTTTATTCTAACGGTTTTATGGTTTGAGTTTTTCATTTAGGTCCTTGATCCATTTTGAGGTGATTTTCTTACATGGTGTGAGGTAAGGGTCCAGCTTTATTTTTTGTATGTGGAAATCCAGTTGTCCAAGCATCGTTTATTAAAGAGACTATTCATTCCCCATTGAATGAACTTTTAGCATGCTTGTCAAAAACTCAATTAACCATAGATGATAGATATTCAGTTTTTTTCTGAACTCTCAGTTCTGTCCCACTGGTCTATATGTCTGTCATCATACCAGTACCAGACTGTTTTGATTACTGTAGCTTTATAGTATATTTTGAGATTGGGAAGTGTGAGTCCTCCTACTTTGTTCTTCTTTTTCAAGATTGCTTTGGCTGATTGGGGCCTGTCTTAGGCTAGGTTCTCTAGAGGAGCGAAACCAGTGAAGCTTATATATAAATATATATATAGAGAGGTTTATTTCAAGGAAATGGCTCATGCAGTTGCAGAGGCTGGCAAGTCCCAAATCCATGGGTCAGGCTGGAGGCTTCTCCTGACTCATGTAGTTAGAGGAGCTGATAAATTCAAAATCTGCAGGTCAGACAGCAGGCTGAAGGCTTCTCATGTCCCAACAACAGGAGGTCAGATGAGATGAATACAGGATTGAGAGAGATTTACCAGAACATATGTTTATGTCATTGATGCAGGCCACACTCCTAAGGAAATTCCTCTTCCAACTGATTGGCTGCTCACATCAGAACACAAAATGGGAGATGATTGCATAGTGTCTGCCAAACCACTGAGAATCGTAGCCTAGCCAAGTTGGCACATAACATTAACCATCACAAGGTCCCTTGCCATTCCACATAAATTTGAGGATTGTTTTTTCCATTTCTGCAAAATAAGCTGTTGGAATTTTGATGGGGGATTGTGTTAAATGTATGGATTGCTCCGGGTAATATTGATATCTTAACAATATTGTCTTCCAGTCCATGAATACAGACTCTTCTTTCATTTATTTAAGCATTCTTTAATTTTTTTCAGCAACGTTTTATAGTTTTCCTTGCACAAGTCTTTCATTTCTTTGATTATACTTATTCTTAGGTATTTTAGATGCTATTATAAATAAAATTGTTTCCTTAATTTTCTTTTCAAAATGTTCATTGCTGATGTATAGAAACTCAGTTGATTTTTATGTGTTCACCTTGTATCCTGTTACTTTGCTGAATTTGTTTATTAGCTCTAGTAGCTTTCTTGTGTATTCTTTGGGGTTTTCTGTATATAGGATCATGTCATCTGTGAAAAGGATAGTTTTATTTCTTCCTTCCTGATTTGAATAGCTTTTGTTTCTTTTTCTTGCTATTTGCTCTGGCTAAGACTTCCAGTACAATACTGGATATCAGTGGTAAGAGCAGGCATCTGTGTCTTTTTACTGATCTTAAGGGTAAAGCTTTCTGTTTTTCACCATTGAGTATGATGTTAGCTGTGCGTTTTTCATAAATATCCTTTATCATTTTGAGGAATTTCCCTTATATTCCTAGCTTGTTGGTTTTTTTTTTTCAAGAAAGGGTGTTGGGTTTTATAAAATGCATCTATTGAGATGATCATATGGTTCTTTTCCTTTGTTCTATTAATGTGGTGTATTACATTGATTGATTTTTCTGTTTAACCACTCTTGCATTCCCACTTGTTCATAGTGTATAATCTTTTTCATGTGCTTTTGGATTTGGTTTGCTAGCAATCTGTTGAGGATTTTTGCATTTATATTCATAAGGAATATTGGTCTGTAGATTTCTTTCCTTGTTATGTCTTTGTCTGGCATTGGTTTCAAAGTAATGCTGTTGTTGTTAGTTCTGTCAAGTTGGTTGCGACTCAGAGTGACCCTGTGTATAACAGAACGAAACACTGCCCAGTCCTGCACCATCCTCTCAATCCTTGTTATGCTTGAGCCCATTGTTGCAGCCACTGTGTCAGTCCATCTCTTTGAGGATCTTTCTCTTTTTTGCTGGCCCCCTACTTTACCAAGCATGATGTCCGTCTCCAGGGATTGATCCCTTCTGATAACATGTCCAAAGTAGGTGAGACGTAGTGTTGCCATCCTTGCTTCTAAGGAGCATTCTGGCTGCACTTCTTCTAAGACAGATTTGTTCATTCTTTTGGCAGTCCATGGTATATTCAATGTTCTTCGCCAACACCACAACTCAACAGCATCATTTCTTCTTTGGTCTTCCTTATTCATTGTCCAGCTTTTGCGTGCATACGGGCTATTGAAAACACATGGCTTGAGTCAGGTGTACATTAGTCTTCATGGTGACATCTTTGCTTATTAACACTTGAAAGTAATGCTAGCCCCATAAAATGAGTTAAGAAGTGTTCCTTCCTCTTCTATTTTTTGGAAAAGTTTAAGACAGATTGGGGTGACTTCTATAAATGTTTGGTTGAATTCCCATCAAGCCAACTAGTCCAAGGCTTTTCTTTTTGTGGGAGGTTTTTGATTACTGATTCAATCTCTTCTTTTGTTATGGGTTTGTTAAGATCTTCTGTTTTTTTTTTCTTGAGGCAGCTTAGGAAGTTTATTTCTAGGAATTTGCCCATTTCATCTAGATTATATGATTTGTTGGCATACAATTATTTATAGTATTCTCTTTTGACCCCTTTTATTTCTTTAGTGTTGGCTGTAATGTCCCCACTTTCATTTTTAATTTTAGATATTTGCATCTTCTCTCTTTTTTTCTTTGTCAGTCTAGCTAGAGGCTTGTAGTTTTATTGACTCATTCTCTGAGGCTAGCATTACTTACTGTATATTTCTTTTCCTCAGGGTACTTTATTTTTTAATCAGTAATACTTGAGGTCTAGTTTTATTGCCACATAGCATTCCATAATACTTAATTATGATGAGTATTTAGACTATGTCTAATGTTTTGTTATTATAACATAGCTTCAAAGAGCATCGTATACCTTTTGCCTTTTCATATTTGTGAATGCTTCTCTAAGGTAAATATCTAGAAATAGAATTTCTGAGTCATAGCTTATGCACATATTTAGGTTTACTAGTTATTACCAAAATTAACCCCAGAGTGGCTATAAGAAAATAGTATGTGAATTTACTAATTCCTACAATATCAGAGAAATATTATTGTACTTTAATTTTTGCTGATATGATGGGGAAAAAGGTACCTTGTTTAAGTTTACATGTCCCTGATTGGTAAGATAAAATGGTTTCATTTAAACATCCAGTTTGTAGCTAGTGGGATCCAGACAAAAATGGAAATAATTCCAAGTTTTTACTGCTACTTAATTATAAGAATACAAATTAATTTTGGCATGCTATGAAACATAGGCATTACTATTTTCCAGTTGCTTACTAAAGCAATTATTAACTATGCTTCCTATTTCCATTCCATTGGTGATGGAGTGTGTGATCATATTTTTATATTTTGCACTTTATTTTATTTTATTACTTTTTATTATTTATTGGCACCATAATGTGAGGAAAAGAGAAAAGGTATAAATGTGCTTACTGATTATCACCTATGGTTTAAAAATATTACAATTATGGCTTCTTTATAATCTTCATGTACTTTTAGAGCCAGTAATCAAATGCATTAATGTATCTGTAATGAAATATATGAATTAGTCATACTTAGTGGGATAATTGAGGACTGTAAGTAGCTTCCTGCCAATTCAGGTAAATAATGTCCGTTTTCAGAGTTTTGGGCATTTCATAAATGTGGATAAAGTACTGTGGATCTGTACTTACTTTGCTTATGCAAATGCCTCCATCCTACCAGTACTCTCACTCCCTGATCCTTCACCTTTTTTATTTTTAATGTCTAGTATATATTACATATTCAGAAAAGGTTTGCAGAGCTACTGAATAAATATTTTGGAAGTTATTTGAAAACGCACTCAAATGACTTGGGGTTTCAAGATACTTGGATGACTAAAAGTTGGGTGATTTGGAGGGAATACGCAGAAATCTTTCTGTTAGGAAGATTGTCTACCATTTAGACAATTCTAGAACCATTTAGACTTGGGATCAAATGTCAACTTCAGCACTGGTTGATTTTGACAAATTGTTTAGGTTTTATGAGCCTTAGTAAAATAAGAGTGTTGCTGTTGTTAGTTGCTGTCAAATCGATTCCGACTCATGGTGATACCGTGTGTGCAGAGAACTGCTCCGTAGGGTTTTCAAGGCTGTGACTTTTTGGAAGCTAGGACTGTCTTCCAATGCACCTTTGAGTGGGTTTGAACCACCAACCTTTTGGCTAGTAGTCAAGTGCTTAAGTGTTTGTGTCATCCAGTGACTACCAAATAGGAGTGTTTATACTTATTTCAAACTTATGTTTGAGGTTTAAATAAGGAAATGTACGTAAAGCATTTAGCATCATAAATTACATAAGTGCTCAACAATGGAGTGGTATCATTATCAACTATTTGTCTTTAAACAAGAGTGCCTAGAAGAAAAGAAGTATGAATTAGGTATGGATTGAATGGTGAGCCATAAGGTAGGAAAAACAGGAGAAACTCATCTTCTGATGATATTTGGTACTGAAAGAAGTGAATTTGTTTATAATGGAGCTCAACATATCAAAGTAAACTTCAGTGTCTCAGGAGGCTAGTAATTTACACTCTATATTCTTACCCATTTGTGTTCAGAACAACTGAAAGACACAGTGATCAGATAGGTAGCAATTAAAATACTAGGGAATATCAACTTAGGTCTATCAGAAAATGGGCTCGCTAATATATCACCCTGAAATAATTATATTTACCCATACAGTCACAGCCTTGGCTGGACAACCATGAGTCTTCCCCATAGAGACATCCGTGTAAAACTTACAGCGTGAAGGAGCATAGAATATTTGTTTCCTGAAGATATCAAGCATATGTCTCAAAGAAGGGGGAATCAGATAAGTCACTTCTCAGGGAAAGGGAGTGGGCAAGATTTTATAATTATCCCTGTTGTATAGCTCCTTCCACCTGGAGACATAAAGCAAGGAAGAAAGAGGTTTCTCCTCAACAGCTAAAATTTGGGCCAAATTTGTATTGGGAATGGGTGGGGGAGGTATTGAGTGAGATGTGTTTGGCAACATTGCCAACATTCTGCATAGTTGCACAGCTATCTGTCTTTAGGACAGAGCACCAATGGCCTTTGTGTCTTTTATAGATTCTTTTATGAAAAAAATTGGGTCATTAACACTTTTGATGGCACTCTTGATGTTGTGTGGAAAAACAAAGGCATCACCAATTCTCAATCAAAAAGCCATTCAGAAGAGTCAGATTATGAATACACACACATATATATGTCTTATTTGCAGATAGTCTACCTGAGCCACGTAAATGTCAGCTCTTACAGCTTCAGTGGCCGCTTAGGATGTTTAATGTTATGATGGCGGTCGGGGGGGGGGGGGGGGTGCGGAAACTGCCCTGTTAGTTAATAACAAAAAGCCACCTCTCCGTCAGGAATTCTGTTTCTAAATTTGGCCAGTGTTTGACATTCCACCCAACAGAGAAAACTGGCATTGTACTAATTAAAAACAAGAAAAATAATGTATTGTCCTTTAATAATACCACTCCCTATTAGGAGGTCCAGTTTTCTTTGACACATTCATACAAATTATGCTTTGAGATCTCTGAAGAGATGACTCTCAGATCTTTTACATTATAATAGTTTTGCTCCAATGCCTCATAGTATTGACTTTTGGTAATTATATGGACTGTTAACTACTTAAATTAACCATAATACAGTAATGAAGTATAACAAATGAGATTTTGACAGATTACTAATTATAAATTAACAAAAACAATTTGGTACTTTAATGTCCTCTATTTTCATTATAGGCTTTTTTATGAAAATATAAAGAGGCTATATTTGAAATTTTAAGATTTCACAAGTTGTTCATTTCAAACATACTAAAATCTTTAACATGATTTTAGTGTTGATACAAATCAATTAGAACTGGCCAGGAACATGAGCAAACAAACCCTGGGTACACTCAAGTGCATATGCATGCATACATATGCATATAACATTCTGTGTCATATCTGCCAAAAACCAAACCTGTTGCCATCGAGTCAATTCCAACGCATAGCGACCCTATAGGACAGGGTAGAATTGCCCCATAGGGTTTCCAAGGAGGGCTGGTGGATTTGAACTGCCGACCTTTTGGTTAGCAGCCAAGATCTTAACCACTGTGCCACCAGGGCTCCATGTCATATTTGGATGACAGTAAATCTAATAAAAAGAAAAGTTTAGGATTTAGGTCATAATTACACACTGATCTTATTATTGATATTAATATATTAATATTAATAATATGTTAACATTATAATATATTATTATTATTACTGTAATTTAGGTCATATTTACACCTTATTGACCACTTCATATGCCACAAATTTTAACCAAAAGTATAATAATAGTTAAGAGCCTATCTTCACAAACATTTTCCCCAGTGCTATTTAATATCAGAGATGATCCTCTTCTTCCCTCCTCCCCCATCTCCTCTTCTTCTTCCTGTTCTTTTTTTTTTTTTCTCCTTTCTGCTGAACCTAGGCTAGGATCTAAGGAGCCCTGGGGTCTCATCCTAGCTCCATCACTAACTAGATACAATTTTGGGAGAAGTTGCTAACCTTTTCTTGGCCTTAGTTTTCACATCTGCAAAATGGTAATTTCTAATTCTAACTGGAATAACTAATAAAAATCTGAATAATGATATGGTTATCTTCCCGATGCTACTTTCTGCTTAACCAAAGTATCATGCATTTTTAGTTTTACTATTGTAAATGGATACAATACAGATATTCCCACTTTTAAAAAATGTCAGTAAGCTCAGTACATTTATTACGCAACACTTACTAATTTAGCCGTGGACTCATAGCTCTGTCTGGACACACTATGAAGAAAGTCAGTGGTCATCCTTATGGTTTTCCATTGCTATTTCATGAGGAGGTTGCACATTAGATTCTAACTTTAAATGCTTCAATTGCTGTAATTGCTGTCATTATTATAAACTAAATATTTTACATGCCTATCTAGATAGGATATAGTATTAAACACTAGGGATACAAAGATTTGATATATACAGTTTAGTTTCAGAAGGGATTTGGGGGTTATTAAGTAGTATCCATTATTTCAAAAATAAGGAAATTGAGGTTATTGAGGATAAATTAATTGATTCATTCATTAATTCTTTTATTCATTGGACAAATACTTATTGAGCTTCTAGTAGGAGCCACAGATTTTTTTCGGCACTGAGGATAAAGCAGTAAACAAGCCCCTGCCCTCAAAGAGCTTACATTTTATGACTTACTGTGCAGAGCATGAGTAGAATAAGATGTAGATCAGGAAGAACAGAATTCTATTTCCAAATACAATTCATTTTAATTGGCATTGGAAATTTCATTAAACATTTATGATAATGTTAGTTTTCTGCCAGAATTTCATACAAAAAACCCATAAGCTTGTAAATGAATGCAGATGTATCCCCCCAAATGACCAACTTTTTCCACAAGAGCAAAATTACAATGATCAGGTTTTAAGAAAAATATGATTTGAATGAAATGTACAGCTATACACTTTTTATATAAAAGCACTCCCATAAGAACCAGATTTAAGAGATTCACAGCTCATATAAAGAGGAAACACAGATCTTAGTTTGTCACAAGAAAACAAAAAAGGCTAAGATGAAAAAAGCCCTCCAATATTGCCAAAATATTGATGTTCATAATTAAGAAAAATAGATGTTTGCTGAGACATGGTTTTTTGTTGAAGACAGCTGTTCATTTTCCTTTGGATTAAATGAGAGCAAGTATAATGTGTATTGATGATCATGTGAAAATGAGACGAGAAATAGTAAAAACTTGCCATTCTTCAGTGAGGTGACAAGTGGAGGAAGGAAAAAAAACTTCTCATTCATCGTTCCTCAGATGGGCTATGTGCCTATAATTCTGAATTCACTGCGGTTCAATTATGCTTTTTCAGGTCTACAGTTCTCAAGAAAAAATCCACCAATATATGTTTCTAAAATTGTAATTCTTTCTATTATCATCAGGATATGTGAAACTCACAGTTATAGCAATACAGAGATTATAGCTTAACTAAATTATTTGGGTAGTGATTTGCTTTGTGTGTGTACACAAAATCTATGAAGTGCCCCTACTCATTTTAAGGCCTTATTATAGACTCAAAATGCTTTAATCTCAGAGGAAAATCATGATGTAAGTTTTAACATGTCACTTAACTTTCTTTTTTCTTATTAGCCAGGTAACGTCAGCAAAATTCTTTGCCATATACCTACTCATTGTCCCCACATTTAATAAACGGAAGAACGCACATGTGAACTCAGAAGAATTTTTAAAATATTTATTTTAGAATTTTTAGTCCCCAATTAAAATTGTGTAGAAATGAAAAATTAAAACAGTGATGACTAAAATGCTTTTTAAGAATATTTAAATTAAGATTAGGTCTATACAATTGTGGTAGGAGCCTAAGTAACTGTGAATTTAAGTGGGTTTGATTAGCTGTTATTTATAAACTCTGTCTTTTAGGCAACATGGGCTCCTTGAACCTCAAAACCATTTGGATATGGGTCAGCAATGAAAGATTAACCAAAAATTAACCCAAATTCAGTTTAAAAACTATTATGTACAGTATATTCAAGTCACAATCTATCCATCTGAAAAATAACATGAGACCAATATATTGTTTTGCATTTCCCTTAAGCATTCTATTACAAAACCATATTGTGCATTAAGATGAATTTAGTGGGTGGCATATTTGTTTGGGGGAGGGGAGAAAAGTAGTAAAAAGGTTCCCAAAATCTGATTTTCTAAAAATTGTACATGATGAATTTTCTAGTATACTAGTAATGTTGAAGTATATAATGGCTCAGAATTAACTATTCCCTAAGAGTAAATTAACTAGTGTTGGCATCAGCAGCAGTCTAAGTCCTCATATATTTTACTAAAATATGGGATTGGCCAACTTGATTGGCAAATTCTCAATGGCAATAATACTGCTGCTGTTTCTGCTACTGATGTTATGGTAAAGAGATGGTGATACTTGCCATCTACTGGCATTAAAAAAACAGTAGGATAATATCTTATTTGTATATGTGATTCATAACTCTCTTAATGTAGAATGACTTTAATTGGAATTACCTGAATTTCTCTCCCTCTTCCCCTATTTGAAGGAATCTAAAAATATTCACAATCTGGAAGCCTGCCATTGTCACTGCAACCTTAGCATAACTGACACCATCTGGGCAGTGCTGATTAACATTCAAAGTAAATAACCACTGTACCATTCAACGTTGGTGTCCTGTTACCAATAACATGCATCTCATTAAGCAAACAGAGTAGAAGAATCACCTATTGGAATTACTTTTATTTGGGGACCTAAAATACAGAATACACTTTATAAGAAAATGTACTTTAAAGAAAAGTCGGTAGCAGGGAAACTAATAAATATAATTAAATATTATGTAAATAATCTTTGAATCCACTTCATAGGTATCTGTTAATAAGGGCAGTTTATTCTCAGATTAAAGTATTTTACTGCTAACTGTTGCACAGATTTGCAAAGGGAAAATGTAAATCTTGTTCATAACACACCACCTAGTAGGCTGTCTAGAGGTAATCCTTAAATATATACATTCATATATTCTGTTGAATACCTAGTTTGAATAGTTTATATTTTCCCTTAAGGTGAAAAGAATGTCCATGCAATTGTTTTAGACTAATTTTTTTTGGTTCGGGAGGGAAAACGCAAAAGATTCAGGGATACAACTACTTCTTGTACTGCTTAGGAAAGCTCAGAACCTTTTCTACAGTCCATATACTGTGTTCTAAGCTGATAGAGATTTGTGTTTTAGAAATCTTTCAAAGCTAGTATTTGGTTCCCAACCTTTATACATTTTCTGCATTACCAGCTAATCCAAAATCCAGGAAACTATTATTTGTTACATTTATCACAAAAGGGGAAGAATCAGTTTTATTCACAGCATCAACTGTTACATGACCAAAAATAGGTTTTAAACTTAAATACTCTCATTTCTTCCACTGTACCCCTTCTCTGAGTCTTATCTCTAGCGTTTGTGCCACTAACGACATTTCAGAGGAGCTTATCTAATATGGCCACAATTTTGAGTATTCATCTCATGCTTAAGAACCGTACACATGATACATATATACATGATGTTCATCCAGTCCCTTCTAGTAGAATTTTACACACTCCTAGAAATTTAACACCTACAGTTCAATTTCGTATACTCCTAGAAATATAACACCTACTAAGCAAACAGAAGAGACTCTAAATTGTGTATATTCATTCACAAAATATCTAAGTTTCAAGCAAGTTGACAGCAGCAATGATGTTTCTTTCTGCTCCAGAGTCTGAACAGCAGCATCTCCTCAGGTTCTGCCAAGTGCAGACAGAAGCCCCTCTTGGCTCCTGTTGCCAAGATCAGAGAATTTGAAAACCCTGCATAGATTCAATTTAAACAATGCTTTGTAAAAGTTAAACTAAATCCATTCTCACCCTTCCCCTCTCCCTTTATCTTCGACTGGGGGAAGGAGGGAATTTGCTAAGAGTGCCCTCTTTTCCTCCTTATCAGCACGCCTTGCTCCTGACAGCCCCGCTCCACCCAGAGCTTGGCGTCCACTTCTTACTTGTTGCCCTGACTACCCTCAGGAGACACGCCAGCAGACAAAAATGACAAGGAATGGCAAGGTACAGAAATAAGTTATCATGCTTAAAGGCTGCTGTTCCCAACTGGCCGGTGCGATGTCGAAAATTCCGAAACTAGTGTTCGTTTGCCTTCCAAAGCAACAAGTGACCCTCAAAGCGGCTCATGAAACCACGCGGCCCATACACAGCTCCCGGAGTCAATCTCGCCTGTGTGACTAGCACAGCAGGCTGGACAAGCCAACCATTGCACAGGTGGTTAGGTGATTAAAACCCTTTCCTCCAAGCATGACTGAAACAGTGGCACTGATAAAGTCTGGTTCTGATACAGTTCACAGCCCCCCCCCCCCTTTAGCGTTGAGAAAAATCTTCCACTGAGACTTCTTTCCACCTCCGGATATTTGATTGTCGATGTTCTCCTCCATCCCACCCCATTTCCTTTCAACTTTCTTGGAAGAGTAGGGAGGTTGCCTGTGTGTTGGGGTGTGTATGAAAGCGTGAGTGTGGAAAGGGTTTATAACCCTTCCCTGTCTTCCACTTAATCGACATATGCCCTGAGCTTAGATGTCGCCTCAAAAATGGAATCAATAATCCCTGCGGTATGAAGTCCTAGAAAATCATGTAGATGAAACGGTTTTGGAAACTGCCTAGCGCTCTACAGGTTGCAGGCCCGGGCTACACCGATGAGGATCTGTTCCTCTCTCCGTGGCCAAGCTGACCATCTCAAAGAAGTTTTTGTGCGTCCAAGCAAGAATTCTCTGGCTGGGTCCCTTCACCTAAGCCGCCTCGACCCGCAGGACAAGCAAGGGCACTGGAGTCCCCGCTGGCGAGCCACCCCCGCGGGCAGCAGCGCCCTAGTGGTCCAGGCGCCGCCGCCCGCGCTTGTCTCTCCACTCCGGGAAGGAGACACCGCGTGGGTGATATCGGAGAGAGCGGGTGTGGGAGCTAGGGAGCAAGAGACGGCGCCCGCAAGCAAGAAGCAGGCAGAGAGGTGGAGGAAGCCTGGCAGGTAGAGAGAAGGGGGAAAGGACCCAAACACCCCATGATCGAAGTCGCAGGAGCTGAGCAGAAGGAAGGAGCCAGGGAGTAAGACGCGGCGCCTCAAAGATGCTTCCAGCGCAGCGCGGGAGGCGCAGGACCCGGGAGCTTGGAGCTGAGCGCACCGGCTCCCGGCGGAGCGCAAGGACGCGAGCGGACCCCTTCTCGGTTACCTGTACTGCCTCCGCCCTGGCTGCCCCTGTCCGGGGGGAAGATGCTGGAGCACTTCTCCCACTCCACCTGGCCCGCGAAGCACAGCTCGGTGACGATGTGCAGCGCTTTCTGGCACAGGCTGCTCACTCCATCCTCCTTGTGGAAACTCATCATGTGAGTTTTCTTTTGGTTTCCTCTTTCTTCTTATTGAGCCGTCCTTTCGCCTTCCTTTTACCTCTTGGCTGGCCCCTCTTGTGCCCTAAGCCATAACCCGCCCGCGGGCTCTTCGGCCGGAAAGCGCACTGGTAAGAACAGGCAACTCTTAGGAGCCCCAAGTTGGCCCCATGGCGGGAGAGGAGGGCGCGGGGGAAGACAGCGGGAGCCCGCGCGACGCAGTGGCGGCGAGGTTTGTGCTGACTCTCCTCCGGCGCTAGAAGAGCTGGAGGTAGAGACCCGGCACGGAGTGCGAAGGGGAGGGGGGAGACGTAAAAAGCCAAAGCCCTCGACTCACAAGAACGCCCCCCTCCTCTTCCCAGCTTGTTTGTGCTTCTGGCGGGTGCCTGGCGGCGGCGCATCCAATCGCAGCCCGGCGCGGGCCGGGGACAACGGGTGTCAGAAGCGCGCAGGCCCTCACTCACCAGTCAGGTGGGGAAGGGGTCGGCGCTGGAGGAGGGGCGGCTGCCCGGCCCGGCGCCTTTTCTGGGCCCTCCTGCTGAGGCAGGGGGTGCTCATCTTTGCAGCAGGGAGGCAGAGGAGTATTCTTCATTTTCTCTATACTTTTCCCAGCCTCACCCTCCTCCCCTAACCTATCCCCCTTGTCTCTCCAACTTATCTACAGATTCCCTGTCCGGCTCTGTTGTTCTGTAGAAAGTCATTCCATGCCATCCTCATCTGAAGAAAAAACGAAAAACTGCAGTTTTAAAAAATGAATAAATGAATAATCAAACTAAATCATCTAGAGAAAAAAGACGTCCCTGGAGATAATTTTTAATATGATTGCTGACGATAATGTTATAGGGACAGAAAATATTTTACTTTGGAGATCTTTATTACTTGTAGTGAAATTCACTATAAGGTACATTTTCTGTGAAGCTAGTTCAATTTTTCTTTATGCATAAATGCTGTGAATAGGCAAATAAATTTATTGCCTTTGATTTTTTAAACCTTAGGTAGAGTGCAAAAAATGTTATTTGTATTAATATTCAGTTAGGATTCTTCTGATTAATTAATCATTGGCAATTTAGAATGTACAACTTGACTCCCGTTATCAGTTTTTGCTAGAGATGTAAATACTGAAAAAACAGACAAGGCATTGGTGTTAAAATGGAGGGAGATTAAGTTCAAATCTATCAAACAGCCCTTCTTAACCTTGAATAATTTGCTTTCAGGTCTTTATCTCAGTCTGTAAAATAAGGGGCTTGGATTGGAGTGTCTTGAGCTCATGTGTTCTTATAATTCTCTAATGCAAATAGGTGCAAATCATCAATGAAGCTAAAGACACGAAATAAAAATAATAAATACGTATACAGCAAATGCATTTACATTGTTTTTAAATAGTTTCAGGCAGAATTTGATCCCATATTATACCCTAAGGGTTGATCTGACAATTATTAGGGGCGTGTTCTGTATTTTTGAAGTGGAATATCCTGAGCTTGTTAATATAGCTATACTAGTAGAATAAGTACAATCATTTTAAACTGGGAATCAGTTCATGTTGCATTATTTGCTTTGTACCAGACACTATGGTAAAGCCTACTGTAACTATTAGGCAAGCACTCTGGTAGGTAGGCATTCATTAGTTGAATCATTTGGCTTGATTCATAGGACAATTGGTTTAAGTAGGACGATTTTTTACCATGAATTTAGACGAGCTAAAATCTACAGGCTTCATTTACTTTTTGTATTTATGTACATTGATTTGAGTAGTTTTTAGATCAAATCATCTAAAGAAATGATTTCGCTGTCAATTAAAAAACATTGAGCCTCTACTGTATGTTTGAAGTAATAAGGTCCTCTCCACTTTCCCTTGTCCTCCAGCCGGCCACAAGCTATTGCACAGACAGACCTGTATAAATAACCTGCAGTGCAATGCTGTGTTTTCATATTTAGTGTATGAACAAACAGCTGTGTGGGAGGACCAAGTGAGTAATTTATCTTTATACTACTTGCAGACTCTAATTGCTTAAGTGGAGTAATGCAGAAGGTCTAATGACTCTCTTACATTTGATTTCAGTGTTAAATATTATTAAGCAAACAGATTCTGAAAATAACTTTCCTGGTATCTGTTTATGCTGTTACTGGCTTATTAGTACTCTTATTGCTGTGATTCCACAACAAGTAGATTTAGTTTCACTTAGATATTCATATTTATGAATTCATTCTTTTGACTTTTTTGTTTTGTTTTCATCTGAAATTAATACCATGAGGTTTTGCTTTTTTTTTTTTTATTTCTTTGTTCTTTAGAGTATCTCACAGCTCATTAGGAGGTGACTCAAACCAGTTTTTCTTGTCACTTATTAACAGCCCTGGTAAAAGTTTTGGGGCAAAAGTAGAACTGCATTCAAGGTCATTTTTTTCCAATGCTGAAGGATAAAAATTAGAATAAGAATTTCAATTCATAGTCTTTATTTTACTGCCAACTCCTTCAATCACCAAGAGTTTAAAAGAAAACCAGAGAATACAGATTTTCGTTTACTTCCACACCTACACTGTGAAGGAATTGCTAAAACAATAAATGGAGAGGAGGGAAGGTTAGACTGGCATTTATGGAGCATCGTTTGATGTGCCAAGTGCTATACTAGGCATTAATAGTTAAAAAATAAAAAAGATTGTAAGGGTCTCTGTGGCAGCTTCCTTTTGAATGACCTGTGCATTAAATAGAGAGGAATCGGTTTCGAGATGAGGAGCCTAAGAGAATTCTTGTGTGATCTAAGTGAGCTTCACAAGTGGTAATTTTGAACGTTCAACACCGTGATTTCCCTGCTTGCTCAATCCTTGTCAAATTCCTTCTTCTTGGCTTCCCATGCCCCTTTCCAAACCTGGGGTTGGAGGAGATATCTTCTTAGGTAGATAAATCCCTAAAGGAAGAGGATCTTGGAAATCATTCCTAAGTCTAAAATTTAGATAGTAGTTGAGGCCCAAGAGAGGAACTAAGCAGAGCGGGTATATGAGGAAATCTTAGAGCAGTTGAGTTTGGTCTGAATAAAGATCACAATGTTATATTTTAGCTTACTTAAAGCTTTACTACTTTCCTTTTCTCTGTTTTACAGGCAGCTCAAACTCAAAACAGCCCAATTCATACTTTTTGTACAGACTTGGGCTTCCTCCAGTGTTTCTTAATTCAAAGAGTGGTGCCCCACTCATCCCAGCTGACAATGATAGTAACTAGATTTCTGGTTTGCCTAGATGGGTATTGCTTTTGAGAAGTCCTGTTTCATTCTGATGCTGGGTCCTTTTAATACAACCAGTGATTCATCACTCTGAAAGGTTTGGTGTCTTCTCTTTTCTCTTTGTGTTCACTTGTTTCATTCATCCTAATGGACACTTAGTGATTCAAACTGAGACTCAGTTTCGAGTCCTTCAATTTTGAGAAATTCTACTCATTTATTTCTTTAATCTGCCTTCCATTTCTTTGTGTAGTTCCTTCCTGGAACTCCTTTCTGTTGGATTTTTGACCACCTAGACTGAATCTCGAACTTTTGTTTCTCTCCTGTTTTCCATCTCTATCATCCCCATTCCTTGTAATCTAATTTTTGGTAGCGTTCTTTCACTTTATTTTCTGAGTCTTCTATTAAATCACTACGATTTCTGCTATTAAAGTTCTATGCATACTGTCTTATTTACTGATTGTTTTTATTTCATGAATACAAGGTCTTTGCTTGTTTCTCTGACCATATTATGTACATTTAACTTTTTTCCCCCAACTTCTGCTTTTGTCTTTTTCCTCTGAATAACTTTCTCTTTTTGCTTAGCTTTTGTTCTTCACGATGCATGATTTCTCAGATTCTCAGATTCTGAGATTCTCAAATTCTCAGATTCTCAGATTCTCAAATTCTGCTGATGCTTGGCTCTCCACTCATATTTAAGAGCACTATAGTAAGAATTTGAAGCCTTGAATGCATCAGTGAGGTTTGTGACCAGCCGGCTGCACTGAAGGGCCACTCAGAACTGAGCTGTACTTTTAAATGGAGCCCCTCCAAGTATCAATGTCAATAAGTTCTTTGTCCTGGAAGTTCTTTGAGTTTTTCAGAGAGGGACTCTCTAACCTCTCACTAGGGATGTGGGGTAACAATTAAAGTCCACCTGTTTTCACTTGACCCTTCTTTTTCAGTCTGGAGACTCAGTATGCCTCTTTTTAGTCTGGCATATAAGTCTGGAGCCTTTCTAGTTTAGTATTTCCAGGGATAAACACTTTTATTTGCATGTTTTGGGAATGGTAATCACCTCAACACAAGGTGGGTGGGTGGAAACTTGAGCCTCAAGACACCTATAGAATTACACTAACCCCAACTACTGCTTTTTTAGCTCCTTACCCTACTCCCATCATCTGTGGAATCAGTACGAAGTGCTTCTATTTCTGGGTCTTCCTGAGGCTCTGTGGTGTGAATCACTAGGTTCTCCTTGCTGTTCACCTCTGGAAGTTTTAAGCTCCTCTGCTCTCTCCGCAAGCAGAGCTCCCTTCACCTGTTTCCATCTTTAAACCTATTGACATCTTCTGTCATCTCCTGTATTCTCTCCTATTCTTTTTGTCCGTTTGGGTTCATTGCTTTTTATTGCTGTACTGTTGTATCACTGGCATTTCAGGAGGGGCAGGAACACATGTACTTCCTCAGTCCATCATGTTTAACTCTTTAAGAAGGTAATCCTGATCATGTCATTCTCCTGTTTAAAAGTTTCCAGTACCTTCTCACTGTACTTTAGATATGTCACATACCTTTAGTGTGGCCTACAAAGCCCCACATGATCTGGCCCCTGCCTGTTTTCTTTGTACTTTCATAATTCTTGGGCTTTGTGCTTTCTTTGCATCCTCTATTTCTCCTCTGTAGCACATATCATAATTAAATCAAATAATCAATTTGATGTGAACTCGGGAGGTTGGGAACCTTGCTTCCTTCATCCTTCTCCTAGTGCCTTACACCATGATTAATAGCTACGGCTGCTAACCAAATGGTTGGCAGCTCAAATCCACCAGCCACTCCTTGGAAACCCTATTGGGCAGTTCTACTTTGTCCTATAGGGTTGCTATGAGTTGTAATTGACTCTACAGCAACGGGTTTGGTTTTTTGGGTTTACACCATGTCAGTAGTAACAGCCACTCAATAAATATTTCCTGAATGAGTAAATTAATGTATGTCATTTGTTAACCCTATTTCTTTCCCTCTAATTACCAGTAATAAAAGCCTTTAGATTTATTTGTTTGTTTCAGAAATACCAGAGTATGGTAGAAACTGGTAAACTTCTATTCCCAGAGAAATTGGGAGAAGGCAGACTAGAAGGAAGAGCAAGTGATAGCAATGAAATAGGTCCTTTGAGAAGAGAGAAAATGGTCATTTGTATCTTGAGAAGAGATACTAACATTTGAGCACCTGTCTTATGTCAGGTCTGTGTTACACGTTTTACATATATGATATAATAATAATCATAAGAATTATTTGTTATAAAAGCTATATTAAATTAAGTACTTTACAAACTAATTGTTATAATAACTCATGTATTAACCTATGTAGAATAGTGTCAGGCACAGTTCCAAGCTTTTTACATATATTAACTCATTTAATAGTCACAACAAACCTATCAGATAGGAATTACTGTATTATCATTCTCATTCCACAGATGAGAAAAATTGAATTGCAGAGAGTTTAAATGGGCTTTCTTAGGACATGCAGCTAGTTGGTAGTATAGCCTGGATTTGGACTAAGGCCTTAAGGTTGCAAAATTTAGATTCCTAACTGCTGCAGTATGCTGCTGCTTCTCATCTATCCTGATACGCCTATAGAATAAACAAAACCAGAGTTAGGAGCTGCTCAGCCAGGGAGATGTAATTGGAGTAGTAATGATGAAAACATGGCCTTTTCTGCTTCCCCATTCATATTAGTAACCAATCTATGCCCCTGATAGTTATGCCATTTAACAAACTAGCATGCATTTTGTTGTATTTTTCCCTCCCAGATAACTAAATAAGAACACAGATAGACATATACATAAACAGGCATTGTTCTGTCCTTGTCAATTTTTGAAAAAGGTGCAGTTCTTACCCAGCTATAATTAATGAAAATCTCTCTAAATAGGTGTATTTTTAATAATTGCTTTTGATGACTAGAAACTTCTCAACACGATGATGTGCCGTAATTTTTTCAACTATTTCCCTACAGATGAGAATTTGCTTTTATGTTTAGTGATTCATCACTTGATGTTGTTGTTATTAGGTGCTGTCAGGTTGGTTCTGACTCATAGTGACCCCGTGTACAACAGAATGAAACACTGCCCAGACCTGCGCCATCCTCACAGTCGTTGTTTTGCTTGAGCCCATTGATGCAACTACTGTGTCAGTCCATCTTGTTGAGGGTCTTCCTCTTTTTCGCTGACCCTCTACTTTACCAAGCATGATGTCCTTCTCCAGGGACTGGTCCCTCCTGATAACATGTCCAAAATATGTGAGACAAAGCCTCACCATCCTTGCTTCTAATGAGCATTCTGGCTGTACTTCTTCCAAGACAGATTTGTTTGTTCTTCTGGCAGTCTATGGTATATTCAATACTCTTCACCAACACCATAATTCAAAGGCATCAATTCTACTTCGGTCTTATTCATTACCCAGCTTTCACATGCATATGAGGCGATTGAAAACACCATGGCTTGGGTCAGGTACACCCAAGTCCTTAAAGTGACATCTTTGCTTTTTAACACTTTAAAGAGGTCTTTTGCAGCAGATTTGACCGATGCAATGCATTGTTTGATTTCTTGACTGCTGCTTCCATGGCTGTTGATTGTAGATCCAAGTAAAATGAAATTTTTGACAACTTCAGTATTTTCTCTGTTCATCATGATGTTGCTTATTGGTCCAGTTGTGAGGATTTTTGTTTTCTTTATGCTGAGGTGTAATCCATACGGAAGCTGTGGTCTTTCATCTTCATCCGTAAGTCCTTCAAGTCCTCTTCACTTTCAGCAAGCAAGATTGTGTCGTCTGCATAACGTAGGTTGTTAATGAGTCTTCCACTAATCCTGAAGCCCCATTCTTCTTCATATAGTCCGGTTTCTCCGATTATTTGCTCAGCATACAGACTGAATAGGTATGGTGAAAGGCTACAACCCTGATGCACACCTTTCTTCACTTTAAACCACACAGTATTCCCTTTTTCGGTTCGAATAATGGCCTCTTGGTGTAAGTACAGGTTCCTCATGAGCACAATTAAGTGTTCTGGAATTCTCATTCTTTGTAATGTTATCTATAATTTGTTATGATCCACACAGTTGAATGCCTTTGCATAGTCAATAAAACACAGGTAAAGATTTTTCTGGTATTCTCTGCTTTCAGCCAGGATCCATCTGACATCAGCAATGACATCCCTCGCTCACCGTCCACTTCTGAATCTGGCTTGAATTTCTGGCAGTTTCCTGTCGATGTACTGCTGCAACTGCTTTTGAATGATCTTCAGCAAAATTTTACTTGTGTGTGATACTAATGATATTGTTTGATAATTTTTACATTCTGTGGGATCACCTTTCTTTGGAATGGGCACAAATATGGATCTCTTCCAGTCAGTTGGCTAGGTAGCTGTCTTCCAAATTTCTTGGCATAGATGAGTGAGCACTTCCAGTGCTGCATCCTTTTGTTGAAACATCTCAATTGGTATTCTGTCAATTCCTGGAGCCTTGTTTTTCACCATGGCCTTCAGTGCAGCTTGGACTTGTTCCTTCACTACCATCGGTTCTTGATCATATGCTACCTCCTGAAATGGTTGAACATCGACCAATTATTTTTGATACAGTGTCTCTATGTATTCTTTCTGTCTTCTTTTGATGCTTCCTGTGTTGTTTAATATTTTCCCCGTATAATCCTTCAATATTACAACTCGAGACTTGAATTTTTTCTTCAGTTCTTTCAGCTTGAGTGATGCCGAGTATGTTTTTCTCTTTTGGCTTTCAATGAAGAAGTCGTTGGTCTTGCAAAATTCTATTACTCAATCTCCGGTGTCGTTTCTATCACCAAGGCCATATTTTCCAACCACCAATCCTTCTCCTTTTCCAACTTTTGCATTCCAATCACCAGTAATTATCAATGCATCTTGATTGCATGTTTGATCAATTTCAAACTGCAGAAGGTGGTAAAAATCTTCAGTTTCTTCATCTTTGGCTTTAGTGGTTGGTGCTTAAATTTGAATAATAGTCGTATTAACTCACCTTCTTTGTAGGCATATGGATGGATATTATCCTTTCACTGACAATGTTGTACTTCAGGATAGATCTTGAAATATTCTTTTTGACAATGAACATGACATCATTACTCTTTAATTTGTCATTTCCGGCATAGCAGACCATATGATTGTCTGATTAAAAATGGTCAATACCAGTCCATTTCAGCTCACTAATGCCTAGGATATTGATGTTTATGCGTTCCATTTCATTTGATGACTTCCAGTTTTCCTAGATTCATGCTTTATACATACCACATTGCAATTATTAATGAATGTTTGCAGCTGTTTCTTCTCATTTTGAGTCATGCCACATCAGCAAATGAAGGTCCCGAAAGCTTGACTCCATTCACGTCATTAAGGTCGACTCTACTTTGGCCATGTTTTAGTGAACTTCCTTGTAATATTTATTAAATACTGATCATTTTATTTCTATGGTCTAGATTCCCAAGGAGGAGAATTCTTGTATATGAAATTTAATTTAAATTCACATTTCTACCAGAAATTATAAGATACCCTTTTCTTTTAGATTCCCTGCTTATAACAATAGGTGCTGCTACTTTTAAATCTTGCCATTCTTTTGAGTGCAATTTTTCCCAAAGACTGCACTAAAAAAGATGTGATGTGATAATTTATACATTTATGTAAAATTTTATCTATATAATTTGTATATAAATGAAGTTAAAATTACATTAAATTTTAAAATAAAATTATTTTTAATAATGAAGAAGTATGGGAGTAGTCATAAGTTATCCTCTAAACTAGTAACCTCAAACTTTAGCATGTATCAGAATCAGCTGGAGGGCTTGTTGAAACACAGATTTCTGGACTCGACCCTAAGAGTTTCGGATTTAATAGGTCTGAGGTAGAGCTTGAGAGTTTGCATTTCTCACAAGCTCCCAGGTGCTGCTAATGCTGCTGACGCAAGTGCGCATTTTGAGAACCACTTTTCTGTATGGAATCCTTAAGACCGAGAAGTATTGCTAAGAATTTACACCAGAAGTAAATTCTAGGTATTCGTACCTGTTGAATTCAAAATAACCAATTTAAAATAATAAAAGATTGAAGTCATTGGATTGAATTAGGTAGAAAACCAGAGTTTTAACGTCAATTCAATCTTTACCAGCTGTGGGATGGATGTTGTTGTTTGTTGCTAATTGTTAGTTGCGAGTTGTCAGTCATTCCGACTCATGACAACCCCATGTGTTACAGACACTTTGAGCCTACTTTTTCTTTAAAGTCAGAATAATATGACATGTTTTGCTTTCATGAAAGGATTGTTCTGAGTCTCAAAAGAGGCAACGAATGTGAAAATGCTCAAAAACTTGTGAAACACTGTGCAAATATAAATTATCATCAGTTTTTTGCATCAAGATAATTTGTTACGTAAAAGAGATACAACCCAGCCTTATCATCTGTGTCGGAGTTTTTCTCAGATTAGCCTCTCATAAAGATTGGCATCTCATTCATAAGTAAAACAATTGAAACCTCTCCACTCCCTCCAAAAAACTTTAAAAGTAACAGTACACGTTTTTAAAGAGGCAATAAGTGAGGAATTACCTCACACAGCACACCACTGATCTCCCTAAAATTCCTCTTTAGACAATTCTCTCCCCCAGGTCTCACCCATTGGTGAGGTTGCAGTCATTGTAAATTGTGTTGGAACATTCTATCATTTCTATAATGCTAGCCACTCTCTGAAATTAACTTGCTTGTTTATTTATGTGTTTACCATTCTGTCTTCCGCACACCTTCCCTACACTGAAGTGCGAACTCCATGGGAGGCAGATCTCTTTTTCATCACTGCATCCCCAGAGCTGAAACCAAAGCTGGGCACAGAGTCTCAGAACAAAACAACTACTTTAACTTGTTAGTGACTGAATCGAACTTTATGATGGTTTATAAGTAGGTTTTATCTGGCATTGACAAAATAGCAGTTTATAATGTTTTGTGCCAATTTCTAAAACCCAGAAATACATAAACATTAATGGTTATTTTGCCAAGTTGCATAGAGAAGAGATATTGATCAAAATGCTGTGTAAATCGCTACAATTATGATTTATTCCTTCATTGAAGAAATATTTACACATGGTAGTGTAAACAGTGCACACATTTTTAGCAACTTTAATTCTCAGTCACTTTCTTGGAAGAAAGCTGGCCTAGAAAAAAGCAATCCTAACTTGGTAGATTAAAATTAATTCTTCTGATGTCCAGTACACTTTTCCCTTCCGAAAAGATGACAGACTTGTGTTCTCCTCTCGAGAGCAGGACTAGGGTAAAATGTGTGCTAATATAAAAATTGTTAGCACTAATAAACAAGTTCAGCAATGTTATAGGATATAAGATAAATACACAAAAATCAATTGTACTGTTATATACTATCATTGAACAATTAAAAAATTAAATTAGTTAAATTGCTTTATAATAGTTTCAAAAAATAAAACACTTAAAAATAAATTTTAACAAGAGAAGTACAAGACTTGAACCTTGAAAACTACAATCATTGTTAAAAAATATTAAAGAAAACCTAAATAAATGAAAATTATCCCAATGTTTATGAATCAGAAGTTTTAATATTGTTAAGATCATAATACACCCCAAATTGACCTATAGAAACAATGCCATTCCTACCAAAATCCCAGCTGATTTTTTATAGAAATTGACAAGCTGATCCTAAAATTTGTGTGGAAATGCAAGAGAACCAGAATAGCCAAAACAATCTTGAAAAAGGAAAAAATTTGCAGAACTCACGCTTCCCATTTTCAAAACTTACTACAGAGCTATAGTAATCAAGACAGTATGGTACCGACATTAGGAAAGATATGTAGGTGAATGGAATAGAATTGAGAGTTCAAAAATAAACACATTTTTGGGAAATTGATTTTCAAGAAGACTGCCAGCACAATTCTATGAGGAAAGAATAATATTTTCAACAAATGGTGCTGGGACAGCTGGTATCCGCGTGCAAAAGAGTGACGTTGGACCCCTACCTTACACCAAACACAAAAACTAACTCAAAATGTGTTATGGACCTACATGTAAGCACTAAAACTATAAACATTTTAGAAGAAATCATAAGAGTAAATTTTTATAACATTGAAAGATGGAAATGAGGCAGAGACTATACTTTTGTTGTTTTTACTGGCAAGCATGGTCATGGAGGGGTTTAAACTTTAGCTGCTGCATCATCAGGGGTCCCAAAATGAAGTTATTTTTCACTTGGCTGTTATGGACCTGGGCATGGGACATTCATTTTGCTGGTGTGTATTATGGCACGCACAGGGTAGATTCTGGAGCAGTTTTGTAATCCTGGTGGTGATTGCGTGACTTTAAATCCTAATTTCTAATGATAGAAAAACCAGCAGGTCCCTGGTATATGACTTTGAGCTTCATTCTTTAAAACACAACCTAGAATTTGTCTCTTCACACCTTACAATAATTATATAAGTCATTTAGTACTTATTAAAATATACTTTGATGTGCACTGGCAGATGAATTCTATTCTCTGCAACTCAACATCAATACATTTGGATTACTGTTATTTTCACCCTTCAGTTTGTATTATCATCTAAATTTTCTAGATGATATGAATCTAGATGTATCTAGAACTTTATATTACTATTGTAATATGAAAAATAATTTTAGATAATAAAATTGTTTGGAATAAATCTGAAGCTTTTGAAGGGACTTAAGATTACATTAATCTTTAGAATATGGTATTATAGTTCAGTAGTGAAGACCTTGGGCTCTGGAGTCAGACAGCATAGGTTCAAATCTCAGCGCTATCACTTCCTCCATTAGTGATCTTAAGCAAAAACGCTTCTAAAGCCTTAGATCATTTTTTTATAAATTGGCAATTATAACACTTTAATTATGGTGTGAGAATTAAGTAAGATACTGTATGTAAAGCTGAGATCCCAAGTGCTTAATATTTTGCAGGAATTCAATAAATGATCGCAGCCTCCCAGTCTCCCTTAAACGGTCATACAGCTCACGCTTCTCCATCCTGATTGTAAGAACATCCATAATTCTTAAATTCTTTGCTTTAAACTGCCTTTCATAATACTACAACAAAATGAATACAGATAAATGTCGTAATCTTATTTAAATTTGGTGCAAGAAACATCATGAAATTATTAAATGAAAATTATTTTTCCATGTGAGCCTGTATTTCATTATCATTGACATTAGTTAAGAAAACAAATTCCGCTTTAGATTTAAGTGTTTTTAAGATTTATTCAGTTCACTGGTTATTCAAATTAAAACAACTGCCAGCCTTGTGTTCAAAATACAGGAACACATCAGTGCTTGATAATTAAGGAGTCTATTCATCTTTGGATTCACATGCATAACACTTTAGTAAAGTTAATAGCAAATGAGGCCATGCAATGAATTTCCTAGGAATTGAAAATAAGAGCATACTTGTAAATGTTTTTTAATTCAAGTATCCAGTTATAGTGATAGTGATAACCCACTGCTGTTGAGTTGATTCCGACTCATAGTGACCGTATAGGACAGAGCAGAACTGCCCCATAGGGTTTCCAAGGAGCGACTGGTGGATCAGAACTGCCGACCTTTTGGTTATCAGTCGTAGCTGTTAACCACTGCACCACCCAGGTTCCAGTGATAGTGATAGTTGTACCATAGTTATATGAATCTGATAATCCTAGCATAATGAGGCAGTTATAATTATTTTATTAGTTCAGTCAATACCTGTGTCTATGAGTAACTAGGAAGGTGACAAAACATACTGTCTATAAGTTGTTGAGGGTCTATGACATATTTTACTAGGTTCGTTATACACACAAATATACACACACACACACACAACAGGTGTGTGTGTGTATGCACGTGCGTGTGTGTTTATGTCTAGGTATATATATATGACTTGTAGTACTGATGAAGAATATTGAATATACTGTGGACTGCCAAAAGAATGAATAAATTAATCTTAGAGGAAATACAACCAGAATGCTTCTTAAGTAAGAGAGAGTGGAGAGACTTCAGCTCACTTACTTTGTATACATCATCAGGAAGGACCAATGGCTAGAAAAGGACATCATGTTTGGCACAGTGTCAGAGAAAACAAGGGAAACCCTCAATGAGATCGATTGACACAATAGCAACAAGAGTGGACTCAAACATACCAACGATCATGAAGATGGCACAGGACTGAGCAGTGCTTTTTTTTTTTGTGTGTGTGTGTTATACATAAGATTGCCACGAGTTGGAGCTGACTTGACCACAACACACAACAACATATATGAATGTATGTGTATGGATACACACAAGCATTATCTCTAATTCTCACTATAGCCCTCAAATGTATGTATGATTATTTTCAATTTATAGACATAGAGATAGAATCAAAAAGAGGTTCTGTAACTTGCCCCTTCCCAAGTTTATCCAGCTGGTAAGTGCTGGGACCAGAATATAAACTTAGTTTTTTTAAGACTCTACAAACAATGACATTGCCACTGTATGAGCAATACTTCAATCTTTAGTCAGGGACAAAGAGCTACAGACTTTCCTTGGAAATCTCTTTTTTGGTGGGAAAGCCTAGAAATCACTGTTATAATCTACTTAGAAATGCTGGCTATTGCTTCACCATCACCATGATGCCTTTCAAAGCTTTCTAGAATCCAGGTTGCCCTTCCTTTTACAGAACTGCTACATTAAGACAGACAAAAGTAAATTTTCTGTCGTATGTATACTTTGATTTGTCATTAGGAGAAGCAAAGGACCTGGTGCTTTTAATGACATGATGCTGAGAGGACAGAGCAGGTCATGAGAAAGGACATACAAACACTTCAGTTTCCATATTAAAAAGAATAGGAATCGAATCAGATATCATCAAGTTTTATTTGACTTTCTAGGCGGACTCTGAGGTTGAGGCCGACTTGGTAGCTTACATTAAGTAGTTACTAAATTTTAGGGCTTGATGAAATGTATTTACTATATTGTGGGACTGTAAAACATCCTCTTTTGAGTAAGATTGGCTGCAGTTTTCTATTTTTTATTTGATCATTAAATAAAAATGTAAATGGTCCACAATATTAATTTTGTTGAATTTGTGCATATATTGCCATTGTGGACTTTCAAAGAAGAGTAGTGATTACAATTTTGCCTAATCAAATGGGCACATATATATGTAAATAAATTTATATATATTTATGTGTGTGTATGTATGTGTGTGTATACATATACATAATTCAAACTCATCAATTCTTCTTCATTCTTCCTTATTCATTGTCCAGCTTTCACATGCATATGAGGTGATTGAAAACACCATGGCTTGGGTTAGGGGCACCTTAGTCCTTAAAGTGACGTCTTTGCTTTTGCAGCATATTTACCCAATGCAATGCGTCTTGATTTCTTGACTGCTGCTTCCATGGCATTAATTGTGGATCCAAGTAAAATGAAATCTTTGACAACTGCAATATTTTCTTCGTTTATCACGATGTTGCTTATTGGTCCAGTTGTGAGGATTTTTGTTTTCTTTACGTTGAGGTGTAATCCATACTGAAGGCTGCAGTTGTTGATCTTCATCAGTAAGTGCTTCAAGTCCTCTTCACTTTCAGCAAGCAAGGTTGTGTTGTTTGCATGTCACAGGTTGTTAACGAGTCTTCCTCCAATCCTGATGCCATGTTCTTCTTCATATAGTCCAGCTTCTCAGATTATTTGCTAGGCACACAGGTTGAATAAGTATGCTGAAAGGATACAACCCTGATGCACACCTTTCTTCACTTTCAACCACGCAGTATCTGCTTCTTATGTTCAAATGACTTCCTCTTGGTCTATGTACAGGTTCCTCATGTGCACAATTAAGTGTTCTGCAATTCCCATTCTTCATAATGTTATCCATAATTTGTTATGGTCCACACAGTTGAATGCCTTTGCATAGTCAATAAAACACAGGTAAAGATTTTTCTGGTATTCTCTGATTTCAGCCAGGATCCATCTGACATCAGCAATGATATCCCTTGCTCCCCGTCCTCTTCTGAATCTGGCTTGAATTTCTGGCAGTTTCCTGTTGACGTACTGCTGCAACTGCTTTTGAATGATCTTCAGCAAAATTTTACTTGTGTGTGATACTAATGATATTGTTTGGTAATTTCTACATTCTGTGGGATCACCTTTCTTTGGAATGGGCACAAATACGGATCTCTTCCAGTCAATTGGCCAGGTAGCTGTCTTCCAAATTTCTTGGCATAGATGAGCGAGCACTTCCAGTGCTGCATCCTTTTGTTGAAACATCTCAGTTGGTATTCTGTCAATTGCTGGAGACTTGTTTTTCACCATTGCCTTCAGTGCAGCTTGGACTTCTTCCTTCACTACCATTGGTTTTTGATCATACGCTACCTCCTGAAATGAATGTCGACCAGTTCTTTTTGGTACAATGACTCTGTGTAGTCCTTCCACCTTCTTTTGATGCTTCCTACGTCGTTTAATATTTTCCCCATAGAATCCTTCAATATTGCAACTGGGGGCTTGGATTTTTTTCTTCAGTTCTTTCAGCCTGAGAAATGCCATGTGTGTTCTTCCCTTTTGGTTTTCTAGCTCCAGGTCTTTGCACATGTCATTATAATACTTTACTTTGTTTTCCCCAGCTGCCCTTTGAAATCTTCTGTTTAGCTCTTTTACTTCATCGTTTCTTCCCGTTGCGTTAGCTGCTGTATGTTCAAAGGCAAGTTTTGGAGTCTTTTCTGACATCCATTTTGTTCTTTTCTTTCTTTCCTGTCTTTTTAATGGCCTCTTGCTTTCTTCATGTATGATGTCCTTGTTATCATTTCACAACTTGTCTAGTCTCTGGTCATTAGTGTTCAATGTGTCAAATCTATTCTTGAGACGGTCTCTAAATTCAAGTGGGATATACTCAGGGTCATACACTGGCTCTTGTGGAATTGTTCTAATTTTCTTCAGCTTCAGCTTGAACTTGCATATAGCAAGTAATGGTCTGTTCTGCAGTTGGCCCCTTGGCCTTGTTTTGACTGATGGTATTGAACTTTTCCATCGTCTCCTTCTACACATGTAGTCAGTTTGATTCCTGTGTTCCATCTGGCGAAGTCTATGTGTATAGTCACCATTTATGTTGTTGTAAAAAGGTATTTGCAATGAAGAAGTTGTTGGTCTTGCAAAATTCTATCATACAATCTCCAGCATCGTTTCTATCAGGAAGGTAATATTTTCAACTACTATTCTTTCTTCTTTGTTTCCAACTTCCACATTTCAATCACCAGTAATTATCACTGCATCCTAATTGCATGTTTGATCAGTTTCAGTCTGCAGAAGTTGGTGAAAATCTTCAATTTCAATACACGTATACATGTCTTCAATTTCAATATACATATATATGTGTGTGTGTATATATATATATATAGATGCTGAAACAGACAACTGAGTCAGCAGTGCATTGTGTCTGAGGCAACTGCAAAATTTTCTAACATACTTGCACCTGGAGTTTACCACAGGCCAACAAATCAGAATCTCCAAGGGGAGATTCCAGAAATCTGCAATTTTACAGTGTCACAGGTGACTTTGATTTCTGGCTAGCACTGAAAAACACAGAATTAAGAAAAAGGAACCTTTAAAATTGGGACAGTTAATTGAATCATTTAATTTTCCACCATGCTCTCCCTTTGCTTGTCCAATACCCCTTCCCACAAATATATTCCTAATTATTTTTGTTAAATTCAATTTGCCACCATTTTCTTTTTGTACTTTCTGTTTAATCCAGCCGTTCCAGATGGACAGGAACATTTTTTTTAATGCTGACTTTTGTTTGGCTTAAGGGTTTTATAAATCCTTGAAATACATCAAATATATATAAATATATATTTGATTTTCTTTCATATGTATGAATATATAGAGTGGTTACTCAGATTCCTTGAACTGATTTGTTTTTTTGCTTCATTGGAGGAAATGAATAAATGGAATTTTGAGAACAAACACAAATGACTTATTTTCCATCAGTTGAATTCCAGAGGAACATCAGAAATGAGTTGTGCCAAGCCACCAAATTAAAGCAATATACTCCATTCTGAATGTTTTCATTTTAAACATGTAGGTTTAGAAAAGCTCATTGATCATCTAGAATGTATAAAGAACATATACAAAGAAGAGCATAATTTCCATTTTTTTTGTGTGAAGTCTGTCTGAATATTTTGTCACACCTTTTTGTATAAAACTACACTTCAATTAAATTACTTAAAAACTAATGGGTTGAAACTGGGAGCTGTATTAGTTGGAGTTCATTCAGGAGACAGAAACCAGACAATACTTTCAACAAGAAAGATTTAATATAAAGAATTATTAATTATGATAGAATTACCTACTAAAGGAGGAGCCCTGGTGGTGCAAAAGTTTAAGCCCTCAGCTGCTAACCAAAAGGTTGGTGGTTCAAACCCTCCCAGCCGCTCTGCAAGAGAAAGATCTGGCAATCTACAATCATAAAGATTACAGCCTAGAAAACCCTATGGGACAGTTCTACTCCGTAACATGGGGTCACTATGAGTTGGAATGACACCTAACAACAACAACCTACTCAGGGAAATGAAAACTTAAAAAAATACAGGAAGAGCAGATCTATGTTTTGTTATTAATTATTAATTATAATGCAATTATTTACTGAGGGAAATGAGAAACTTAAAAAAAATATAGAAGAGGATCTGCTTTTAGGGCTAAGGTGGAGCACCCAAGGAAGGAAAAGATCTAGAAAAGCCTTATTTCCAGGGCTTAGATCCACATCTTGTGGGAAGGGTATGGCAGTGGCCCATAGGATGGCAGAAAAGTTTGCTGAGGCGCCCACTGGGGTGGTGTGCGTAGCTTGTGGGGGAAGCTGCTCATGGGAAGGGCTACTGGCTGCAGTGCACTACAGGAGTTTACCAAAAGGGGCACCCTGAAACCAAAAGAAGATCTTTCCTCCTGCTGTGCCCTTCCAGTACTCCACACTAACAAAGCTTAATATTGTGCTATCTGGGAATGCAAAAAATGTTTGCAAAGTTCACTTCCATTAATGCAGAGCAAGAAATAAAAGGTAGATTCTTGAGCTGAAAGACAATAAATTGATAACTGGCAAAAAAAATTCTAATAAAGTAAGTTTAGGTAAAATACACTACACAAAGGTCAATATCTGCCTCCGATATTAAGTCATGATTCTAGTCCATATGTGATTATTTAGTTATCTGGATTGTGCTATTCCCTCCAATCATCTAAGATGTATTCCTTAGAAGAAAAATATAGGTTAGCTTCTTTTTTAAATAGGCATATTAGACTGTAATGCTCAATTGAAGGTATGAGATAAAAATGCAGTGATGAATTTGAAAATGTTTTATTATCAATAAGACGTGCTTATTGATAATAAAGGGCATAATCTTCCATTCAGATTTTCAGAGGCTAATCATAATTTTCAAGTAAGCTTATTATACAAGGTATCATAAAAGTAGTGAAATGATAACTAGATATACTGGAAAACATGCTAAAATAATCATTTCTAAATGATTAAAATTTAAAAAAACCCAGATTCTGATCAAATGGAATAACAGAACATTTAATATGATTAAAAATAACTGTAATGACACAATTACAGCATCCTCATTATAAAATGATTACTTTTTGTAGGTTTTTTGGAGAAAGGTGTAATGTATCAGAAATAAATTATTGCAATAGAGCATTATTTAAAGGTTATTATTTTATGGGATAAAATTTCCTGGTTCAGCTTTGATATTTGTTTTTGCAAAATGGGCTTCACTTCAACATTTATATAGCAGCAGGAGACCCTTATCTTGTGACAACACTTCATTGCATTGACATTATCTGTTAATTATCTTTGCCACCACTGATTCTGATCCTGGTGTGCTGTGTATGCTGGCTCTACCAGTTGTATGACTGCTTTTTCCTTCCTCACTGATGAGCCTGGAAAAGATATAAACCTTAATTAAAACAGAAACACAAAGGTTATACTTTGCAAAAAGCTTTCTGGAGACACTATGGTCATACAAACTGGTTTAAAATAATCTTGAGGTATTCGAAATTGCCTCTGATATGCACTGTCTGTGTTTGTATGGCTACAGTGCCCCTCCTCTCCTGGACACATCCATCTCTTCCAAATGACGTGTGGATGCAGTTCCATGTAATTTATCTAAATGTCTTCCACTTCATGAATGCCCTATTCAGATATTTATTGAGCATTTATTCTGTAAAAGCATAATTGATTGTGGATCCTTTTTGGGGACAAAGAAAGAGTAATCAGTAGATCTCATCAAAAATAAAAAAGATAAATAAGAGAGACGCTGTCCTCAGGGAAATTATTACCTAGTAGAAGAGATACACCTGTACCAAAATATGTGAACATACATTGTGTTCAGAATTGTTAGCTTGATTCGGCCAATTTCTGCTTTATTTCTATTGCCTTAGTCTTCTTGTCTTCTTTCAGAGAGGTTTCATAAAGTTCCATGACCTGTTAGCTTAGATCTTCTTGTGCCTCTTGGAGAGGATACACTACCTCCTTTTGCCTGTTACGCTCCCCAAAATGGAATATATTGTATTGCGCTCCTAAACGTCCCCCTCTTCACCACAGCTTTTCCCACTCTTCTTTGCCATCAGTTACCATTCTTGGTACTCTAGTCCTCAACTAATGGGTGGAAAATGTGGTTCTGAGTCCCAGCCTTTCACTTGCCTGTCCCTTGCCTGGCACTGTAACCTGCCCCCATCTTCACGTGGCTGCCTCTTTCTCATAATTCAGTTCTCGATTCAAATGTCTCTAACCATGGTGGCATAGTGGTTAAGAGCTATGGCTGCTAACCAAAAGGTCAGCAGTTCAAATCCACCAGGCACTTCTTGGAAGCTCCATGGGGCAGTTCTACTCAGTCCTATAGGGTTGCTCTGAGTCGGAATCGACTCAACAGCAGTGGGTTTGGTTTTTTGGTTTTTTCTTAAAACAGGTATTACCTAAAGATCTTATCTTAAATAGCCTCCTCCTAACCTCCAAATTTATATTACCCTTGACCCATTATTTTGATTTACAATTTCTATAACATTTATGATTCTCTAAAATGTTCATGCTGTTTTAATTATTTACTGTTTAAGGTCTATTTTCTTTCATTACAATGTTAGCATCAAAAACGTGAGTACATTTTTTAGTTCAATGCTCTATTCTCACCACTTATAATGGCACCTGGAACATGGTAAAAATGTAAAAATTATTTGTCAAGTAATGAATGAGCCTCACTCAAACCCTCTGACTCCTTCAGATCTGGTTAGATACATTGCAATGAGTGAATACCTGTATTTGTTAATGGAGGGTCCTTGCTACCTGATTGAAGACCCCCACAGTTGAAGATTTCTCAAATTATCAGTATCCAGGGGCATCATATTACACAACTCCAGGGGACACATTTCATATCATAATCACATATGAAGTACACAGCCTACATGGCCATACACACTCCTCACACTAACCCTGTTGGATTCCTTGGAATACTACCCAGTTTTACTCTCTGGAGAAAGCCTCTGCTATCCAGTTCTGCTTTGGGAAAAACAAAAGGAAAAGCTAGGGATTGGTGGAAGGCAGAGAGAAATGTAGATACTTGTATACTTGCAGAAATAATCTGAGAGGAAGTTGAGTGAGTGGTGGAGTGGATTAATTTATTCAGATTGTGTTGTTGTTAGGTGCCGTGGAGTTGATTCCGACTCGTGAGGACCCATGTGTGCAGAGTAGAACTGCTCCATCGCATTTTCAAGGCTGTGACGTTTCAGAAGCAGATTACCAAGCCTGTCTTTCAAGGCACCTATGGGTGGATTCGAACCACCTTCACTGAGATACTATCCATAGCTCTGAAACATCACAACCTGCTCACCTACAGTTTCAAAAATCCCTGTATTTTATAGTTTTATAATAAATTTGTCATTGTTTTTATTTAATAAGGACTGTGTTCTTACCTATTCGTAATGTTATGAAGTGCTCTTGTAAGCTGTATACACAACGTCAAATCTGAAAACTAAACTATGAACAAGAACGTTTAATCACTGACATGCAAAAATATATAGCGAAGGAAGAAAACTCTGTAAATAAAGTGATAAAACAAAGACGAACAGATGAGCAGAGTGAAAGGAGATTTACTTTTGTAGACAAGTAGATCAATAAACTGGCAATGAACCCATCAGTTACTGATGTTATTAAATTGCCTTTTTGTCAGTGTCCTCATTGCTTGGAAACATTTTTTAAGATAATTGTTAGTTCTGTGTGTGTGTGTGTATGTGCACACAGGTGTGTACAACTTTTTTAAGACAAGGTACCTATGAAAGGTGTATATATTGCCTTATTGATCCACATTATATTAATACTATAATAGTATAAATATTAGGCTGTTTTAAAACTTGATCAGGCTTTTCTTCCCAGGAAAACTCACAAACGAGTGTATTTTATACATTTATAACACCAAAAAGCAACTTAGAAGACCAAGTGTTATGGATTGAATTGTGTCCCCAGAAAATATACGTTGAAGCCCTATCCCCTATTCCTGTTTAGAAATAGTCTTTGAAGATGTTATCAGCCAAGTTGACATGAGGTCATACTGGAGTAGGGTGGGTCTTAATCCGATATGACTGGTGTTCTTATAAAAGAAGAGAAGGTACACAGAGATAGGGAGACAATGGCCATGTGAAGATGCATCTACGAGTCAAGGATGTAAAGGATTGCCGGCTATTACCAGAGCTTGAGAGAGGCATGAAACCATTTCTCTATCAGAGCTCTCCAGAATAAACCAACATTGCCGACATCTTGGTTTCAGACTTCTAGCCTCCAGAACTGTGATAGAATAAGTTTATGTTGTTTTAAGTCACCCAGTTTGTGATAGTTTATTATGGCAGCCCTAAAAAATTAGTACACAAACTGACATAACTGTCTTCTTTTAGAGATGAGGAAATTGAAGAAAAGGAAAACATATAACGTACCCAAGTGTACACACTTACTGAGATTATTCATAGGCAATGCATAGCTTAGTGCCTGGTACATGGTAAACAATCAACAGATCATAGGCATTACAGAAAATAACCAAGTATGTTCAAATCTACTGAATATTTGACCACAAATGGGAAAAATTCTCTGATATTTAACCAAAATATGAACAAATCCTTTCTTACCTTTTTGAGATTTTTTAATGGTGCGTGTTTTTATGTGTGTGCAGCTGTGTGTGTCTATTTCCATCTTTTCCTATATAAAATACTTTTGGCTCAAATAAGGTAAAAATTACAGAAGAGTTTAATATTTAGTGATATAATATTTTTAATGGAAAAATATTCTCTCCTCTACCCTTAAATTAAACACAAGCATTATCTCTCATCACAGGGATTTATATAAGACTTGCTTGAATGGCAGGTGGAAATAAGGTAATGCCACTTAAAATAATCTGCTTTCACTGATTAAAAGAACTTTGGAATAGCTATATCAATATAAAATATCTTTTACAAAAAGCATTATCAAGGGAAGGTCACAATATAATGTTAACAGGTTCAGGCCTCCAGGTTGATAATTTACTTTTGAACATGAAGTCTGTAATAGCATCCTGTTAACTCATTTCCATTGAGTCAATCATAGCCTCAGAATATATGAGGGAAAAATTGACTTAATTATAAACATTGGTGGGAAAATTAACCATCATTATGTGAGATTTTAACATACCTATCTAAATAATTGACAGATCAACCAGAAAAGTTAAATAAAGATATAGAATGCAATTAACAAACTTGATAAAATGGACATATATAAAACATTTTAACAAAAAGATTAACTCATTCTTCTTAAGCATTCATGGAAAAGTTTCCAAAATTGACCAATTAATATGCCAAACATTAATCCTCAAAATTTCCAAATAACTGGTAACCGTATAGATAATATGCTCTGCCTACAATTTACTATACTTGGATCAACAGTGATTTCATTCTACTTGGATCAACAATCAACGTTCATGGAAGCAGCAGTCAAGAAATCAAATGATGTATTGCATTGAGCAAATCTGCTGCAAAAGACCTCATTAAAGTTTTTAAAAGTAAAGATGTCACTTTGGTGACTGAGATTCATCTGACCCAAGCAATGATCTTTTCAATCACCTCATATGTATGCGAAAGTTGGGTATTGAAAAAGGAAGACAGAAGAAGAATTGACACTTTTTTTTTTGTTTGTTTTTACTTTTTTTTTTATTTTATTGTACTTCAGGTGAAGGCTTACAGAACAAATAGTTTCTCATGAAACAGTAGTACTCATATTGTTTTATGACATGTCAACCCTCTAACTTCTCAACCTTTTTTTTTTTGGTGAAAATACACATAGCCGAAGATACACCATTTCAAAAATTTCTACATGCACAGTTCAGTGACATTGACTACACTCTTCAAATTGTGCTGTTATTCTCACTTAAGATGAAGGCTTACAGAATAAAATAGTTTCACATTTAACAGTTACTACAAATGTTGCTCTATGACAATGGTTAACAATCTCACAGCACATTAACAATATCCTTACTCAACCTTGGGTTCCCTATCACCAGCTTCCTTGTCCCCTTCTGCTTTCTGGCCCTTGTCACTGGACTCCTGTACCTCGTTAGTCTCATTTGGTTTTACGGGGCTGTCCACTCCCAGGCTGAACAGTGAACCTTGGAGGTAACTTCACCACTGAGCTAAAAGAGTGTCTGGGGGCTATACTCTCAGGGTTTTTCCAGTCTCCTTTAGGCCAGTAAATCTGGTCTTTTTTTTTGTGAGTTAGAATTATGCTCTACATCCTTCTCCAGGTCTGTCCAGAACCCTGTGTTGTGATCCTGGTCAGAGCAGTTAGTGGTGGCAGCTGGGCGAACTGATGCGTTTTTAACTGTGGTGTTGGCAAAGAATATTGAATATACTATGAACTGCCATAAGAATGAACAAATCAGTCATATAAGAAATACAACCAGCATGTTCCTTAGAAGTGAGGATGGCAAGACTCCAACTTGCTTACTTTGGACACATCATCAGGAAAGACCAGTTGCTAGAAAAGAACATCATGTTTGGTAAATTAGAGGGCTAATGAAAGTGCAGAAAACCCTCTATGAGATGGATTTACACAATAGCTGCAACAGTAGATTTGAACATACGAATGATCGTGAAGATGACACAGGAATGGGCAACATTTCATTCTGTTATACCGAAGGTCACCGTGAGTTTGAGCTTTCTCAATGGCACCTAACAACAACAACAGCAACAACAACAAAAATTTAGTTAACTAAAAATTAATAAGTTAATGATAACATATTTCTAAATACCTCACCTCCTAGGGTAAAGAATAATTTATAGGGGACAGGATGATATACTCACAACTATATTGAAAATATCACATATTAAAACATGTGAATGCAAGTGATGTCAGCAAGAGAGTAGAATAACCCTTTCATTACCATTGGCATAAACAGTATGTCAGCCACTTTTTATGCCTCTGGACCTCAGGCATTATTCTGGTTCAAATGCATTTAGTGTCAAGGTGGGTCCCTTCTGAAATGCGTAAAGCTCAGCAGACTGGAGTTGGAGCCTTACTGTTCTGTAGATTAAGCATTCTATTAGGTGATGCTGTCTGGATATGTTAGTTTTGTAAACCTTTGCTTTTTTTTTTCCTTTATTTCTGTCAGATAAGTCTCGAAAGCATAATTATGGGCTTCCTGTGTGATAGCTTCCTGTGTGATAGGGAGCCCTGATGGGTTTGTTTTAGTTTTTCTGTGTCATATTTGGAAAACCAGAGGTTCCCCATGTAACCTAATGGCAAGGTGCCAGCAATAAATTGTCTACCTAGTTCTCAGTGGCATACTGTCATGCCACAGATCGGTGGCACCAAAGTGCCACTCACCTCACGGTGGATTGTATTGCCAGATCGTATTTCTCAAAATCCATATTACCAAGCAAAAATTTGAACACACTCTATTAGTGAGCGTACATTCCAATACTGAGAACACATGCCGTGAAAAAAAATTTTTAAGAAAAATTTGGTAATGAAGGGGATAATCAGCTCCACTCTCCCATCCTCCCATAGGAACAACCAAAAGCAAGCAGAAACTAGCAGGATCAACTTTGTCATAACCCTGGAAACCAATGAAATATTTATATCAATTAAGCAAATGCTCAATCAACAACAGCAACAACAAAAAAGGTGACTTCAAAACAGTAGGAAAGCTTTAGTTTTCTAAATGTCCATGCCCTGGCCTTTCCTCCACTTGTTGGCAGTCTTAAGCAATGGCAGCCTGTAATCCCTGGCCCTAGAAAGCAGACCAGATCTTACTGATCTTCTTTATAAATTATTGTATGTATCCGTTCTAACCTCTCTAGGGGCTACCTGGAGGACAGATACAAGGCACTATCTCTGGTCTATCTCAGAAGTCATGCAGGGAGGAAGAGTAACAGGTATTGCCTAAAAGTTATAACCATCTGTATCTGACCAGAGCTAAAAAGTTCAGTTGAAACATACCATAGATGCCTAAAGAATTTGGAAGAGAAGACATTTCTTTGGGAAATTAGGATATTCAAAAGCATCCATGTTTATGGAGGAATTTAGAAAGCCACATTCTTACCCAGAGCAAGACACATGCTCAGAAAATGTCTGTGAAGACACTATGCTTTCACCTCAGGCTGATTCCTAGGCTCACTGCAAGCATGGATAAGTATTGAGGGAGTGCCCCAGCACAATCTATTTGCAAAGACAGGAAGTCATGTGTGCTCCTCCCCACCCCTTCCTCCCCTGGCATCCTCTGTCAAAAGAATAGCTGAATGCAAGCTAAGGAACAGAGACTTCAGTGACCACACACATGATTAGGAAGACAGTATTTGCAAAAATAGTTAGGGGAAGTAAGTAAACAAACCAAATAGCAGAATACTACAGCCTTCAACAATTTTTTTTTTAGAAAAATCAAACACTAGGGAAGGGGAGAGTCTGATTTCCAGAGTTACCGCATTATAATAGTCACATGTCCAGTTTTTAACAAAAAATAACAAGGCATACAAAGAAAGAATGGGCCATTTAAAAAAACAAAATAAAATTTCAGAAACTGTCCCTGAGGAAGCCTAGGTAGTAGACTTACTAGACAAATATTTTAAAACAACTTATTAAATATGCTCAAAGAAATAAAGGAGAACACACAAAAAATAGAGGAAATTAAGAAAATAATGCATAAAAAATGAGAATATCAATAAAGAGATAGAAATTAGAAAAAGGAATCAAACAGAATTACTGTAGCTGAAAAGTACAGTAACTGAAATTAAAAGTTACTAAAGGAGTTCAACAGAAGATTTGAGCAGCAGAAGAAATAATCAAATTAACTGAAGTCAGGACAATTGAAATTATTGACTCTGAGAAGAAAAAAGAAAAAAGAATGACGATAACTGAACAGAGGCCGAGAAACTTGTGGAGTACCATCAAGTGGATCAACATACACATTATGGGAACACCATAAGGAGAAGAGAGAGAGAAAGGAGCAGAAATAATATTTGAGGAAACAGTGGCTGAAAACTACCTAAATTTGATAGACGTGAATTGACACATCCAAGAAACCCAACCAAGTCTAAGAATAAACTCAAAGAAATTGAAATCAAGACGTCATATAATAAAATTGTTGAAAATTAAAAATAAAGAAAGAAGCTTGAAAGCAGCTAGAGAGAAGCAAATCATCACATTCAAGGGAACCTCAGTAAAATTAAGCACCAATTGTTTATCAGAAGAAAGTAATGAGATGACATATTTAACGGGCTGAAAGAAAGGACTGTCAACCAAGAATTGTATATCTGGCAAAAACATCCTTCAAAAATGAGGGTGAAATAAAAACATTCTCAATAAACAAAAACCGAGGGAATTTTTTACCACTATAGCTGCCCTCAGGAGAAAGATGTGGCAGTCTGTTTCCATAAAGATTTACAGCCTTGGAAACCCTACGGGGTTGCTATGAGTCAGAATCAGCTCAACAGCAGTGAGGAATAGCTGCCCTACAAGAAATGCTGAAGGGAGTCCTTCAGGTTGAAATGAAAGGACACTAACACAAAACCATATGAAGAAATAGAAATCTCCAGTAAAGGTAATTTCGTGGACAAATATAAAAGCCAGTTTTATTGTATTTTTAGTTTGTAACTCTACTTGTTATGTCCTACATGATTTAAAAGACAAATTCATAAAAAAATTATAAATTTATGTTATTGGGCACACAAAATATAAAGATGTAGTTTGTGACAACGACAACATAAAGGGAGGATAAGAAGGAGCTGTAAAGAGTGTTTGTATGTTGTCGAAGTTAAGTTGTATCAATTCAAGCTAGATTGTTATAAATTTAGCATGTTATGTATAACCTCCATAGCAATTATAAAGAAGATGCTAAAAAATATACACAAAAGGAAATGAAAAGGGAATCAAAATGATTCACTATAAAAAAAAATCAGTTGAACACAAAAGAATGCAATATTGGAGACAATGATAAATAAAGATATACGACACTCAGAAAATAAATAGCAAATTGGCAAAAGTTCTCCCTTATTTGTAATTATTTTAAATGTAAACGGATTAAGCTCTCCAATTAAGAGGGAGAGATCAGCATACTGGATTTAAAAATAGTATCCAACTATATAATGTCAACAACATACTTACTTTACATCCAAGGAAATGGTTGAAAGTGAAAGGATGGAAAAAATATTCCATGAAAATTGTAACCAAAAAAGAAATGAAATTCGGACTATATCAATATCAGACAAAATAGACTTTAACTGAAAAACTGTTACAAGAGACAAGGAGGGGAGGCGGGGCAAGATGGCAAAGTGAGTGACCACTACCATTTCCCCACAGCAACTAACCTACTGAATAACAAATAAAAACAAGCACAGACTGAGATCTCAGAACTCTGGAAGGAAGCTGAGGTGTTGGAGAGTAGGAGTGAGTCCAGAAGTAGGGGAGAGGAAGAATAAGAATTGCACAGAAGCCGAGAGAAACTATCCACTAGCATCTGAAGCACTCACTTATTGCAGCCATTTTGTAATGGGGTTGGGCAACACACCAAATAGGGAAACTGAATGGAAGCTGAACTGAGGAAACTGTAGCCCGATTTTTAAGGGGGTGCAGATTGGCTGTGGGAGTTCATGGGCTGCACAGTTGGGAGGGAGTGAAGGGGGACTGTGGCACAGTGAACACTAACAAAGAAAGACCAGAGGAGTTGTGGAATGACATCAAGGACATCATACATGAAGAAAGCAAGAGGTTATTAAAAAGACAGGAAAGAAAGAAAAGACCAAAATGGATGTCAGAAGATTCTCTGAAACTTGCTCTTGAATGTTGAGTAGCTAAAGCAAAGGAAGAAATGATGAAGTAAAAGAGCTGAACAGAAGATTTTAAAGAGCAGCTCAAGAAGACAAAGTGAAGTATTATAATGACATGTGCAAAGACCTGGAGCTAGAAAACCAAAAGGGAAGATCACACATAGCATTTTTCCAGCCGAAAGAACTGAAGAAAAAATTCAAGCCTCAAATAGCAATATTGAAGGATTCTATGGGGGAAAATATTAAACGACACAGGAAACATCAAAAGAAGATGGAATACACAGTCACTATACAAAAAAGAATTGGTTGACGTTCAACCATTTCAGGAAGTAGCATATGATCAGTAACCAATGGTACCGAAGGAAGAGGTCCAAGCTGCACTAAAGGCATTGGTGAAAAACAAGGCTCCAGTAATTGACGGAATACCAGTTGAAGAGTATCAACAACCAGATGCAGCACTGGAAATCTATGCCAATAAATGTGGAAGAGAGCTACCTGGCCATCCAACTGGAAGAGAGCCAAATTTATGCCTATTCCCAAGAAAGGTGATCCCACAGAATGTAGAAATTATGAAACAATATCATTAGTATCACACACAAGTAAAATTTTTATGAAGATAATTCAAAAGTTACTGCAACACTGCATCGACAGAGAACTGCCAGAAATTCAAACCAGGATCAGAAGAGGATGTGGAACCAGGAATATCCTTGCTGATGTCAGATGGATCCTGGCTGAAAGCAGAGAATACCAGAAAGATGTTTACCTGTGTTTTATTGACTATGCAAAGGCATTCGACTGTTGGATCATAACAAATTATGGATAACATTTCAAAGAATGGAAATTCCAGAACACTTAATTGTGCTCGTGAGGAACCTGTACATAGATTAAGAGGGAGTCATTCAAATGGAACAAGGGAATACTGTGTGGTTCAAAGTCAGGAAAGGTGTACGTTAGGGTTGCAACTTTTCACCATGTCTATTCAATCTGTATGCTGAGCAAATAAACCAAGAAGCTGGACTATATGAAGAAGAACGGGGCATCAGGATTGGAGGAAGACTCATTAACAACCTGCATTTTGCGGATGACACAACCTTGCTTGCTGAAAGTGAAGAGGACTTGAAGTACTTACTGAAGAAGATCAAAAAGCACAGCTTTCAGTATGGATTACACTTCAACATAAAGAAAACAAAAATCCCACAACTGGACCAATAAGCAACATCATGATAAACGGATAAAAGATTTATGTTGTCAAACATTTCATTTTACTTGGATCCACAATCAATGCCCATGGATGCAGCAGTCAAGAAATCAAAAGACCCATTGCTTTGGGCAAATCTGCTGCAAAAGACCTCTTGAAAGTGTTGAAAAGCAAAGATGTCACCTTGAAGACTAAGGTGCACGTGATCCAAGCCATGATGTTTTCAATTGCCTCATATGCATGTGAAAGCTTGACAATGAATAAAGAAGATTGAAGAAGAATTGATGCCTGTGAATTGTAGTGTTGGCGAAGAATATTGAATATCCCTTGGATTGCCATAATAATAAACAATCCTGTCTTGGAGAAGTACAGCCAGAATGCACCTTAGAATTGAGGATGGTGAGACTCCATCTCATATACTTTGGATATTTTATCAGGAGGGACCAGTCCGTGGAGAAGGATGTCATGCTTGGTAAAGTAGAGGGTCAGCAAAAAAGAGGAAGACCCTCAACGAGATGGATTGGTACAGTGGCTGCAACAATGAGCTCAAACATTACAAGTGTTGTGAGGATGGCACAGGACTGGGCAGTGTTTTGTTTTGTTGTACGTAGGGTCACTATGAGTCAGAACCAACTCAACAGCACCTAACAACAACAACAAAGAACTACTGGGTTACAGAAGAAATCAAAGATGAAATTAAAAAATTCTTAGAATCAAACAAAAATGAAAACACAACATATGAAAACCCTTGGGACACAGGCACAACAGTACTAACGGGAAATTCATACTAATGCCTACATTAAAAAAGGAAGAAAGATCCAAAATCAATAACTTAAACTGACAACTTGAAGAAATAGAAAAAAAAGAGCAAAAAAGCCAAAAGCTACCAGAAAAAAATAAATAATAAAGATCAGGGCAGAAATAAATGAAATAGAACATAGAAAAATGATAGAAAGAATCAAAAGCAGAAGTTGGTTCTTTGAAAGGATCAATAAAATAGACTAGACTGACAAAAGAAAAAAAAAACAGATGAGTCAAATAACCAAATTAAGAAATGAAATTGGAGACATTACAACTGATTCGAACTAGATGAAGAGGATCATAGTAGGTTACTGTGAAAAACTGTACTCCAACTAATTTGAAAACGTAGATGAAATGGATAAATTCCTAGAAACATACTACCTACCCAAACTAACACAGAGACAGAAAATCTAAACAGAACTATTACAGAAGAAGAGATTGAAGATGTCAAAAAAACTGCCAAAAAAACAAAACAAAGAAAAAAAGCCCAGGACCAATTGGCTACACTGGAGAATTCTACCAAACATTCAGAGAAGAGTTCACACCAATCCTACTCAATCTCTTCAAAAACATAGAAGAGGAAGGAACCATATCAAACACTTTCTTTGAAGCCGGCATAACCCTGATACCTAAACCAGGCAAAGACATCACAAAAAAAGATTACAGAATTACATCCCTCAGGAACATAGATGCAAAAATTTTCAACAAAATTGTAGCCAACAGAATTCATCAATATATCAAAAAACCATACACCATGATCAAGTGGGATTCATAGCAAGATTACAAGGGTGGTTCAACATTAGAAAAATCAATCAGTGTAATCCACCAAATAAGTAAATCAAAGGAAAAGAACCATATGATTGTATCAATTGATGCAGAAAAGACATTCAGCATCCTTTCCTAACAAAAACCCTCAGCATATAGGAATAGAAGGGACATTTTTCAAAGTAATTAATGGTATATACACAAAGCCAACAGCTAACATTATTCTCAGTGGGGAAAGGCTGAGGTCTTTCCCTTTGAGAACAGTAATGAGACAAGGATGCCCATTATCAGCACTCTTGTTCACTTGTGTACTAGAAGTCCTGGCCAGAGCAGTAAGGAAAGAAAGAGAAATGAAAGGTATCCAAATCAGAAAGGAAGAAGTAAAGCTATCTTTATTTGCAGATGACATGATCCAATATGTAGAAGACCCTAAAGATTCCACAAGAAAATTGCTGGAACTAATAAAAGAATTCAGCAACATTACAGGGTACAAGATCAACACACACAAATCAGTTGGGTTCCTCTGCACTAAAAGGGGGACTCTGAAAAAGAAATCAAGAAAACAATACTATTTTCAGTGGCCTCAGGCACATAAAAGACTTATACAATGAAACTTATAAAACACTACTACAAGAGACTAAAAGAGATCTAAGAAAATGTAAAGACATTGATGCTCATGAATTGGAAGACTTAATATAGTGAAAATGTCATCCACTACCTAAAGTGATCTACAGATACAATGCAATCCTGATACAAACCCCAACAACATTCTTTAATGAAATGGAATCGCTAATGACCAATTCATACGAAAAGGAAAGAAGCTGCAAATAGCCAAAGCAATATTGAAGAAAAAGAACAATGCAGGAGGCCTCACTCTCCCCAATATCAAAACATACTATACAGCCACTGTAAATCAAAACAGCCTGATATTGACTCAATAATGGACATAGAGACCAGTGGAATAGAATTGAGAAATCAGAATTAAGCCCAGCCATCTATGGACAACTGATTTTCAACAGGGAGTCAAAGTCCACTCAATGGGTCAGAAACAGCCTCTTTAATAAATTGTGCTGGCAATACTGGGTATTCACTTGCAGGAAAATGAAACAGGACCCACACATCAGACCATACACAAAAACTAACTCAAAATGGATCAAAGACCTAAATGTTAAACTAAAACCATAAAAGTACTAGAAGAAAACATAAGGAGGGAACTATGGGTCCTAATCTTTTATAAAAATACCAATAACAAACATAAAAACAAATACACAAATAGAAGACAAAATAGATAAATGGGACCTCATAAAACTTAAAAACTTATGCTCATCAGAAGACTTCATTCAAAGAGTAAAGAGACAATCTACAGACTGGGAAAACATATTTGGAAATGACGTATCCAATAAGGGTCTAATCTCTAAAATCTACAGAAAACTACAACAACTCAACAACAAAAAGACAAACAGCCCAGTCACAAAACGGGCAAAAGACATGAACATAACCTTCACCAAACAAGACGTCTTTCATGGATTGAATTGTGTCCCCCCAAAATATCTGTCAACTTGGCTGGGTCGTGATTCCCAGTATTGTATGATTGTGTACGATTTTGTAATCTGATACGATTTCCTTATGTGTTTTAAACTCTATCACTATGATAAATAAGACAGATTAACGGCAGTTATACTGATGAGTTTTGCAAGATTAGATAGTGTCTTAAGCGAGTCTCTTTTGAGAAACAAAAGAGAGAAGCGAGCAGAGACACATGGGAAACTCACACCACCAAGAAAGCAGTGCCGGGAGCAGAGCACATCCTTTGGACCTGAGGTTCCTGCTCAGAGAAGCTCCCAGACTAAGGGACGATTGATGACATGGACCTTCCTCCAAAACCTACAGAGAAAGCGTTCCCCTGGAGCTGACACCCTGAATTTGGATTTGTAGCCTACTAGACTGTGAGAGAATAAAGTTCTCTTTGTTAAAACCATCCACTTGTGGTATTTCTGTTAGAGCAGCACTGGATGATTAAGACAACATCCAAACAGCCAGCAAACATATGAAGAGACGTATATGATTGTTAACCATTAAAAAAACCAAACCCATTGCTGTCCACTCGATTCCGACTCATGCAGATCCTATTAGACAGAGTAGAACTGCCCCATGGAGTTTCCATGCAGCAGCTGGTGGATTCGAACTGCAGACCTTTTTTTTTTTTTAATTTATTTTTTATTTTATTGTACTTTAGATGAAGGTTTACAGAACAAGTAGTTTCTCATTAAACAGTTAGTACACATATTGTTTTAGGGCACTGGTTAACAACCCCGCCACATGTCAACACTCTCCCTTCTCTACCTTGGGTTCCCCATTACCAGCTTTCCTGTCCCCTCCAGCCTTCTAGTCCTTGTCCCTGGGCTGTTGTGCCCCATTAGTTTCATTTTGTTTTATGGGGCTGTCTAATCTTTGGCTGAAGGGTGAACCTCGGGAGTGACTTCATTACTGAGCTAAAAGGGTGGCCGCAGGCATACTCTCAGGGTTTCTCCAGTCTCTGTCAGGCCAGTAAGTCTGGTCTTTTTTTGTGAGTTAGAATTTTG
>NW_004444228.1:510599-512400 GCF_000243295.1 Trichechus manatus latirostris | reverse complement strand
GGTGAGACCAGTGGAGTATCTTAGATGGCTGCTCACAGGCTTTTAAGACCCCAGACAGTACTCACCAAGGTAGAATGTAGAACATTTTCTTTATAAACTGTGTTATGCCATTTGAGCTAGGTGTTCCCCGAGATCATGGTCCCCACAGCCCTCTGCCCAGCAATTTGGTCCCTCAGGGAGTTTGGATGTGTCTACGGAGTTTCCATGACCTTTCCTTGTACAAGTAGTTCTGGCTTCCCCAGTACTGTGTACTGTCTTACCCTTCACCAAAGTTATAACTTATCTATTGTCTGTTTAGTATTTCCCCCACCTCTCCCATCCCTTGTAACCATCAAAGATTGTTTTTGTGTGTAAACCTTTTCATGAGTTTTTACAATAGTGGTCTCATACAATATTTCTCCTTTTGTGATTGACTTATTTCACTCAGCATAATGTCCTCCAGTTTCATCAATGTTATGAGATGCTTTGCAAGTTCATCATTGTTCTTTATCATTGCATAATACTTCATTGTGTGTATGTACCATAGTTTGTTTATCCATTCATCAGTTGATGGGCATCTAGGTTGTTTCCATCTTTTTGCTATTGTGAACAATTCTGCAATGAACACAGGTGTGCATATGTCTATTTGTGTGATGACTCTTATTTCTCTAGCATATAGTCCTCAGAGTGGGATTGCTGGATCGTATATTTCTATTTCTCGCTTTCTAAGGAAGCGCCATCTGGTTTTCCAAAATGGTTGTATCATTTTGCATTCTGACCAGCAGTGCATAAGAATTCCCATCTCCCCACAGCCTCTGCAACATTTGTTATTTCCAGTTTTTTTGATTCGTGACAGTAATGCCAGGGTGAGATGGTATCTCACTGTGGTTTTGATTTGTATTTCTCTAATGGCTAGTGATCGTGAGCATTTCCTTATATATGTGTTGGCCGCTTGAATGTCTTCTTTGGAGAAGTGCCTGTTCATCTCCTTTGCCCATTTTTAAACTGGATTATTTGTCTTTTTGTTGGAGATGCATTGGATTTTCTTGTAGATTTTGGAGATCAGACCTTTGTCTGACTTGCAAGTCCAAAGATTTTTTTCCCAGTCTGTAGGTTCTCTTTTTACTCTTTTGGTGAAGTCTTTTGATGAGCATAAGTGTTTAATTTTTAGAAGATCCTAGTTATCTAGCTTATCTTCTGGAGTTTGTGTGTTGTTTGTTATGGTTTGTATCCTGTTAATGCTGTGTATTAGGGCCTCTAGTGTTGATCCTATTTTTTCTTCTATGAACGTTATAGTTTTTGGCTTTATATGTAGGTCTTTGGTCCATTTTGAATTAGTTTTTGTATATGGTGTGAAGATGGTTCCTGTTTCATTTTTTTGCAGATGGACATCCAGTTTTGCCAGCACCATTTGTTAAAAAGACTATCTGTTCCCCATTTGATGGATTTGGGGCCCTTGTCAAAGATCAGGTGACTGTAGGGGGCTGGATTTACATCTGGGTTCTCAATTCTGTTCCATTGGTCAATGTGTCTGTCATTGTACCGGTACCAGGCTGTTTTGACTACTGTGGCTGTACGGTAGGTTCTGAGGTCAGGTACTGTGAGTCCTCCTACTTTACTCTTCTTCAATAGTGCTTTACTTATCTGGGGCTTCTTCCCTTTCCATATAATGTTAATGATTAGTTTTTCCATCTCTTTGAAGAATGTTGTAGGTATTTGGATTGGAATTGCATCGTATTTGTAAATTGCTTTGGGTAAAATTGTCATTTTCACTTCGGTGAGTCTACCTATCCATGAGCATAGTATGTTTTTCCATTTATGT
>NW_004444228.1:500478-502266 GCF_000243295.1 Trichechus manatus latirostris | reverse complement strand
TAGGTGAAGACCCTGCTTAATGGGCAGAGCAGTGTCAAATGTCAAGAACCTGCCACTTCACAGCTGAAACAGTTGAAGTTAGAGTTCTTGTATATACCCTGTTGTACTTCGGTAATGAGGGCCTATGCTGTTGAGATGGGCTCACACAAGTCTATGCAGGGGAAAGGCACTCAAAGTCTGTGGATCCCTTATTCCTTTGCCTAGGCAAAGGAGCTGTGCCTACCCTGGGTTCCTGGCTTAGGGGAGCCGGGAGTTTATTTTTCCCCTATTTGTTAATTTGTTCACCCTCCAAGGCAGGGAGAATGCCTCTGGGTGTGTGACAGATCCTACTTCTGGCCCATGGGACGCAGCAATTTCTGAAGCTGGTCCGGGACCCATTGCAGAGCAGGGAGCGGGGAGGTAAATGGGAGAGAGGTTTTTCCCTAAGAGGTGTGTTTTCGATCCGTGTGGTAAGCCGTACACAAGGACCTATCTTTCACCAGTGAGGGCTGTTTCTCACTGGTTCTGGGTGGCCGTGTAGGCTCTCTGGCACTGGGTCTCTGCCAGTGCGAAAAACGCACCTCCTGAGCACCACCACTTGCCTGCCTCACTGCTCACCATGGAGCTGATCAGGCCTGAAGGGCTCAGGCTTTCGCCGGGTCTGGTCTGGCACCTCCTCGCTGCTTCCAAACTGTCTCTCCCTTCCCCTCCACTCAGTCTGGTTCCACAACCCAGCCATTGATGTTCAGGGCTCCCAGGTTGCCATATATAATCAAATTACTTGTTTTTTCTGGTCTTTGTTGTAAGAGGGTCCACCAGAAGTGTCTGACTACTCTGCAATTTTGGCCCTCCCTCCCTTTTCTTCTTTTCTGATGTGTTCATCTATTGCTATAACTTGTCCTCTAAGAACTGCCTTTGCTGTTTCCCAAATGTTTTGGTATGATGTGTTTTCATTATTGTTTGATTGTAGGAATTTTTTGATTCCATCTCTGATTTCTTCTATTACCCAGTGGTTTGTAAGCAGGGTGTTATTCAGTTTCCATGTAACTGATTTTCTTTCCTTGCTCTTCCTGTTAATTTCTACCTTGATGGTGTTGTGGTCAGAGAAGATATTTTTATTATCTTAATGTTTTGGATTTTGTTGAGGGTTGCTCTGTGGCCTAAGATGTGGTCTATTCTGGAGAATGTTCCATGTGCGTTGGAAAAGAATGTGTATTCTGCAGCTGTTGGGTGGAGTGTTCCATATATATCTCTGGTTCAATTTGGCTGATTGTGCCCTTTAGGTTTTCTGTATCTTTGCTGAGTTTCTTTCTAGATGTTCTGCCTTTTACTAAGAGTGGTTTTGAAGTCTCCTACTATTATTGTGGAACTGTCAGTTTCTCTTTTCAGTGCTGTTAGTTTGTATGAGTATTTTGGAGCCCTATCATTGGGTGCATAAATGTTTATTATGGTTAGATCTTCCTTATGGATCATCCCTTTAATCACTATATAGTGTCCTTCTTTGTCTTTTATGGTGGATTTTGTTTTAAAGTCTATTTTACCTGAGCTTAGTATTGCTACTCCTGCTCTTTTTTAGTAGCTGTTTCCTTGATATATATTTTCCATGCTTTGATTTTTAGTAGATTTATGTCTTTGTTTTTAAGGTGTGTCTCTTGTAGACAGCATATTGATGGATCCTGTTTTTTTTTATTCCATCATGTCTCTCTCTGTCTCTTTATGGGTGCATTTAGGCCATTTCCATTCAGTGTAATTATTGATAGGTGTGAGTTTATTGCTATCATTTTGTAGTGCTTTTTTTTTTTTTTTGTG
>NW_004444228.1:454116-499600 GCF_000243295.1 Trichechus manatus latirostris | reverse complement strand
TCTTGTAAGTTTGGTTTGGTTTTTACATAGTCCCTGAATTTCTGTTTTCTGGAAATGTCCTAATTTCCCCATCATATTTGAATGAGAGTTTTGCAGGATATATTATTCTTGGCTGGCATTTTTTTTTCTTTCAAGGTTTTATATATGTCATCCCATTGCCTTCTTGCCTGCGTGGTTTCTGCTGAATAATCCGGGCTTAGTCTTATTGTTTCTACTCTGTATGTGACTTTTTCTTTTTCTCGAGTTGCTCTCAGGATTCTTTCTTTGTGTTTGGTTTTTGCAAGTATGATTATGATATGCCTTGGTGATTTTCTTTTGTGGTCTATCCTATTTGGAGTTCATTGAGCTTCTTGGATGGTCAGTTTTCCATCTTTCATGATATTGGGGAAGTTTTCTGTCAGCACTTCTTCAGGGATCCTCTCTGTGTTTTCCGTTTTGTACCCCTGTTGTGGAACTCTGAACACTTGCAGATTTTTGCTTTTGATTGTATCCCACATAATTTGCAGGGTTTCTTCATTCTTTTTTTTAAATTTTTTAAATCAAACAGAGTTATATCCAAGTGTTCGTCATCAATTTCACAGATCCTGTCTTCCACTGTTTCAAACGTCCTCAGCCCTTCTATGACACTGTCCATTTCAGAAATCTTGTTGTTTATTTTTTGGATTTCTAATTGTTGTTTTGTATGTTTTTTAGTTGTGAATTTATTTTGGAATTTTGTTCCTGTATTATTTTCCTGAATTTTTACATTTTTTGTCTGTATTTCCCATGAATTTGTCTACCTTTTCCATGATTTGTCTATTTTTTCCTCATTTTTGTCTGCTTTTTGCTTCAAATCTTGGATAACTCTGAATATTGGAGATTTGAATTCCATATCAGGTAGTTCTAGTGCTTTTTCTTCCACTAGAAATTCATCTGGTGTTTTATTTTTGACACCTACTTGAACCATCTTGTCCTTTTTTTTATATGTTTTGATACTGTCTACTGTCTTCAGAACATTTAGTAGTTAATTTCTTCATTTATTGGTTATAGATTTGTTTGTTTCATCCCCCTTTTTTGTTTTATTTGGTTATGTCTGAGCAGGCGAGCTGTGTGTTCTTTGTTGTTTGCTCATCTGTGGGCACGATGCTCTTCACCTCCTTGTCCAATGGGCAAGCTCAGGCACTCAGCTATAGTGCAGCAGGGCACATCCAGCTGAAGGGGAGTTGCTGGGATGGCTTGTTTGTGGCACGTACTAGAGCCGACAGGGTGGGCTGTGATTCAGTGCAGGGCAGGTTCTGGTAGGCCGTACCTGTGCTGCTTGGGGGTGTGATGTTCAGTGCACGGTGCTGGTAGGCAGGAAGAAGGAGGGAGATTGTGATATGTGGTGCTAAGATGGGTATTGGAAAGAGGAGAGAGAGGAGAGAGAAACAGGAGCCAAAAAACAAACAAACAAAAAAACATGCTAAGGGAGCTTGCCATTGGAGTGGAGAGATGAGAGACCGAGAAATGGAGAGAAAAAAAAAGAAAAAAGTTAAAAGAAAAAATAAATAAATACAAATTAGAAAAAGAAAAGCCCCCAGGGATCCCACCAATGCCACTGCGAAGACTGGGGAAGTGGCTTCCATGCCGCCAAGTATAGCCTGGCTGAAGGGGTAGAGGCATCACACAGCACCAGCTATTCAGGAATAAAAAGTAAGCATAGAGAGACAACAAACTGAGAAATGAAGAAAGACAAAAAAGGAAAAAGAGAGAAAAGAAAGAAAAAACCCAAAATAGAACAAAAAATAGAAATAAACAAAGGAAAAAAGAAATGCCCCCAGGAATTTTACTTTGTGGCTGTGCAGAGTGAGGAAGTAGCTTCCAATCCGCACAGTACAGCCTGGCTACAAGGGGTTCCCAAACCGAGAAAAGAAAACAAAGAAATGAAAACAGAATTAATCAAAACAAACAGAAAAAGCCCCAGGCATTCCACCAGTGTGGCGGGGTGGCCAGGAAGCAGTTCCACAGTGGAGCAGCATTTCACAGCCTTTCAGGAAGAAGCAAAGATGGCACATGGAGCCAGGTATTTGAGAGAAAGGAGGGGAAGTTGGTGAGAGTTATGGAAGAAAGCAAAAGAAGTGGGAAAAAAGCAACACCAGCAACAAATAAATGGCACTCAAAGAGCCAGCTAGTGTGGGCGGGTGGAATCCAATCGTCAGAGGTCTGAAGCCGGTGCCTCCCGGCCCAGAGACTATGGCAGCAGGAAGCAGAGGAGTCCGAGTGGGGGTGAAGAAGGGTGGGGGGTGGGAAAGAGTATATCTCTTGTTACTGGTTGTCCTGTCTTCTGCTTGGAACTCTGTGAATCTACTTTCCTGTACTCCTTTTTCACTGATCTCTGACAGGAGTCCAAGATGGTGAATCCATGCTGCATTAGCTGATAGGGGACCTCTGCATCTATCTCTCCTCACTGTCTGTTCTCTGTCAGTTTCTTATTCCATTCGGTGCCTGCTTGAGTTCTTTATCTCTTCATTTGATGCCTAGGGTTTCAGGCTTGATGTTTGTCTCTGTTTGACTTAGTTTTTCAGGTCTTTGCTGTTGAGGGACAGCATGGTGCTGCTGTATATAGTGCCATGTTGGCTGGAAGTCCCTCTCGAACTACAGACCTTTTGGTTAGCAGCCTGAGCTCTTAACCACATTAGCCATTAGAGTGATGCAAATCAAAACTACACTGAGATACCATCTCTCCCCGGCTAAAATGGCACCAGTAAAAAATTAAAAAAAAAAAAAAAATCCACAAATGTTGGCAAGGATATGGGAAGACTGGAACCCTTATCCATTGCAGGTGGGACTGTAAATGGTAAAACCACTATTGAAAATGGTATGGAACTTTCTCAAAAAACTAGAGATTGAACTGACCTATGATCCAGCAATCCCACTCCTAGGTATATACCCTGGTGTGGTTGTTGTTAGGTGCCTTCAAGTCGTTTTCTGCTCATAGTGACACTGTACAACAGAACAAAACGCTGCCCAGTACTTTGCCATCCTCACAGTCATTGTTATGCTTGAGCCCATTGTTGCAGTCACTGTGTCAGTAAATCTCATTGAGGGTCTTCCTCTTTTTTGCTGACCCTCTACTTTACCAAGCATAATGTCCTTCTCCAGGGACTGGTCCCTCCTGATAACATATCCAAAGTATGTGAGACAAAGTCTCACCATCCTTACTTCTAAGGAGCATTCTGGCTGTACTTCTTCCAAGACAGATTTGTTCATTCTTTTGGCAGTCCATGGTATGTTCAATATTCTTCATCAACACCATAATTCAAAGGCAACGATTCTTCAATCTTCCTTATTCATTGTCCAGCTTTCACATGCATATGAGGTGATTGAAAACACCATGGCTTGAGTCACTTGCACCTTAGTCTTCAGGGTAACATCTTTGCTTTTCAAAACTTTCAAGAGGTCTTTTGCAGCAGATTTGCCCACTACAGTGGGTCTTTTGATTTCTGGACTGCTGCTTCCATGGGCGTTGATTGTGGATCCAGGTAAAATGAAATCCTTGACAACGTCAGTCTTTTATCCATTTGTCATGATGCTGCTTATTGGTCCAGTTGTGAGGATTTTTGTTTTCTTTATGTTGAGATGTAATCCATACTGAAGGCTGCAGTTGTTGATCTTCATCAGTAAGTGCTTCAAGTCTTCTTCACTTTCAGCAAGCAAGGTTGAGTCATCTGCATATTACAGATTGTTAATGAGTCTTCCTCGAATCCTGATGCCCCATTCTTCATACAGTCCAGCTTCTCAGATTATTTGCTCAGTATAGAGATTGAATAGGTATGGTGAAAGGATACAATCCTGATGCACACCTTTCCTAACTTTAAACCATGCAGTATCCCCTTGTTCTGTTCGAATGACTGCCTCTTGATCTATGTACAGGCTCCTCATGAGCACAACTAAGTGTTCTGGAGTTTTCATTCTTCACAATGTTATCCATAATTTGTTATGATCCACACAGTCGAATGCATTTGCACAGTCAGTAAAACACAGGTAAACGTCTTTCTGGTATTCTCTGCTTTCATCCAGGATGCATCTGACATCAGCATTGATATTCCTGGTTTCACTTCCTCTTCTAAATCCGGATTGAATTTCTGTCAGTTTCCTGTTGAAGTACTGTTGCAGCCATTTTTGAATGACCTTCATAAAAAATTTACTAGCATGTGATATTAATGATATTGTTTGATAATTTCCACCTTTCTTGGGAATAGGCATAAATATGGATCTCTGCCAGTAGGTTTGCCAAGTAGCTATCGTCCAAATTTCTTGGCATAAAATAGGGAGCACTTCCAGTGCTGCATCCTTTTGTTGAAATATCTCAACTGGTATTTCATCAATTCCTGGGGACTTGTTTTTTGCCAATGCCTTCACGGCAGCTTGGACTCCTCTCTTCAGTACCATCAGTTCCTGATCATACGATACTTCCTGAAATGATTGAGTGTTGACAAAATCTTTTTGATACAGTGACTCTGTTTATTCCTTCCATCTTCCCTTGATGCTTCCTGCATCGTTTAATATTTTCCCCTGAGAACTCTTCAATATTGCAGCTCGAGGCTTGAATTTTTTCTTCAGTTCTTTCAGCTTAGAAATGCCGAGTATGTTCTTCACTTTTGGTTTTCTTACTCCAGATCTTTGCACATGTTACTATAATATTTTGTCTTCTTATGCTGCCCTTTGAAATCTCCTGTTCACCTCTTTTACTTCGTCATTTCTTCTATTTGCTTTAGATACTTGATGTACAAGAGCAAGTTTCAGAGTCTCTTCTGACATCCATTTTGTGTTTTTCTTTCTTCCCTGTCTTTTTAATGACCCCTTGCTTTGTTCACACATGATGTCCTTGATGTCTTCTGGTCACTGCCTCAAATCTGTTCTTGAGATGGTCTCTAAATTCAAGTGGAATATACTCAAGGTCATACTTTGGCGCTCGTGGACTTGTTCTAATTTTCTTGAGCTTCAGTTTGAACTTGCATATAAACAATCGATAGTATGTTCCGCATTCGGCCCCTGGCCTTGTTCTGACTGATGATATTGAGCCTTTCCATCGTCTCTTTCCACAGATGTAGTTGATTTGATTCCTGTGTATTCCATCCGGTGAGGTTCACATGTATAGTCACCGTTTATGTTGTTGAAAAAAGGCATTTGCAATGAAGAAGTCGTTGGTCTTTCAAAATTCTATCATGCAATCTCTGGCATCATTTCTGTCACCAGGGCCATATTTTCCAACTACTGATTCTTCTTGTTTCCACCTTTCACATTCCAACCACTGGTAATTATCAATGTATCTTGATTGCATGTTCGATCAAGTTAAGACTGCAGAAGTTGGTAAAAATCTTCAGTTTCTTCATCTTTGGCCTTAGTGGTTGGCGCGTAAATTTGAATAATAGTCATATTAACTGGTTTTCCTTGTAGGCATATGGATATTATCCTATCACTGACAGCGTTGTACTTCAGGATATATCCTGAAATGTTCTTTTTGATGATGAACGCTACGTCATTCTTCTTCAAGTTGTTATTCCCAGCATAGTAGATCATATGATTGCATGATTCAGAATGGTCAGTACCAGTCCATTTCAGGTCATTAATGCCCACGATATCAATGTTTATGCATTCTCTCTCATTTTTGATGATTTCCAATTTTCCTAGATTCATACTTACTACATTCCATGTTCCAATTATTAATAGATGTTTGCATCTGTTTCTTCTCATTTTTCTAGGGTATATACCTTACAGACCTAAAAATAATGGGACGAACAGACATATGTACACCTATGTTCATTGCAGCATTATTCACAATAGCAAGAAAATGGAAACAAACAAAGTGCCAATTCATGGATGTACGGATGAGCAAAATGTAGTACGTACATGCAATGGAATACTACATAACCATAAAGAACAGTGATGAATCCACAAAATTACAACATGGATAGACTTGGAGGGCATAATGCTAAGTGAAATAAGTCAAGCATATGAGGACAAATGTTGTATGATTTCTCTTTTATAAGCAGACAAGAATAGATATGTAGAGAGAGACCATTGTTCATTTGTGGTTACAAGGGAGAGGAGGGGGTGGAAGCATGCTTTAGATTGTAGATACTTACTATTTTTGATAATGAGAAAAGTGGCACCAACTGTGGATGTAGTGAGCACAGCATAACCAGAATAAATGATGTCACTGAGAGGCACTCAAGAGAAAAGGATGCCTGTACTAAGGAATTTGACATATATAAGATGGAAACAACTCCAATGAAGACTGAAAAATGAGTGTTTGATCACATATGTATGAGTATAGGCATATAGGTATACTGGTAGATACAGGTATATACATAGGTATGAACAGATAAAAGTATCTTTATGTATGTGTATATACAAATATGTTTGTGCAGGCACAGACACAAATACGGATACTCCATAGACAACCAAACACCTTCTAAGATTGCTTCTCTGGGTTTGAAGGCTTAGAACCATAGTCCCATGAAATAACTCAGTCAATTGGCATAACGTAGGTCATAAAATTCTTGTTCTGCATCCTAGTGAAGTGAGTAGCATCTGAGGTCTTAAAAGCTTGTAAGTGGCCATCTAAGATACAACTATTGGTCTCTACTCACCAGCAGAGAAACAGCAAGAAGGTAACCAAAAGCTTAGGGAAGAAGCAAGTCTCCAAGGCTGATGGTCTACACAAACCACAACCTCATCTACCCTGAGACCAGCAGAACTAGATGATGCCCAGCTACCACTACTGACCATTCTGACCGGAGTCACAATAGATGGTCCCAGATAGAATGGGAGAAAAATGTAGAACAAAACTCAAATTCTTAAAATAAAAGGCCAGACTAACTGGACCAGTAGACACCAGAGGACTGCCTGAGACTATTGCCCTGAGACACTCTTTAAATCTTGAACTGAGTCTATCCCCAGAGAACACCTGTTAGCAAAATAGCAGAGTGGCACACAAAACAAAGGATATTACCTATAAGATCAGTGCTGTACTTAAAAACCATCTCTGTGAGACCAAAGGTCAACATTTACTCGAAAGCAAAGATGAGAAGATAAGGGGGCAGGTAAACTAGAGTACTGGAGATAGAACAATCAGAACACAATTAAAGAGAAGGTTGACACATTATGAAAAATATAACTAATATCACTGAACAATTTGTGTGGAAATTGTCAACTGGGATGCTAACTTTCTATGTAAACTTTCACCAAAAACACAGTAAAATAAAAATATTATTTTTTAAAAAAAGAGGCAGGGAAAGACATTATATAATGATAAAAGGGTCAGTTCATGAAGAAGACATGACAATTATAAATATATATATGCAACTAGCAACAGAGCCCCAAAATATGTAAAGAAAACATTGACAGAATTGAAAGGAGAAACAGACAGTTCTACAATAATAGTTGGAGATTGTAATACACCATTTTCAATAATGGATATAATGTCTAAACAGAAGATCATTAAGGGAATAGATTGAACAACACTACAAACCAACTAGACCTAGCAGACATACATAGTACACTCCACCCAACAACAGCAGAACACACGTTCTTCTCCAGTGCACCTGGATCATTCTCCAAGATAGACCACATATTAAGTCACAAAATAAGTCTCAATAGATTTAGCAAGATTGAAACCATACAAAATATCTTCTCTGATCACAATGGAATGAATCTAGAAATCAATAACAGAAGCAAAACTGGAAAATGAACAAATGTGTGGCAATTCAGCAACACATTATTAAAAAATCAATGAGTCAAACAATAAATCAAGAGGGAAATGTAAAACTATTTAGAGTCGAATGAAAACAAAAGCACAACATACCAAACTTATAGGATGCAGTGAAGGCAGTGCTCAGAGGGAAATTTATAGCTGTACATGTCTATATTAAAAAAGAAAAAAGATTGCAAATAAATAACTTTCCACCTGAAGAACTGGAAAAATAAGAGCAACTAAGCTAGTAGAAGAAAATAAATAATAAATATTAAAATAGAGATAGAGAAAAGAAAAACAATGTTGTTGTTGTCAGCAGCCATTGAGTCAGTTCTGATTCACAGTGACCTTATTATGTACAACGGAGCAAAACTCTGCTCAGTCCCATGCCATCCTCACAATTGAGAAAAACAATAGAAAGAATCAGTGAATCCAAAAGGTGGATCTTTGAAAAGATCAATAAAATTGACAATAGCTGCAACAATGGACTCAAACATGTGAATGATCATGAAAATGGTGCAGGACCAGGAAACATTTTGTTCTAATTCAAAAACAACAAAACAAGAATCGCTAATGATGTTGAGCATCTTTACATGTGCTTATTTGCCATCAATATATCATCTTTGGTTAGATGTGTGCTCAAACCTATTTTTTTAAAAATTTTATTTATTTATTTTTAACAGACTTTATTTTTAGAGCAATTTTAAGTTTACTTAGTGTGGAAAATACAGTTTCTATTGACCGCTTCCCTCAGTACATTGTTTTTCCTGTTAACATCTGCATTTCAAACCCATTTTTAATAGTACTGTTTGTTTTCTTATTATTGAGTTTTTAGTTCCTTATATATTCTGGATACAAATCTTTTATCCTATATGTGTTTTGCACGTATTTTCTTCCAGTCTGTGGCTTGATCTTTTGCTTTCTTCTTAATGGTGTCTTTCAAAGAGCAGAAACTTTAAAATTTGATAAAATCCAATTTATGCATTTTTAATGGTTTATGCTCTTGATGTCATATCTAAGAAATTTTTGCTTAATCCAAGGTTCAGAAGATTTTTTCCTTTGTTTTATTATAGACAGTTTATAGTTTTAGGTTTTTCATTTGTGTCTGTGGTCTATTTTGAGTTAATTTTTTATGTACTGAGAGCTGTTAATTGAAGCTTTTTTATTTATGCATTTATTACATAAGGATATCCAATTGTTGCAACACCCTTTTTTTTTGGAATGACTATCCTTTGGCCATTGAAATGCCTTTGCACTTTTAGCTAAAATTGACATATATGTATGGGCCTATTTATAGACCCTCTATTCTGTTCCATTGATATATCCCTTTGCCTTGATTTATAGCTTTATAGAAAGACATGTTATCAGACAGTTTGTATCCTGAGAGTATTACATAAGTGTGTCCATGTGCTCCTGTCCACCCCCGTGAGACTTTAGGAAGAGTTACCTTGGTTTTGAGCAAAGAAGAATGTTGGTCAAACCAGGCAAATATTAAGGTCCCACATACACTAGGCCTAGCACAGTGCTGACTGGCAGAAGCTCATGGAGAAAGGAACAATGGCAAGTATGCAGGTTCTTTACGGCCATTAAACTCCAGGGAAGTGCTCAGTGATATAACTGTATAGTATGCTAGACTATTCATAGAGGGACTATGATAAGGAGTTTAGAAGCTAAATTAATTGGGAAGCAAAAGTCTCGTCTTGGCATGGTCAAAGGGACTTAACTTGTCTCCTTTATCCCATGAGGCCATCAACATTAAAGCCCAAGCTTTCCTGGGGTTAAGTGATCTGTCCCTGATCCTAGACCATCAAAGGATGTAGGTCAAGCACATCTTTGTTGCTCTGAAGTTCTGCTTACCACTCTAGGGTCCTGATTTCTCTTGCATTTTGGCCTGGTGGTTCTTTATTATTCTATCAGCTCATTAATTTTTTAAAGAAGTTTTGCAGTTTTTTGGAAAATTTTTATTTTTTTCCATGAGATAATTGATCTAAATAAACTATCTCATCACTAATAAAATATATGGTTATTACCACTTCAAATGAATTATTCCAAATAGAGTGACATTAATTAAATAATTGCCTCTGTGTGGAAAAATGTATCCTAATGTATGAAGAAGAATAGCCTGTAAGAAGCAACATTATACTTTTAACTAAAATATTTTGCTCAACAAATATTTATTGAGCACTTATATATATATATATATGAGAAATGTAGCAGAAATATTTCTTCTGTCACCATATATGTATTTTAAAATGAAACACAATAACTTGGACTGAAATTTTGTGAGTTGTGATCCTCTTTTTGTTCTTATAAAATATTTTTAGCTGAAAAATGGGTAGAGTTGGAATTCAGAAGAGGATATAGAATTTTTAAACACCATGCGTTCCTATATGTATATGCCAATAATTTAACAGTTTCAATAGTAGCATCATTAATTTCATAATACATCAAACAAAGAATGTATGTAAAATATTTTGAGTGAAAACATCACTATTTCTTTTGCCCTTGCATATGTAGTAGACTTTCTCAGGCTAACAAGGAGGCAAGCAGAATAAAAGATTACCAAAACCGAAGTATAATATTGTATACCAATCTCAAGAAATACTACCTTATCTGAAACTGTCAAGATCACTTTGGTATTCAGATTGAATAACCTGTGCTGTGTATTTTAAAGTAAGTTGATTTATGATTAAGCAGGAATTGCTGACAGTTTCATGAATGGTAACATGCTGTCCGGAAGCTTGTTAAACAAATCTTGTCTCTGTGGGAACTGAACTTCTATGTTTGTGTGAATTAAGACTGTTATGTCTTATTCATTCATTATTTCATTAATATCTTTGGTTATGTGCTCACTCATTCTGCCAACAAAAATTTAATGATCGTCTGGTAAGAGATGGATTCAGTTTGGTAAGTGATTGCTAGAACTGAAGAAACCTGTATTCAAGGTCTACCGGAACATACTGTGTAACATCAGAGAGATGACCATCATGGGGATATGCAGGAGAGGGGTTTGGACTTCGGCAATCTCTGAGGCATCTAATGGTTCTGTAATTCTACCTGTGTTACCAATTTGTGTAAGAGAGCCTCTGACTTCCTATCATTGACAGCCTATTAGGGAGATAAGAAAATGGCATTATGTTAAGATACCAGGAAAATAGCTTTATAATGTATTAATGAAAAAATACATTTTGTAAGTGAAGATGTTTAAATGCAAAGGCAGGTATCAAGGTCAGAAGTCTGCAGGGGAATATATGATGGGCATTCATGTCTAGAAACTTGACCCTGAAGGTCTCAGTGACTTACCCTAACCAAAATCATGAAACTTTTCAGGATATAATGTAGAATACCAAATTGTTCCTTTATTAATTTCCAAAAACATGGATAATTCCCAGTGCATAATCTCGACCAGTTTTCAGCAGGAAAACTATATGAGAAGCTAAATGATCAGTGGGCATTTTCTTTTGGGGGCAAAGGTATGTGTAGGCTCCAAGCAATGGCAGTTACGTTTAGTATTGTATGTTTAATAGTATCAGGTTCTAAGGCCTGAGACATCCAACTCAGTGAAATCAGATAGTTTGATGGTAAGTCAGGGAACCATCTCCTGAGAATATTTCTAAGTGGCCACCTCCAACGACCTCACTGAAGTCTGGCTATCTAGATTCCTGACTGAATAACCCCAGATCAAAATGATACATTAACTCTTAAAATATGCCAATACATTCAACTAAGGAACGTTCAAATATTGTAGGTGCTTTTATGTCTTTTTGCTTGTCTTTATTCTAATTCAGTGTGTGCAGAATTTATAGTCTGGCTCACTAAAGGCAATGTTATATCATTATATCCAAGGCCATGGGGAGATCAGTCTTGTGTAGTACACAAAATATGTTGGGATGTGATAATGCAACTTGAAACTTTTAGTTCTTTCTATAATAGTTTATTGTTTGGGACATTGATATAAGTGATCCATGTTTTCTTTAATTATGAATATTGACACTATTTTAGATTTACAAAAGTTTGTAGGACAGATCATTCAATTTTAGAAATATGTGGTGGAAACTAATAATCAAGATAGTAACAATCACATTTGCTGTACCTTAAAGACTGTGTCCTAGGTTTATATAATTTAAAAGTATTCATTTATTAGATTGTATGAATTTGAGTCGTTATGTAAAAAATAATTTTCAAATGATACACTTTGGTCCACATGAATTTTTAATTGAGTCATTCTGACAGATATTGTGTAATATGTTAATCACATCAATGCATATAAGGTACAGAGTTCAAAAGTTTTCCTATATTACTATTTCTACAAATTTATTTTGGTCTTAAGTGCCAGGAAAATGTTGTTCATATTTTTGCTAATTGGCTAACAAATTTTGTGTACATTACAAGTTAAGACCCACTTCCTTCATCCTTGGATATAAATGACAGAATATGTCTTTAGTGAGACAGGATTTAAATTCTGCACTTACTGAATTAGAGCAACAACCAGAACAAAAAAAAACCCCACCTTTCTCTACTCTGTAGTTATGGAGAAGGAACTCTGCAAACTGCCTAGACTCATTTGCCAGAAGGCTTTGCCAATAGGGCAGTGGTTCTCGACCTTCGCTGCATATTGGAATCACCTGGGGAGCTTTGAAAACTGTTAGTGCCTAGTTTCCACATCCACAAATTCAGATTCATTGTTTGGGAGTGTGAACTGGGCATCAGAGTTTTTAAAATTAAGCAATTCTAATGTGCAGCTAAGGTTAAGAATCATTGCATTAGAGGGAAGTAGTTGGGAAGAACTTTTCTCCTGTTTTTGATGTGTCTTTTAGCACCAGGTAGCATTCATCCCAACAGGGGTAGTTGGCCCTTGTCTCCAGCTTCTTTAATTAAGTACTTTCATAACCATCCTTGGAGGTACCATTGGCAGCTGGGTGGTATTTCTGTCCCCTCCTCAGAGGCCTGAGGACACTCCTTGAGTCCTTAAGGTACCAGGTGCCCCCGGGTCACCTCCCTCATTCAATATCTGCACCTACTCAGCAAAGCCTCACCTCTGAGTTCCTAGTTTCTGAGAATCCCAATCTCTTCCCTTTTATTCCACCATCTTTGGGGTGGTAGCTGATTCCTGCAGGTAATATCTCTGAGTTATCTCAGGGTCCTCCTTTTTGTCTTTCAGCCCTTTAAATCTTGTGTAACCAATTTCCTATATTAAAGCCCTTTTGTAGAAATACATGGTATGTTTTCTAGTTTCCTAACAAGACCTGACTGGCACAATGTTGTATCTTATCTATTTCTTAACATATATACTTGGATTACTCTATTAGGATCATGGGGAAATATTCTTCAGCCTGTGAGTGAGGACCTGTGGGAGGAGAGCTGAAGACAAAAGGATGTGGAAATTTGTATTAAACAGTAGAGAATATGGGTGGGGTGGTAATGAGATGTGTACTGATACAGCCTTGTCTTGGGATAGAAATATGATGACATTTTTATATGGTGACTGTTAATTCCAAATCAAGGCACTTACCAGAGATAAGAGTTTCCACTAATGAAGAAGACCATAAAAGTACTTTTAAAATGAATCATGTAGGAGGCAGAGCCAACATGGTGCCCTAGACAGACGCATCATGCTGTGCCTCTGTAGCAGAGACCCAAAAAACTAAGTAAAACAGATGCAAATGTCAATCTTGAAACCCTAAGCATCAAATGAAGGGATAAAGAAATAACTCAAACACCAAACGGAACAAGAAACTGAAGGAAAACAGAGAATGAGGAGAGATACGGAGGTCCCCTGCCAACTAACACAGCACAGTGTTGCCATCTTAGAGCACATCCATCAACGACCCTGGACAGAGAGTACAGGAAGGCAAATTCATGGAACTCCCAACAGGAGACAGAGCACCTGGTAACCAGAGAAACACACTTTCCCACCCCTCACCATTCTGCCCCCTACACCACCTCTAACCCTTTCGATGGGCCACACTGAGCCAACTTGGATAGAGAGCAACCGGTCTGCCTCCAACCCAAGTCCACCCCGCCCCCACCTGATGGCTCCTGCCATGCCATTTTTCCCCTTTTTCTCTTTTTCTTTCTCCCTCCCACCTATCCTCATACCCTACCTCTACCCCTTCCCGCCATGCCACGCCACACCACCACAAGTAGAGAGCTACCGGCCCGTCACCAGGCCTGGTCCCCCCCAACCCCCCACGCCAGCCCCCATCATGCCATTTTTTATTTTATTTATTTTTTCTTTCCATCCCATCTAGCCTCATAAGCCACCTTTCCCCTTCCCCCTGGACCATGCCACACCACTGCGGCTAGTGAGCAACCAGCCCATCGCTTTCTACCTCCATTCTACCTCCCACCTAGTTCCATATACCACCTCCACCCCCTTCCCACTGGCCCCTAGGTCTGCCCTGCCCTCACATGCTGGCTACCTGCCCTTTGTTTTTTTTCTTTGTTCCCCCACCCAGCCTCATACTTCTCCCCTCTTTCCAGCCAGCCCTCACAATGCCGCTGTGGCTAGACTGTCCCTGGCTCAGGCCTGCTGCCACACGGGGCCTGCACTGCCCCTCCCCTCTTGCACTAGACCAGTTGCTGAATGGAGGGAAATGAGCTTGTACCACTCCATGTCCGATACCTCCGCCTATTAGGCTAGGGGATGTGAACACTCCCACACTCCTGGACCAATGTCAGAAGGCAGGCAGCACCCACCCAGTCTGTACTCAGCCCTTTGCTAAACCAGTGTACAGTGAAGCGGGCTCATCCTGCCTACTGCTGCCCTTCCCACTGGGGCAAGGTGGTAAGAGGTATTTTTCCCACAGACGAGCAAGCAGCAAAGCATGCCTGGCCCACCTGCCCTGACAAATCAAAACAAAACAAAGAAGAAAAATGAAACAAATGCACATACAATCAATAAATACAGAAAATAATACCTTAATGTCTCAGAGACAGCAGGCAATGTCAAAACATATTAAAAAAACAGGACAAAATGGCTCCAGCAAGTGACCAAAATAAAGAACCAGATGACAATCTGGCAGAAAAAAAGGCAGTGGAACTACCTGGTATGGGATACAGAAGACTAGTATTTAGGGCTGTCCAAGAGATTAGGAAAGAGATTAAGGAAAACATAGACAAAACTAAGGAAAAAATAGACAAAATCATGGAAAACAGACAAAACTGACAAAAACATAGCCAAAGTCAAGGAAAACACAGCCAAAGCAATAGAAGAATTCAGGAAAATAATACAAGAACAAAACATCAAAATAAATAAACAATTAGAAATCATACCAAAACAGCAAATAGAAATCCAAAATTTCAGAAAAGGACAACACAATAGAAGGTTTTAGGAGCAAATTTTAAACAATGGAAGACAAAATCAGCAAGATTGAAGACACATCCATGGACGCCATTTTGTTTGAGGAAAAGTCAGAGAAAAAAAATGAGGAAACCCTATGAGTTATATGGGACACAATCAAAAGCAAAAATTGTGCATGATTGAAGTTCCAGAACAGGAGAGAAAATGGAAAACACAGAGAAGATTGCTGAAGATTTGCTGGCAGAAAACTTTCAAATATCATGAAACATGAAAACTGACTATCCAAGAAGCTCAACAAACCCCTTATAAGATAGATTCCAAAAGGAAGTCACCACGACATATCATAATCACATTGCCAAAGCCAAAGCCAAAGAGTCCTGAGAGGAGCTCAAGAAAAATGAAGTCATTTAAAAAGAGGAAACAAGAGGACTAAGTTCTGATTACTTAGCGGAAGGTATGCAAGCAAAAAAGGCAATGGGATGAAATATACAAAAGCTTGAAAGAAAAGAACTGACAACAAGAATAATATATACTTCAAAAACTCTCTCAAATATGATGATGAAATTAGTACATTTCCAGATAAACAGAAATTAAGCGAAATTGTAAAAACCAAACCAAACCAAACTTAAAAGAAATATTAAAGGAGGTCCTTTGGTTAGAGAACCAACAACATCAGACAACAACCAGAGTCTAGGACACAGGACAGCATCAGCCAGATACCAACCTACGTAAAGAACTCTCAATAATAGAGCAAAGATAGGAGACTTAAACCTGGGAAACAGAGACATCAATCTGTAAATGATGACAACCTCAAAACAATAAATGGGGGAATAAATGGTGCAGATATAGAACCTTCAAGTGGAGAGGTAAATTTGGCTTCCTAGTCAAGGCAATATCAAGTAATAAAAGACTGGCTCCAACTTAGGAAGTTAAGGGTAAATTTCAGAGTAATGCAAAGAAAGTTAACAAACCTACTCATCAGAATAAAAAAAGAAAAACATAAAGTCTCAGTAAACACAAAATCTATAATAACAAAAGAAAAGAAAATCAACAACCAAAAGGAACTCAGCACAGGAAAGTAAGGAACAAAGAAAACGGAAGTACCACAAAACAAACAAACAAACAAAAAAAACCACAGCATGACAATGGTAAACTTATACCTATTGGTAATCACACTGAATGTAAATGGCTTAAAATACACCTGTAAAGAGGCAGAGAGTGGCAGAATGGATAAAAAGCAAGATGCATCAATATGCTGTTTACAAGAGGCACATCTTAGAAACAAAGACATAAATATATTAAAAATCAAAGGATGGAAAAAATATATCAAGCAAACAGTAACCAAAAATTGGCAGAAGTAGCAATACTAATCTCATTAAATAGACTTTATTGCAAAATCAATCATAAAAGACAAGGAAAGACATTATATAAAGTGCTCTTGATTCCATGTTTGATTAATTCAAACTGCAGAAGTTGGTAAAAATCTTCAATTTCTTCATCTTTTGCCTTAGTGGTTGGTGTGTAAATTTGAATAACAGTTGTATTAACTGGTCTTCCTTGTAGGCATATGGATGTTATTTTATCTCTGACAGTATGGTACTTCAGGATAGATCTTGAAATGTTCTTTTTGACAATTAATGCAATGCCATTCCTCTTCAGTTTGTCATTCCAGGCATAGTAGACCATATGATTGTCCATTCAGAATGACCAATACCAGTTCATTTCAGCTCACTAATTCCTAAGATATCGATGTTTATGTGTTCCATTTCATTTTTGACGACTTCTAATGTTTCTAGATTCATACTTTGTACATTCCATGTTTCAGTTATTATTGCATGTTTGCAGCTGTTTCTTCTCATTTTGAGTTGTTCTACATCAGCAAAAGAAGGTCCGGAAATCTTGACTCCATCCACGTCCTTAAGGTTGACTCTATTTTGAGGAGGCAACTCTTCCCCAGTTGTATTTTGAGTGCCTTCCAACCTGAGGGGCTCATCTTCAGGCACTCTATCAGACAATGATCTCCTGCTATTCATAAGGTTTTCACTAGCCATTTTTTTCAGAAGTAGAGTGCCAGGTCCTTCTTCCTAGTCTGTCTTAGTCTGGAAGCTCAGTTGAAACCTGTTCACCAGCAGTGACCCTGCTGGTATTTGAAATACTGGTTCCAGTATCACAGCAACATGCAAGCCACCACAGTATGACAAACTGACAGACACATGGTGGCCATTAGAGAAATGCCAATCAAAACTACAATGAGATACCATCTTACCCCATTATTACTGGCACTAATCAAAAAAACAGAAAATAACAAATGTTGGAGAGGTTGCAGGGAGATTGGAACTCTTGTGCACTGTGGGTGAGAATGTAAAATGCTACAGCCACTATGGAATAACAATATGGCGCCACCTTAAAGAGCTAGAAATACCATATGATCCAGCACTCCCACTCCTAGGATTCTATCCTAGGGAAATAAGAGAGAGCCATCACACAAATAGACATATACACACCCGTGTTCATTGCAGCATTATTCACAATAGAAAAAAGATGGAAACAACCTGAGTGCCCATCAGCAGATGAATGGATAAACAAATTTATGGTACATACACACAATGGAATACTACACAGCGATAAAGAACAGTGATGAATCCATGAAACATCTCACAACATGGATGAATCTGGAAGGCATTATGCAGAGTGAAATAAGTCAATCACAAAAGGACAAATACTGTTTGAGACCACTGTTATAAAGACCCAAGAAAAGGTTTACACACAGAAAGAAACAATCTTCGATGGTTAAGAGGGAAATCACTAACTAGATAATAGACAAGTGTTAACATTGGTGAAGGGAAAGACAATACACAATATAAGGGAAGTCTGAACAACTTGACCAAGGCAAAGTTATAGAAGCTTCCTAGATGCATCCAAACACCTTGAGGGACTGAGTTACTAGGGCTGAGGACTGGGGACCATGGTCTCAGGGGACATCTAGGTCAATTGGTATAACATAGTTCATAAAGAAAATGTTCTCCATCCTACCTTGTTGAGCAGCGTCTAGGGTCTTAAAAGCTTGTGAGTGGCCATCTAAGATACATCTATTGATCCCAGCACGTTTAGAGCAAAGGAGAATGAAGAAAACCAAAAACACAAGGAAAATATTAGTCCAAAGGACTAATGGATCGATCACGTGAACCACAGCCTCCACCAGCCTGAGCCTAGAAGAACTAGATGTTGCATGGCTACCACCATCCACCACTCTGACAGGGATCACAGTAAAGGGTCCCAGGCAGAGTGGGAGAAAAATGTAGAACCAAATTCAAATTCACAAAAAAAGGACTAGACTTACTGGCTGAAGGTGACTAGAGGATCCTCCAAGACTGTGGCCCCTGGACACCCAGCTTATTCAGAGCTGAAGCCACTCGCAAAGGCCACCTTTGAGCCAAAGATTAGACAGTCCTGTAAAGCAAACAATAACACATGTGAGGAACGTGCTTCTTAGTTCACTCAAGTGTAGGAGACCAAATGGGCAACACCTGCCCAAAAGCAAAGACCAGAAATCAGGAAGGGACAGGAAAACTGGATAAATGGACACTGAGAACCCAGGGTGGAAAGGGAAATGGGGAGAGTGCTGACACATTGCGGGGATTGCAACTAATGTCACAAAACAACTTGTGTATGAAATTTTTGAAAGAAAAACTAATTTACGCTGTAAACTGTCACCAAAAACACAATAAAATAAAATGAATCATGTTTTTAACAGGGTCAGATCTTAAATGTAAATAATGTCAATAAGTGATATTGGTCCAATATGCAGTTCTTCTCCGTTGTATAGGGTTACTGTGAGTTGGAATTGACTTGACTGCAATTTTTTTTTTTTTAAGGTAAATTGAATCTGCTTCTAATTGGAGGGTTTTGTGAAATTTTGTACATTAGGCAGCCACACGAGAAGGGGAATGTCTAGACTTACTGTAAAATATGTTTATCAATTTTTTCGGTGTTCAGTCGAGCTCTGAGTATTAGAATAAACACTTTTGTCTGTCTTTCTAATCTTTGGAACCCCAGTGGTACAGTGGGTAAGAGCTGTGTTGTTAGGTGCCGTTGAGTTGGTTCCAACTCATAGTGACCCTGTGTGCAACAGAACAGAACACTGCCTGGTCCTGCACCATCCTCACAACCGTTGCTATGTTTGAGCCCATTGGTGCAGCCACCGTGCCAGTGCATCTTTTTGAGGGTCTTCCTCTTTTTCACTGACCCTGTACTTTACCAAGCATGGTGTCCTTCTCCAGGACTGGTCTCTCCTGATAAAATGTCCAAAGTATGTGAGATGTAGTCTTACCATCCTTGTGTCTAAGGAGCATTCTGGTTGTACTTCTTCCAAACAGATTTGTTTGTTCTTTTGGCAGTCCATGGTATATTCAATATTCTTCACCAACACCACAGTTCAAAGGCTATGGCTGCTGTCAAAAGGTCGGCAGTCTGAATCCACCAGCTGTTCCTTGGAAACCCTATGGGGTAGTTCTACTCTGTCCTATAGGGTCACTATGAGTCGGAATTGACTTGACGGCAATGGCAAAGGATTTCTAGTCTTTAAAGTTAGATTCTGGTTATAGTGATTGAATTAAATATAAATTGTCAGGGAAGATTTGCATTCTCAAAAAGATTACTTTGTTGTGACTCTATTTTAAAAGAAAATATTCCTTCAAGGAAAACAAAATCTGTGGAAAGAGATGAAATTCAGGAGATATGTTACCTTGGAACCTGGTTGTAACGTAGAGTATTGCTTAGTATAGTATGTGATCAAGAGGTGTAAGTGGTGGTAGATTTTTAAAAAAATGATGAAATACATTGTCTTATTATTCTGCTTTTAAAAGAAAATAAGAGATTGTTTAAGATACAGATTACAATTAAGAAAACTATTTTTAAGTCTAGCTTTCAGGGAAATAATTTGTTAATATTTTAAATACTCTGATGTAGATGTGACATTTAAATTGATCTAAACAAGTTTACAGACATTTTCCATATGGGAAATTTCAATGACTTTTTTTTAACCTTTTTGATACATAGCTATTTAGATTTCAGACAGGTATCAATTGTAGTATTCGAATGTCATTGGAATGTCTTCTGCTTTTCTTACTTTGTTAATAAAAGTGTAGTATGCCTGAAAAACAAGGATTATTATCTATGATAACTACCCAAAACAATATAAAATTACATCTTTCCATGGCAATAGATGATAGTACCCATTTTACCATAATGTTATATTTAGTAAATTTATGAGAGGTGTTTAATATTTAAAAACACACTTATTTCATTTTGCCCCTAAGAGTGCTCTGCAGTGGATATGGCAGATATTCATGTGCTCCATCCTTGCTTTACAGCATGAGATACTGAAATAATCAATTTCTTGTGAAAATTTATAGTTTATAATATTTCAAATGTATTTTGTCATTATATATTGAATAAACAGTAGCTTCATTTTCAATTTCAGCAGAGGGAACTGGAACACATCATGGAGTAAAATAACCAAATAGAAAAGAGTAATCAACACATGGAGCATAGTTTAAAAAAATCTCTTGCATGTTAAATAAGACTATTATAAATGGACAACTGATGATCTTATAAGCACTTTTTTTAAAAGTCAGTATTTCACACTATAATAAATTTGTGTCTCTTTTGCAATCCTTGACATATCTACTTTATTCTTTGACTGCATGATATAAGTAAACTGCTATAATTTGGGGACAAAGTAGCTTGATGATTTATATGAATTAGGTATCTAGATATGATAAAAAATTTAAGAGCTCTTTAATAAACTAAGTTTTTTAGTTTCTACACATAATAAATGGATTTGCCAGACCTCAGAAACTGACACTTTTTTGTTCTTTACAAGTTCATTAAGATATGTATGATACGGAAACATTCTAGCTTCATTTCTTCCATGAGCAGAATGATAACATTTCTTTTATATCATTAACTCAGCAGAGATAGAGAGATTTCTAATTGGATTTAATAACAAGTTTTTATGAATATTCAATAAAAGCAGTAACCTTTTAATTTTAGTAAAGCAGTTTTCATAGTTACATAGCATTATAAAATTGAGCGAAAGTTCTTTTGAAGACTTTAGCTTTATATTAAGACAAAAGCATGAAAAAAGACAAACAAAATAATAATAATGAGTAATAGTAGTAAATTTCTTATCCTTAAAATGTACATATTTTAAATGAAAGAAAACTGTATGATTGTTTTACTTAATTTTTTAAGATTGCTGTGTTAATCTGTACTGGATGTAAAAATTAATGATCTTGGGAAATCATAATTATAGGGAAATAATAATTTTCTATCCATTCTCAGTTTTCCATGGTTGAAATGATACTGAATTCTAAATTTGATTTATATTGTACCATCAGTGTGTATTTCATGATTGACTGCCCTTTTAGTAGGGAAAGAAGATCTTTGATGTTCTCAGTATTTGAAAGATGTGGCATTTGTAGATGCAGAATGATGAGTCATAGAGTTAATTAAATCAAAGTTCTTAACATATTTAAAACTCAAGCAAGCATATTTTCCTATTAAGGAAATGATCCAAATGATGCAAAATGTACAGCAGGGAAAAAGGTATACATTAACAAGTTTCAAATGTTATTTTTGCTTTGCATAATGGGTGTACTACGACCAAAACAAAGAAACACATAATATCAAGGCATGCTGCTCACATATTTCTTGTTCTCCTTGGGAATAAGTTGCTCTCTGGACAGCAAATAAAAGAACCAGCACAAAAAAGATAAACCATTTTAAAAAGTTACTAGTTCTAGACCAACACCAACCCAAAATAAAACACAATTGTGGAATAGAAAAAAATTCATAATAATAATCCCATAAAACAGAGGAAGATGCTTTCTGGAATTTTGAGATACAATGGGGCATAAATGGTCAAAGATATTCATAACATTCACAATTGCATTGGATATTCTTGGGCAGTCAGAATGATATCCTGGCAATTTTGACCCTTCTAATATGTGGAAACCTGGTGGTGTAGTGGTTAAGTGCTACAGCTGCTAACCAAAAGGTTGGTAGTTCAAATCTACCAGGTTCTCCTTAGAAACTCTGTGGGGCAGTTCTACCTTGTCTTATAGGGTCACTATGAGTTGGAATCAACCTGATGGCAATGGGTTTGTTTGTTTGTTTGTTTTAATATCAACTGAGTTACAGTTTTATTCCATCATATAAGTAATATTTTGAAATGGCCCTGGATTTGAATAATTGTTAACAATATTATTTATGCCCGTTTTCCTGCTTGAGCAGATATTTTATTTGGTAGAGGGCATTTTAAATGTTTTTACAATATTCTTGTGCAATAAAATGTCATCTATATACAAATATATAAATTACACTCATATAAATATGGAAACTAAGGCATAAAAATCTTAAATAACAGAACAGAAATCAGTGATAAATCAGTAACAGACTTATATCTAGCTAGGTTTTTGTTTGTTAATCTTTGTGACCAAAATAAATATATAATAATAATATTCTGAAGACATAATTGTAGTGCAATGATATTCAACAAAAATTACTCTGTAGTTCCTTTAAAAATTTTAACCTGACCTCTTACTGAGTTATATTAGAAATAATCCCAAATTATTCCTGAATTAAGGCTACACCTCAGGCTTGTAGAAAATAAGTCTATGACCTTTTTAATAATTTCCCTTGCACAGATATGCCTGTCAAAATATTCAAAGGAATGTGCATATGTCTGGAAAAAAGCTTTCACGTCTTCATACTTCTGGCATTTGTATCTTTTATATTCTTCTCCAGCTCAGCGCACTGAAAGATAAATATTTTCCTAGGTCACATAAACTCTGAGCTGTTTTCACAACATAGAAAAATACAGAAAACAATCAAACCAAAATGAGATGGAAAAGAGGATAAGAAGCATTTAAAGTTTCTTTTTAGGTCTGCTGACTAAATCTCATTAAAACTACCTTCTGATTCTTAATAAGACCACTGTAATTTTCTTTTAAGCTCTGCTCAAGTGGTCCCATACTTATTTTTATATCTAATGTGAAGTGTGCCTTTATAGAAACTCTCAAACCAGGTTTTATATGAATGGAAATTTACAAAATTTCAGATACAGAGGAAAGTAGAGATGAGGTCCAGAAACAGTTGATATTAATTGGGAGTTGTCATTTTATTACACATTCTTTTATTAAAATTTAATTTCAATGGAATTGAGGTGTGCACAATATTGAAAAGAGCAATACTATTAAATTGTTAGCTCCTTCAGCACTCTGATTTAATACACTTATTTCGCTCTTCGTGAAAATGTATTTATTCTCAAAGTATAGATTTAGGTAGACAGGTATGGAGAAAATCAACAGTATCTTTTCATTTTCTTCACTTGTTAAGCTTTGATTTCAAGTCACTTGGGTTATCACCGTGGGATCAGAGAAGGACAAATGTATTCAGGAATTTAAAGTAGAATCATCTTTGCTTCCTGCCCTTAGGCAACATTGTTCCTTACCATCATTCTACCTGAAAAAGAAAATGTCCTATTTTCAAATGCCTCCAGAAGGAAAAAAAAAAAAAAGTCTTTACTTTGTGATTATTTTTGTGTTGTATTGCTAAGCACAAAGTGTAAGATATTTGGTATTGGTTCTCTGAGACCTTATGTTTGAAGCATGGTTACTATTAGAATACAGTGTTAGGAAAGTTTCTTTTCTCTGTATATTCTTCCCCTCCTGATGTATACAGGACCAAATTAAGCTGTATCCCCCAGGCAGGAAATATAAAAGGATTCATCAGTAAAGGACTTGATCCTTTGTCAAATTCCATTGTTTATTGCTGGTTCTTCCTAACCCCTCCCAGGTGTTGTATTTTCTAAACTCCTTGGCCTGAACTCTTGACATGAACTTGTTTGAAATATTTGCCTGAGATCTTGATCCTCCTAGCTTGTCTACTCTATATGAACTCCAATGTCTTGTTTTCCTGGATTGCTCATCCAATATTCCTCCTGACTTACGTGATAGCTGACCCTCTCCTTGTTCAAATGAAAGTTGCATCCAACATTTTTTCCTCCTTAACTTTTTGCCTGTTTGCTTTCCCTTTCTGCTAAATCTCAGCATGACTTCATATGTAAAAGAAATTAAGAATAATTTGGGCATAAGCTTTAAGGAAAAGTACTGAAAACATACTAAACAAATTTATAGTATTTAACTTCCACCCTTATCCTCACATTAACATATCTATATTTCCGTATTTACCCTTGCATATTTCAGGCTCCTGGGCTAACTTTTCTGATGATGTCTATGATTCACTTCGTCCTTTTAGATGTCTTGAATATTTTCAGACATTCCCGTCCTCTTAAGAATCTCTGAAGTTCATTGTGTATCATTACTATGCCAAGAGTTTTCTATGGTCTTGTTAAGTTGATGACTTGTATTCCATCCTCATTTTCTTTGACTCTGTGGTAACTGAAACTCCTACCACCCCATTCTTCCTGATCCCACCTTATTGTCATTTTTAGCTGTCCCTAACCATACCTTTTCTTCTCCATTCCCCTTACTATAGCTGTTTCACTTCTTGGTCCTCAACCATTGCTCTTCTTCCGGGTAGACTGTTTTCTCCTATGGTCTTCTATAATCATTGAGACTTTAGGGAACACCATACTTTACTGGAAAGAATGTTTTACTTAGAGTCGGATATTTAGAGTTCCAATTCAGGCGCCTTCAGTCACTAGTCATGTCATTCTAGGCAAAACAAGACTTCTGTACCTCAGTTTCCTCGTATTTTAAATTAAAATAATGGTAGTAATACCTACCTTACATCATTTTTATGAAAATCTATGAGTTATTGTATGTAAAAGGAATCACAAGCTACATTTTTGAATGGAAGCTCTTTAAGGATAAGGACTATGATTTATTTATCTTTTTTACAATAAAGTGCCTAATAGGCTGCAGTTGTTGAATAAGCACTTGATGAACAAATAAATGTATTTATTTACAAATGGATTTGTAAGTAAATGTTAATTATTGTGACATTCTAAAACCTCACCATTTCACTCAACAAATATCTGTTGCGTACCTACTAGGTGTCGCTATGAGTCAGAATTGACTCGACAGCAATGGGATTGGTTTTTGGGGTTTATAATGCACTCAACTATATACTGTAGATAATACAAGATGAATAAATGCTTTATTCCAAGGAGATCACAGTCATAGAAATCATAGAATAGATACTTTCTCACTCAGTTCCTTCATTTTATACACATGAAAAACAAGGAGGTTGTCATAGATTGAATTGTGTCCCCCCAAAATATGTCATCTTGGCTAGGTCATGATTCCTACTGCTGTATGATTTTCTACCATTTTGTCATCTGATGTGATTTTCCTATGTGTTGTAAGTCGTACCTGTATAATGTTAATGAGGCAGGATTAGGGACAGTTATGTTAATGAAGTGGGACTAGATCTGCAAGATTAGGTTGTGTCTTAAGTCAATCTCTTTTGAGGTATAAAAGAGAGAAGTGAGCAGAGAGACAGGGGGACCTCATACCATCAAGAAAGTAGTGCCAGGAGCAGAGCATGTCCTTTAGACCCCGGGTCCCTGTGCAGAGAAACTCCTAGACCAGGGGAAGATTGATGGCAAGGACCTTCCTCCAGAGCCGAGAGAGAGAAAGCCTTCTCCTGGAGCTAGTGCCCTGAATTTGGACTTCTAGCCTACTGGACTGTGAGAGAATAAACTTCTGTTTGTTAAAGCCATTCACTTGTGATATTTCTGTTGTAGCAGCACTAGATAACTAAGACAAAGGTTAAATAACTTTTACAATGTTAATAAGATATTCAAGGTCAATAAGATATTAAGTGGTAGGAGAGTCTGGACTACAAACTGCAAAATCCAGTGAAAAAGACAAGCATGTATACAAATACGACAAATTGTGAGACATGCTATAACAGAGGCAAAAACAATGCTCCATGATTATATGGGATTCCATGTAGTATGATGAAAAGAGCCCAGTGTGCCAATTATTATGTAATCTTGTGGCAGTTGCTTAAAGACTCTGAGTCTACGTTTTTCTATTTGTAAAAATGATAGAACATAAAGAATTTGCAACATTGTTATGAGTTTTTTGGTACAAAATAGTATTTTTTATGATGAGAGTATGAAGTTCTATAAATTGAAAATAAATAAATAAAATCAGATTTTATTATATTATAAGCCAGATGTATGCATACACGCACTTAACATTAATTCCTTTCAAACTTAGAAAATTCCATCTTGTGGCCTAGTATTTTAGGGATTTGGCAAACTTCATAGCAGTTGAGATCCTCTTGCTCCTAGGAGTTAGAAGGTAGCATATCCATGATAGAAGAAAGCCTAGGCCAGAGATCAGAAACTAGACCTCAGCCTGGCAAGAAATGTATCTGAGAGAGGAAGAATAAAGTTGAAGTGTAGGATGATACATTGCCACTCAATAGATGGAAGTAAGTGTAGTTCAATATATTACTAAGACCAAAGGAAAAAAAAGTGAATAAGAATGTAATGAAAAAAACAAAAAGCTAAAGAGAGAAATTGAAGTCATGCCTTAAAATTAAATAACTTCAATAGCACAATTCATGGAGTCAGAAAGCAAAGCTTACTGAAATTGGCAAAGTGATGTATCTTAAAACTTTATGTAAATGGTATTAAAAAGTATAATTTCATTGTCCAAAGGAAGACGAATGGTAATTTATTCCTTTATAGAAAAAAAACACCATCTTTTCTTCCTTCTCCAGTGTTTTTTATTTGTATGGTTTGTAAAGACATTAATTAAAATGATGGAGTTTTTAATTAAAGAGGGGGGATATGTAGATCTTTGCTGGCTTCTGATTTGTAAATAAGAAATAATCAGTTCTGAGAGGAGTGATGCTAGTTTTTCATAATTCTTTTTATACCTGAATGATAACAAATTATTCTCAAGAAATATTGGCTGTAGAATTGATGCTAAATAGATTAAAAAACCAACTAGAAATATTTATAAGGTCAAATCAGCATGATTTGGTGATGCATTGGAGAAAGTGTGTACGAGAAGTGTCAAGGATGACTTCTGGGTATTTTATTGGTTCACCTGATAAATGACAGTGCCCTTCACGGATACTGGAAATACCCATAGAGGAGCGATTTTGCATTTGACATGGCTGGATGGTTCTGAGACATCCAAGCAGAGCTTCCCCTTAGGTGTTTGGACACATCCTTCTGGAACTCAGTGGAATGGAGGGAAGGGAAAGCATAGTTCCAATTTAGTAGATTAAAAATAGCTGCAAATTGTTTGACACTCACACATTGAGAGATCTGTGTCCCCTCCTTTTGAATATGGGTGGTTTCTCTGACTGCTTTGACAAATAGAACACAGCAGGGGTGATTCTGTGACAGTCTCCAGGCCCAGGGCTTAAGAAGCTGGTACTTTCCAGTTCCTGTCTTAGAATATTTTCTTTAGGGAAAGCCAGTTGCCACATCAGAAGTCCGACTTTTCTACGGCTGCCATGCTACAAGGAAGCCCAAGATACTCGTGTGGAGAAGCCTTGAGATGAAGACAAGATGCCCAGTCAACTGTTTTCCAGCCATCCCAGACTAGACACTGACATGTGAGTGAAGAAACCACCTTGGACATTCCTGGTTACAGAGTGGTGGAAAGTACAGCAAAACTGTCACCTGCTGAAACATGGAAAATACAAAATTCACCTACTGAACATAGTTCTGGCTAAGAAAATATCCAGACAGAATGTCAAAAGGGTCAGTTGGTTTCTTTTCGTTGCTAATCATAAGATACAAATGGAGAGAGATGAGGTAAGGAAGCAATTAATAGCTTTTTAAGAGGAATTTAAAGGCAATATGAAATAGCTGGGACTTCATGAATTAGAAAATCAAACTTTTTTTTCTTTTATTCTCAGTCTCTCAAGCAGAAGAGAGGGCATCAGGAAAAAGATCAGATCCAGGGTGCTATCAGGAAAACACGATTTGAAGACAAACATGAAACCAAGGGTGTAATGAGTGAGATTGTAGAGCTTTTTGTTAAAAGCTCAGGAAGATTAAAAGGCATGGCTTGCAGACGCTCCTCATTAGGCAGTGTAATTTCCAAAAATCTTAGTGGGCTCCTAGAGGGTCCTCTTCCCAGCACTAAATTTAACATATACTATTTCTGAATGAATGAGCTGGATGGTCAGAAACTTTATACGGAAGTGCTTGGCAAACATTTTCTAACAAATGGGAAGTGAATCACTTTATAAGATGCAAAAAGTCAGAGAGGGAAGTAAGGAGGACTTAGTCCAAGTAGAAATCCCAGTGGGCATTGTCAAGCAGGAATTTGGATCTTCGTAATAAGAATAGCTAATACTTCCAGAAGCCTGTTCTTATCCCTGGAAGGATTACAAATGAAAGCTTGGAAATGGGCAAAAATTTCTGAACACACTATACGTGTAGATATAGGAAACATAAGTTTAGATCTAAATGAACTGCAGAACTGCAGTTTTGTTGGCTGCAAGAGCTAACTGAAGGGCATTCAGCCTCCAGGGGTCAAAAGTATTTTGCTAGGAGTGAGCTTTGGTCAGGTTCACTAGCATGTGTTTAAGAAGATGATAGAAATGCTCAGAGAATTAACATCTGTTGAATTTAGGACCAAAATCTACTACTTTTTATGGCATAAAAGAGCCAACATTCATTAACTGGAAATGTGGATCAACTTTACTCCCTCATTGCCATATTTCTAAGAAAAATATTTGAAGAATCAGAATCATAAACAAGAGTTCCCTAGTATCTCATTTGATGCTATTTTATTAAAGAATACTTATTTATTATTCCTAAGTTGGGAGTTGACTCTCTGTGGACCAAGGCTAATAATGCCAATTTTCAGTTCTATAAAAAACACATTGCTGTTGATGTAGGCAGGTAGGAGGAGGTAAGAGGTATGACTATGGGCTGATCCAGATAACTATTATTTTTGCGTCTATATATGGTGGGTCAGGCTGTCCTTACTTGTTTACTTCAGATACTTTCAGAATGATTTCTCTTCACACAGTGTAAATAACTGCTTCCTAGTGTCTCCTGTTTTCCTAGAGATGAAACTATAATGAGAATTTGTATAATTCTGCTGATGTGAAAAAAAAATCAAAACATGATGTGGACAGTAAATGTAGAAAAAATATTGTTTAATTTTTGTACTGTGTATCATTTTGACGTAGAGCATATTTGAAAACCATGTAAGAATGTTTAGAGTTCATTATATTTCCTTGGGTGAAAGGATAACTTTTATTTCAATCATTGATGATGTGACGATTTTAATGGGCATGGCTGAGAGAGCCAGACCTCATCACAGTCTCTCTCTTCTTTACTTTCTTGTTTTCTAATTCAATTTCCCTTTTCTTGTATCCAGCAACATCTATTTTAACTTGGTCGGTCATTTCCCGTGGGCTAAAGTTTCAGAGAAATTGACCAAGGCTTATGTTCAGACCTGACCATAAAGATGCCCTTTCTGAAATGAAATTTGTAAGAGTGAAAGCAATAGTGTTACTCCCTCCACTGTTCTATTCCCAGGACTAGCAGAAAAACATCAGCTGCCAAAATAAAAAAGAAGATTCTATTTTCAGACAAGTGAGATTTTGTATAGGAGGACTTAGAACAAGTTAACACAAACATGAATTTTTTTTTTTCCAGTTGATTAATTCATAGTTACTGTAACCTCATTGATGCTCATGGAATTCAGAACTGGAAAAGTGTGGCATTTAAAGACAGATACTCCAAACAAGCAAAATAATAATCTTACAAGGGATTCACTTTTTTACTTCTTGTCATGCAGAAGATTAAAAGAAATCCAGTTTAAAATCCAACCCCCAGCAACATTTCTCATGCCCTATTCTAGAGCACCCCACTCAAGAGCGTCTCAGTCACTAGTATACTTTCCCAAAACTCCTCCAAATACCTCTTATACTGCTTCTGACAATATCAAGTCTTCATTATAAAGTATGACTTTTAATAATTCACTTTGCTCCTCATGCTGCCTGTTCTGATTTGTGTTTCCCTACCTTTTTTTTTCTTTCTTTTTTTGGTACCATAAAATTTAGCTCCAGTTGCAATAGATAACTCTCCTGGGAGAGGGGTTGAAGACAGAATTGGGCTGGGCTAAGGGTAATTCTTGAACTATACCCATTGCCCTTGAGATGATTCTGAGTCTTGGTGACCCCATGTGTATCAGTGTAGAACTGTACTCCATAGGGTTTACAATGACTGTAATCTTATGGGAGTAGATTGCCAGGCCTTTCTTCTGTGGTGCTCCTGGGTGGGTTCAAACGGTCAACCTTTCGATTAGTAGCTGAACGCAAACTGTTTGTGCCACTCAGGGACCTATATGTACATGGGTGTGTGTGTGTGTGTGTGTGTGTGTGTGTGTGTGCGTGTTGTGTATACAGTCTACAATCATAAGAATATAATTTGTTTGGAGTTGCCAGCACTCGTTGATAGGAAACTTCAGCCAGCTATCCATTTTCAAAGCATTTATATAAGATCTAAGAGGCTTCCCCAAGCTTCTCTGTTTATGTTTGTTGCTTGATAATCTCTTTGGCTTTGCTCACTGGGGTACTCCTGATCTCAAGTTTACCTTGAGGTACATCCTCCTAGTGCAATATCCTCTTTGTTGTGGAACACTAAATCTGTTTGGAAACCTTTTGAAAAATCAGATTTCAAGGCTTCTCATTAATTTAACTAAAATTTCTCTATAGTTTTCTGTCAAATATGATTAAGCTATGATATAGAATTTTACCTATCCCTTCTAATCTCATTCCAGATCCCTCCTCTTCCATGAAGCTTCCTCTATTATACCTCACAACAAATAATCACTTCCCTAAATACTACGAGTCTAATTTCTTGTGCCCCACAATATTTCCAGCTTCATATTCATTTCTCAGCAGTGTGGTTAAGCATCTACTATGTGTAAGGTCTTGTGTGTAAGGCATTCTATGCTAGACCCTGGAGATAACACAGAAGAATAAGTTGAAAGAGTTTGCCTTCAAGGAGCTCCAAGTCTAGTGAGAAATAAACATAAGAAAATCAATAATCATAACTCAAGTGAATAAAGCAATAAGTGCTCAAGTGGAGATGTGCTCTTTTTTATTATAGTCCTTTAATAACCACCTCAGGACAATATTAGTTGGAGTAGAAGTTCTTAAAACTAAGTGCATAAGAGCAGTAAGGACAAAAGTGGGTTGACAGTGAGATAGGAGGAACCCCCGAATCTATTGCCCTGAGATAATCATTAAACCTTGAACTGAAACTATCCCCTGAAGTAATCTTTAAACTAAGCAACCAAAAAATCAAAACAAATAAACAAAAAAACCCATTGCCTTCAAGTCAAATCCGACTCATAGCAACCCTATAGGACAAAGTAGAACTGTCCCATAGGGTTTCCAAGGAGCAGCTGTTAGATTCAAACTGCCAGCCTTTTGGTTAACAGCCATAGGTTTTAACCACTGCACCACCAGGTCTCCAAACTAAGCAACAGTTTAACACAATTAGTAAAGAATGTTTACCTTTAACATTGTGCCCTGTGATAGTTAAGGTTGTGTGTCAGCTTGGCTGGGCCATGAATCTCAGTGGTTTGGCAGTTACGATGTAGTTTGGCAGTTATGTAATGATGTAATCACCTGCATGATGATGTCTGCTATGAGCAGCCAATCAGCTGAAAAGGAGTTTCCTTGGGGGTGTAGCCTTCATCCAGTATAGATGGACTTTCTGGCAAAGCTCATTATCTTTTGCTGTGCTCTGTATCTTGCATTTGACTCATCATCATCTGACCTCTGGTTCTTGGGACTTGAGCCAGCAGCCTGCTCTCTGACCTGATGATCTTGGGTTCATCAGCCCCTGCAGCTACATGAGTCAGCAGAATCCTCCAGCCTGACACTTGACGCCTGACCCATGGACTTGGGACTTTCCAACCTCTACAACCACATGAGCCATTTCCTTGATATAAATCTCTCTCTCTCTATATATATATATACACTTCACTAGTTTTGCTTCTCAAGAGAACCCAGCCTAAGACAAGCTCTTTTAAAGAATTATCTAAACGAGATCAAACTGACAAGAGTAACTCAAAAGTATAGGTAAAAGTTTAGAAGGGAGTGAGTCTAAGTTAATGGTGGTGAAACAACATAGCTAGAGATGGCTAGAATTGTGACACAACATGAAAAACGTAGCCAATATCATTGAACTGTACATGTAGAAATTATTGAATGGGTGTGTGTTTTGTTGTGTAAATTTTCACCAACAAAAAAGAAAAAGAGTAAGTAGGGTTGTGTGTTTATATTTGACTTATTTCCTGTGATTTAGAGAGCAGAGATCATTTACACAAAATTTAAACAAATTAATTCCTTGCTGGATATCTATTTTCAAACCTTAACATATATTTGATTTCAGAAATATTTAAGTGCTGCCTTGCAAACTATTTGGATCTCTAATGAGTACTTCTGCCTTTGTTGGTATGGTTAAGAAACAGAAATTATAAGGGAACAGGCTCTTTTGTTGTCCTTGTAAAATAAAGAAACTGAATTAAAAGTGCTATTTTGACTTTAGGCACAGTTGTATAATGGCACATCTTCTTTTGTGGCTTTTCTGTTTCCCCCTTAAGTACTATTTTCTGTCCTCTCTGTTGACCTTCCATTCCAGTTAGAATCTGGACTTATCAGATCTTGCGGTTATTTTATGAAAACCATGGATTCCCTCCCTAAACAGCAATACCCTAACATGTACATTTTTCACTTTTCACAGCTTCATCAGGTTCACAGATTTACTCAAGTTCATTTGAACCTCTTCTCAAAACAGAGCTTCTTGCCTTTGTTAAAATCTATGCCCTGATTTGACAAAAACAAAAATACCCAACACTAACCAGAGATCTAATACAAACTTCTTCACTGGGCCTCCTCTCTCACCTTCCCTACCCTCATTAAAAAGAACACTGTTAAGAGTTCACAGGCACCACATCACATAAAATTTTAATGACTCTTAGTAACTTAATGTGATTTTCTTTTCAGGTAACATATTTGTATTTAATATAGTTTTAGCCAATTTAATAAGCAGTCCCAACTCATAAGGGTAAAGCATAAGAAGGTGTTTATTTTGTTTTTGTTTTTTTTCCAGTAATTGTTACCAGCAGTACCTTGTCAAACTCCTTTTCCATCTGTATAGTGTGCTTCCTTAATAGCATGTCAGTCTCATTCCATAACATAGCACACATTTTCTACTATTAAAATAATCTTGTTGCAGGTTGGGTTTTAATTCTGTACATTGAAAATCTCAATCTCCAGTTGATGGAAATCTCTGTATTCCCCTCAGGAACAGGTTAGGCACATGATGCTCGTGGCTATGTGGTGAGGGTTTGGGGAAGGTGGTGAGGGGGTCTGCTTTCACGTGACCCCCCTTTCCAGCACATATAGCCCTAGTGTTGGGGTAAGGAAGAAGAAATGTGAAGTATATAAATCCATATATGATTGCCCACAGTGAAGTTCCAACTGGGTATTTGGTTAGTTATAATCACTCATTCAGCTTAGTGTCCTCGTCAGTGGGGCTGGGTAGAATCACCACTGGTTCCCATTTAGCCCGTGGACACAAGCAAGATTCCGTTTCTGGGATCTCAGGCAAATATGGATTGTTTTCTGAACTTACTGGGAAAGTAACTAAAAGAAACATTTCTGTCACCTTTCCCCGGCCATGTCTCCAGTGCTATTTCTTCTCCTTTGGCACAGGTACAGGTGAGCGAGCCCAATGGCAAAGCAGTATTCCACCTGGGAATAAAATGTTAATCTCTTCTCACTCAGAGCTTCTCTTCCTTGGCTTAAGGAAGCCAGAATTTGAACACATGCAAATCTTACTCCAGAGTCCCTAGGTTCAGCTACAGTAGTATGTTCCACTTCTAAATGTAGAGATAAACATATTTGTGAAAAGACTCTATTATTATGTTTTATATTCTTTATTATATTTTATTTTTAAATAGTTTTTTGGGGACTAGTTGACCTGCAATAAACTGCACATGCTTAAGTGTATAATTTGATTTTTTGACGTATAGATACAACATAATCAAGGTAATGAACATGTCCTCATCCTCAGAATTTCCTTCTGTCCCTTTTAATTTCCTCCCGCCCTTCCTTCCTGACCCACACCCCATTCCCAGGCAACTTCTGATCTACTTTCAGTCTCCTTAGCTTACTTTACCTTTTCTAGAATTTAATATAAACAGAATCATACAATATATACTCTTTTTGCCTAATTGCTTTCACTTTGCATAATTACTTTGAGATTCATCCACATTATTGTATGCATCAATAGTTTATTCTTTTTTTTGTCAGTGCTCATATTTGTGCTTAGCATTTAGAGTTTGAAGTCATGGAATCCTGAAGTTATCTTTTGAAAACCAGGCATTCCCACCCTCAACAACAACGCCTTGCATGTAAAATTTTTCATTTTTCACAGCTTCATGAGATTCACATTGTGTGTATATCAATAATTGTATGTATCAATAGTTCATTCTTTTTATTACTGAGTATTAATCCATCGTATGGAGATAACACAATTTCTTTATTGATTTTCCTATTAATTCTTATGTGGGTTGTCTCCAGTTTTTGGTCTATTACCAACAAAGCTGCTGAAAACACTTGATTTTGGAGTTCTCAGTTCCAGAATAAAAAGTGAGAGAATAAATTTCTGCTGATTTAAGCAACCCAGTTTGTGGAACTTGTTACGGCAGCCTTCAGAAACTAATACCATAGGGATCAAGTATAAACACTACTTGACTTAATTTGTAAATGGGATTTAGATCAAAATAGATTTAGTAAAGTTTATAAGTCTGAAGAGGCACAGGGTAAAGTAACTAGCTGTCACAGCTTCTGTATTTCTGTTCAGTACTCCAGAGCAAGTCACCTCATAAGACCTTAATATTGTCTGCACAAAAAAGAGGATTAGAAACCGGTTCTTCATTTAAATGTTGAAGTATATATATTTTTAATTAAGGGAATAAAATGGTAAACATTTGGAGAGTAAATATAGTACAGGTTTTGCTACAGTGTTAAAAAATAAAGCATTTTTCAAATTATATCTTTTCTTCATTATAGTTATTGGCTTCAACTGGACTATTACTCTTTAATTTGAATTTTGGGGAGAGGAAAGTCTGTTAAAATGAAAAAGTATGGACATTGAGTGACATTTCCTGGGTTTCTTCAATTGACTGAAACAAATGCAGTCCAAGCTGTGTCAGCTTCCCATTTATATTTCAGTTTCACCAGTTCCTCATAAATAGCTTAAAATTCTGTGTAGTGAAATCTTGCTTTTTGTATAAAAGAGTAGCAATAGGTGTGTAGAGGCCCAGTAACAGGCAGTTTAAGCATGTGGTAATATGAATGATGTGTGCTTTTGATTACTTCACCTTGAAGTTTTAAATACAGTATGATAGAGGAGGAGTCTCCCTTTTTGTGGCTGCTGTAACTTAAAATGCTGCAGAGAAATAAGAAATATCTAGGTGTTTCAGTATTCTTTGTAAGGGTAATCTGGATCATATTGGAAGAAGAAAAATCAAATAAATTTCCTTATATAAAAATGTTGGTTTTTTAAAAGTGCCTGTGGCTGAAAATGTTCATTATGTTTTAATAAATTGAGACCTCTTTGAAGACAGCACAATATGATTCATTTCAATTTTTTATTGTCTGAAGTTTGGTAGATGCAAAATACTACATGTAGCATATATGTACTTCATAAAAGATGATAATAAAATAGACATAACTGAACTGTCACCCAACATATGAACTAGATCATGACTAAATATTGGCATTCCTTTGTGCTCTGCCTTACTTCTGCCCCCTCCTTCACATCAAATAATTTCATCAATTTTGTTTGTCACACACAAAACTAGATAAAAACTAGTTTTAGAATATTTGCAAATATCTTTGCAAAATATACAGGGTTGATTGTCTTCAAACTTTATAAAATGGTTTCATACTGTAAGTAATCTTCTTAGACTTGCTTTTCTTTATGTGTTTTTAAGACATATATTGTGGTACTTACTTGTCCTCATTCATTTTTACTGTTATATCCCATTTAATATATTTAAACAACTCATGATCCATTTTCTCTTGATGTATGACATCTGGGTTATTTCCAAGAATTTTCTATAAGAAAAACAAACGTTTCTATAAACGTTCTGTGCATGTTTAATATAACTACAAATTGAATTGTTGGGTCCTAAGATAAAATCATATCCATATTATAAGCCACCACTCATCTGTCAGTTTGTCGTACTCTGGTGGCACACTGCAATGCTGGAAGCTCTGCCACCGGTATTTTAAATACTAGCAGGGTCACCCATGGTTTGAGCAGAGCTTCCAGACTAAGACTGACTAGAAAAAAGTCCTGTTGATACCAATTTACACTCCCACCAGAAATGTTTAAGTGTTATATTATTCAACATTCTGATCAATACCTAGCATTAACAGATTTTATATCTGTATATGCAAAGGGCCTAAAATATTTATGTTATTATGATCTGAGTTAAAGTGTTAAAAAAATGTCACCTTGAAGACTAAGGTGCACCTGACCCAAGCCATGGTGTTTTCAGTCGCCTCATGTGCATGCGAAATCTGGACAATGAATAAGGAAAACCAAAAAATTGAATCCTTTGAATTATGGTGTTGGTGAAGAGTACTGAATATACCACGGACTCCCTAAAGAATGAACATATCTGTCTTGGAAGAATTACAGCCAGAATACTCCTTAGAAGCAAGGATGACAAGACCGTGTCTCAAATGCTTTGCACATGTTATCAAGAGGGACCAGTCCCTGGAGAAGGACATCATGCTTGGTTAAGTAGAGGGTCAGTGAAAAAGAGCACGACCCTCAATGAGATGGATTGACACAGTGTCTGCAACAATGGGCTCAAGCATAACAATGATTGTGAGGCTGGTGCAGGACCAGGCAGTGTTTCATTCTGTTGTACAAAGGGTCACTATGAGTCGGAACCGACTTGATGGCACCCGACAACAACAACATGGTCCGAGTTTGCAATTACCGAAATACAAATGTCATTGAATACTCATATACTCTCTTCTGTGAAATCACTACTTATGTCTTTTGCCTGTTTATTTGTCACTTTTTCATATTAATTCATCAGATTTAATTTCCTGAATATTAGTCCTTTGCCAGTTCTATTTGTTATGAATATCTTCTCCTAGTTTGTGATTCGTCTTTCACTTTATTTATTGCAAATTTGATAAACAAAAATTATTATTTTAAGATAGTAGAATTCAAAAATCCTATCTTTAATGAGCAGTTTATATAATCTTTAGGAAATCTTTACCTATCTTGAACTCGGAAAGACAGCCGTTGTAATTTTCTTCTAAAATTTTATAGTCTTTCTTCTCACTTGTAACTGATTTTTGTGTATAGAGTGAAACAGGAATCAAAATTCTTTTTTTACAATATGGATATCCAATTGTCTCAACACCATCCATTGCTTAGTCTTTCTATACCTCCCTAATTTCCAGTGCAGTATATCAGTATATCAAGTTCCCATACATGGGCAGCTAGGTTTATGGGCCCTGTAAGCTACTCCCTTGATCTATGTGTCTAGCCCTGAAAAATATTATAATATCTATAGCTTTACGGTAAGCCTTAATATATAGTAAGAAAAGTTTCCTCACTTTGTTCTTTCTTATTTTTAGAGAGTCATGGCTATGATTGTGATTTTACTTTACCATATAAAATTAGAATTTTTATGTAGTGTTTCTTGCTAAACCCTATTGGGATTTTGAATGTTAATGTATTCAATTTATAGATAAATTTGGAAGATTGACATCTTTATGATATTAAATCTTCCTGTGCAGGAGCCCTGCTGGCACAGTGGTTAAGAGCTTGGCTGCTAACCAGAGGGTCCAGAGTTTGAATCCACCAGCTGCTTCTTAGAAACCCTATGGGGCAGTTCTACTCTGTCCTATAGGGTCATTATGAGTCGGAATCGACTCCATGGCAATGTTTGTTTTTTTTTTGGTTTTATGGGTGCATGAGCCTGGTAAAACTGTACATTTATTTAGGACTTAAAGTTTTAAAATATGTTTTATAATTTAATGTGCAGATATCTTAAACATCTTTTGTGATACTTATTCTTAGGCAGATTTTATTCAAACTTATTTTTTCTAGCTGTATTTACTTGCGTATAATAGTGAAGTTTTGTACTATGATCCTATATTCAGACAATTTGCTAAATGCTATGAATAATTTTACTAATCCGTTTCTAAATTTCTAGAGTTTCTTTAAAATTGCTGATCATATCAACTTTGAATTATATTTTTGTTTATTCTTTTCTCATCCCCATGGTTTTTTTTTTTTTTTTTCACTCTGGTCTTATTTCTGTGGTTAGGCATTCCAGTATAATGTTGAATAGAAGAGGTAATATTGGGTTTCCTTGTTTTCTTCCTGGATTAAAGTTGAATGTTTATCATTGTTTCATAATAAAAGTAATTTTCATAGTTATTGATTGCATTTATCTGTTTGATGGAGAAAGATAAGCTAGGTAGCATTTGTAGTAAATGGAGGTATTAAGAGATTAAAAGCTCTATACTTCAGAAGGAGCCCTGGTGGTGCAGTGGTTAAGAGCTTGGCTGCTAACCAAAAGGATGGCAGTTTGAATCCATTAGCTGCTCCTTGGAAACTCTATGGGGCAGTTCTACTCGGTCCTATAGGGTTGCTGTAAGTCAGAATTAACTCGATGGCAGTGGGTTTGGTTTGGTATACTTCAGAAAAAATCAATTATTCATTTATTTATACATCATATAAAAAAGAGAATTCATCAAAATTGTTCCTTTTTACCAAATAGATTGGAAGATGCAGAAGAAGGACCAAATATGACTCTTGTAGTTTGGAAGGAATGGTGAGGTTTATTTTGAGAATAAAATTTATTCGAGAAGTTCATAATGCTTGCCAAAAATCTATCTAGAGATGCCCACTAGGAATTTGGGAATTTGAACTTTTAGCTCAAAAGAAAATTCTAAGTTGGAGGAAAAAGAAAAAGGAACTGGAGCTACAAATTTGCAAGAAATTGGTGAATAGATAACATGTGAAGTCATGACGTGGCTTAGGTAGATTTTAGTCAGGAAAGAGGTTGAGAATAGACCTTGAGAACACAACTATTTAGAGAGTAAGTGAGACTGAAAAAAAGTTTATGGAAATAAGGAAGGAGTCAGTAGAAAATAATGTCATAGAAGATAAGGAAATAAAGCTTCAGAAGAAGTGCCCAAAAGTGTCAGACATTGCAGAGAAGTGAAATAGGATAAGCATGAAGAGAGCCCATTGTAAATAGCAGTTGGAAATTATGATGCCATGGGTGAATAGTTTCAGTGGCATAATGACAGCAGAAACCAGATACGCAGTAAGATTAAGGCATGAGTGGGAGTTTAAAAATTCGAACAGAATGTAAGTATATCTTTCAAAAAATCTCGTGCAAAAAATAATGGAGAGAAATGGGGCAGGAGGAAGGAGGACCAAGGACTAGGAGGAATTGTTCCTTTTTGTAGACAAAAGTCAAGGAACTGGAAAATGAAAGATTGAATATGCAAAAGAGAAAAAGGGCACATGGAGCAAAATCCTCGAGGTAGAGGTGGTGAATTGAGGCGTGACTGATTACTGATTGATTATTTTTGCGTGGCCTTTCTAGCCATGGTCTTGTGACTCCCACCCAAGTGATTAGGTGGGGCTGTGCAAATAAGACAGTTGTGGCCCACTGAGCGAATCGGTCAGTTTTTCCTTAAAAGAGAACCAATACCAGAGCAGAGAGAAGAGCCCACCACCACTGTGGAAGGAGAGACCTGATAGTAGAGACGTGGCAGCAAGAGATGGTGAGCCCACGGAGAGAGAAAGCTGAGTGCCTTTGGGCAGAGACTGAGAGCCAGGGAGAGGCATGCCTGCAGGCACAGCTGGGGAGAGACTATCCTGATGGAAGAACTGTATCCTGAGTGTTCTTAAGCCTGAACTGTAACTGTTACTTCCCTAACAAACCCCATAATTGTGAGTATGATCTGTGAGTTCTGTGTGGCCATTGCAATGAATTGTTGAACCCAGTAGAGAGTGCTGAGGGAAGACAGTTGATGTCAGAATTGGTAGAGATGTCGGAGAGAGGAGGCGTGTCTGGCCTCCACCTCTTAGGCAACAGCCTTGGGCTGTTGATATTGGTTCTCCTTCCTCCTTGTGGGGTTGGAGGAGGTCAGACACCTCCCCCATGCTGTTTTTACAGAAATAGAGTCAGGAGGTGGAACATAGAGTCAAGAACACAGGCAGAGACTCACCTTAGCAGGCAGTAGGACTATAGTGTAAGATGGAGTGGGAAATTGAGGGAGTATTATGGAATTTATTTTCTCAGTGAAGCTTGAAGGATCTTAATCATGAAATCATTTGCTGAGAGTAAAGATGTTGGCAGTGGGCTAGAGTTGGTGGCATGGGAAGTGTCATGAGTGATTAGGATAGAATCAGAAGGAAGCTGGTGATAAATAAAAAGATTAGAAAGGAATATTGGCATCACATGCCCATAGCTGTTAGCTAAAAAGAAAAACCTGATTAAATCTCAGATTTTGGCTCCACTTTTGTTTGCTAGTAAAGAGAATTCAGACACTCTTAATTTTTCTCCTAGATTACATTAGATGAAAACATGATAATTTTTAGAGATCTAAAACAAATTGATGTTTTTCCCAGTAAACCTAAATAGATTTTACAGCTTAATTATGCTAGAGAATAGTAATATTCCATCAATAATAAATTTCAGTTATCAGCCTCTAAAATTTATTATTCAAAGCAATTTAAATGAAAATATTTAAACATCGTGATGAATACCAGAAGAAAATTAAACTTAGAGAAAAATCTTCATAATTATGATAACTTTTTAAGATTTACAGCACCTACTATTTGACAACATCTAGTTTCTTGTATTCCAACTAAAAACAATATTAGATTATACAAAAGAGAGGAGCTTCGGTCAACAACTTTTTATTGAAAATAGCAAATGTTCATCTCAATGGGACTGAAATAAGGTTACATTCACAGGTACTTGGGATTAGGACTTGAACATCTTTTTTGGGGAAACAAATCAACCCATAGTACCTAGTTCCCTCCCCCTTCCTCTTTTTAAAACACTTTACCTCTTCCCCTTCACCCATTTCCTAAAAATTCTTGCTTTGCTCTTTTTTCCAGTTATACTTTAAAGCTTTAAAACAAATACTAATGATAAAAATTATTTAATAGGTTAAAATAATAATTTCAGAATTATAAGCATGCTAAACATTTTAATAAAATTGAATTTTGAGAAAAATTTACATAATTATGATGTACTTTATGTCCACTAATACTTGGAAATCCAATCGTTGTTTTACAGAAAATAACAACTTCAGAAAATAACAACTTTATGTAAAACAGTAATACTCTAAACTAGGAAACAGCTCTCTCATAAGTCTGAACGTGTAATTGATTCGTTTATTTAAATGACCTGTATTGTCATAGATACTGTTATAGGCACTTGATACTTGAGACAAGGTGAACAATAACTGTGCTTGCTGAGACCCTGCATTCTAGTGGGGACTGGAAACAATTGAGTAATCCTGAAAATACTAAGTAGGTAGTGATGACTTATTATAATGCTAAGAAAATGTACACACTATTACAGGGGTTGCAGTGAATAAAGTTAGCGTTACCAAGTATTATTCCAGTGAGGCCATCCCCCAACATACACCTGCTTTCAGCACAAGTTCAGGAGCTTCCCAACCACTCTTTCACTTATGACTTACTGGTACCTTGGATCAGTATATCCATACAGAATAGTCATATATGCACCATCCAAAGTGTGTGTCTTGCTTGGTAGACAACACTTGAGGTGCTGATGTAAATGGTGTGACTCCTCCAGTTGTGAAAAAAGGGTAAACTGGAAGTAAACATTTAGATGTTTAATGGTGTGTCAGACTTAACATGTCCAAAACTGGTTTCCTGCTATTCCCTTCAAACTTTCTCTTTCCACAAGCCTTCCCAATTACAATTAATGGAAAATTTTATCTTTAAGGATAGAAACCACAGAGTTATCTTGCCTCTTCTATTTTTTGTACTTTAGATGAAGGTTTACAGAACAAATAGTTTCTCATTAAACAGTTGGTACACATATTGTTTTATGACAATGGTTAACAACTCTATGACATGTCAACACTGTCACTTCTCAATCTTAGGTTCCCTATTACCAGCTTTCCTGTCTCCTCCTGCCTTCTAGTCCTTGTCCCTGGACTATTGTGCCCCATTAGTCTCGTTTTATTTTATGGGGCTGTCTAATCTTTGGCTGAATGGTGAACCTCAGGAGTGACTTCATTACTGAACTAACAGGGTGTCTGAGGGCCATACTCTTGGGGTTTCTCTAGTCTCTGTCAGGCCAGTAAGTCTGGTCTTTTTTTGTGAGTTAGAATTTTGTTCTACATTTTTCTCTAGCGCTGTCCGGGATGCTCTGTTGTGATCCCTGTCAGAGCAGTCAGTGGTGGTAGCCAGGCACCATCTAGTTGTACTGGACTCAGTCTGGTGGAGGCTGTGGTAGTAGCTGTCCATTAGTCCTTTGGACTAATCGTTCCCTTGTATCTTGTTTTCTTCATTCCCCCTTGCTCCCAAAGGGGTAAGACCAGTGGAGTCTCTTAGATGGCTGCTCACAGGCTCTTAAGACCCCAGATGCTACTCACCAGGGTAGAATGTAGAACATTGTCTTTATAAACTGTGTTGTGGCAATTGAGCTAGATGTTCCCCAAGACCATGGTCCCCACAGCCCTCCGCCCAGCAATTCAGTCCCTCAGGGAGTTTGGATCTGTCTATGGAGCTTCCCTGACCTTTCCTTGTACAAGTTGTGCTGGCTTCCCCACTATTGTGTACTGTCTTACCCTGCACCAAAATTACCACTTATCTATTGTCTATTTAGTACTCCCCCCTCCCCGCACCTCTCCCATCCCTCATAACCAACAAAGATTGTTTCTTTTTATGTGTAAACTTTTTCATGAGTTTTTACAGTAGTGGTCTCAAACAATATTTGTCCTTTTGTGACTGATTTATTTCACTCAGCATAATGTCCTCCAGTTTCATCCATGTTATAAGATGCTTCACAGATTCATCACTGTACTGTATCATTGCACAATACTCCATTGTGTGTATGTACCATAGTTTGTTTATCCATTCATCTGTTGATGGTCATCTAGGTTGTTTCTGTCTTGTTGCTATTGTGAACAATGCTGCAGTGAACATGGGTGTGCATATGTCTATTTGTGTGACGGCTCTTATTTCTCTGGGATATATTCCTAGGAGTGGGATTGCTGGATCGTATGGTATTTCTATTTCTAGCTTTCTAAGGAAGCGCCATATCATTTTCCAAAATGGTTGTATCATTATGCTTTCCCACCAGCAGTGCATAAGAGTTCTGATCTCCCCGCAGCCTCTCCAGCATTTGTTATTTCCAGTTTTTTTGATTCATGCCAGTAATGCCAGGGTGAGATGGTATCTCATTGTGGTTTTAATTTGCATTTCTCTAGTGGCTAGTGATCGCAAACATTTCCTTATGGGTCTGTTGGCTGCTTGAATGTCTTTGGTGAAGTGTCTGTTCATTTCCTTTGCCCATTTTTTATGCGTCTTCTGTTTCCCTTATATCCATTCACATTAGCAAATCCTGCTGTCTGCTTTAAAATAAATCTACTCTGATCATGTCTTACCACCTCCCATTCTACCATCCTGGTCCAAACCATTATCAACTATTGCTTGGTTTTATGATAGCCACTCAGCTGGTTTCCCTGCTTCTACTCTTCTCAGCAGTAAAGTAGCCAGAGGGATCCTATTAAGGCATGAGTCATGTCATAATCACTCCTCTGCTCAAAACATTGTAATTGCTATCCATCTCATTCAGAGTAAAAGCTGAAGTCATTTCTTTATAACTTTCAAGGCTCATCATAATCTCCCGCATAATCTATCCCAGTTATCTCTCTGACCTCTTCTTCTAGTCTTGTACCTTCAACACAGGTATGCCTCTATTAGGTCAAATACACTCTCACCGGGGGCCTTTGCCTGCAGGGCCCTTTTCTCAAATATCCACATGACTCAGCCTCTCACTTCCTTCCTATCTTTACTCAAATATCACATTTGCAGTGAGGCCTGCCTTAATCAATCTAAAATGTCAGTGCCCATCCCTCTCCACTGTTATAGTTTTCTCTTATGCTCATTATTATTTAGCATGCTTTAACCCTTTCAAGACCCAATTATTTTCTGCATTGAAGTTTTTGTTGATATATGTTTTCATTAATGAAAGCATGTGTACTAATTGAGTGTGTTTAAATTTGGGGTTGGTAATATGGATTTTGAAAAGCATTATGTGGGAATACATGGTTACCACAAAACTCCGGGGGTACTCTGGTGCCATGATTGGTGGGTATGCATCTGTCCCACTGGACATGGGTGGCAAGATTAATTGCAGGGCGCCTTCCATTTGGTTATGTTGGGCATCTCTGGTTTTCCAAATATGACACATACACACAGAAAACAAACCACCAGGGCCCTAATCACACAGGAAACCATAAATATACTTACAAGGCTTATCTAGCTGTGCAAAAGCCAAAAGAGGCAAAAGTGATACCCAATCATGCTTCCTGGATGTACTACCTCATATATAAGCCTGATACCACAGCTGTTTTGCACCAACAAATGTTTCTTTTTCACCGTTATATAAATCCCCACTAGCAGACAGAAAAGACTTTTAATGGGAAAAGTAGTGTCCCAAGAAACCTGAGAGGTGGAAGATTGTGGGTGGATAACCGTATATCCCACTGGGCACCAAAGAAATATGTTTTACTTATTTACCTTGTTATTTCATTTTTGACAACTTCCAATTTTCCACATTCTAATTATTAATGGATGTTCTCAGCTGTTGCTCCTTGTTTTGAGTTTTGCCACATCAGCAAATGAAGGTCCAGAAGGCTTTACTCCATCCACAGCATTAAGGTTGACTATACTTTGAGGAGGCAGTTCTTCCCCAGTTGTATTTTTAGTGTGTTCCAACTGGACGTGTTCATCTTCCAGCACTATATCAGACAATGTTCAGTTGTTATCCATAAGGTTTTCATAACTAATTTTTGGAAGCAGATCACCAGGCCTTTTTCCTAGCCTGTCTTAATCTGAAATCTCTGCTGAAACCTGTCCACTATGGGTGACCCTACTGGTATACTGGTGGCATAGCTTCCAGCATCATAGCAACACAAAAACCACAATAATACAACAAACTGACATTTGTGTCACTTACTTAGAGGTCATTTATTTGGGACATGGCATCAGAAGGGATCAGTCACTGGAGAAAGATATCATGCTTGGTAAAGTAAAGGTTAGCAAAAAAGAGGAAGACCCTCAATGAGATAGATGAACACAGTAGCTGCAA